>NC_038043.1:32089492-32434598 GCF_002211085.1 Panicum hallii
TCTTGCTGAGTATTAGTATACTCAGCCTTGCTAGTTATGTGTTTTTCAGGTAATGTCTCTGAAGACCCTACTTACCCTACGCCTTGGCCTTCTGCTGTGCCTGATGGTTGGTCCGTGGAGTGGGAACCGTCCCCGGCCAACAGTGACCCTAACGAGTAATGTCATGCTCGGGCTTAGCATGATGTTGATACTAGAGACGTGTATAATTATCGTACTTTAATTTCCGCTGCTACAAACTCGAATGTTTTAACTGGTTTGTAAAAAAAACTTCTAGCACTCTAGTACTTATGTTACTCTGTAAATTCTTGTAATATAAGTGCCAGTGATGTAAAATGTGATGGTGATTGTATCTCTGGACTCACCTTCGTGTGAGGTAACCTTATTTGATCCTGTGTTCGGTGGTTTATCGGGACGTTACCCGACAGGCCAAGGGATTATACCGTTTGAAGCACGTTGGAGCCCTCGGGAATGGACTCGCGTACTTGAGCCGGTATAATTCAGGTTGGTTCTGCCACATCGGCCTCTTGCCTCCTTGAATGTGAACGTGATGTATGCCCTGCCATATTGATACCAAACGTGAAATCCAGTTGTCGACGCGTTGATCGGTCATACCCTTCCACCATATTTACATTCGGAAACGGCTGAGTATCAACCTTCATGGCGTATTGCCCTAAGATTAATCGGCCTTGCTCAATGGCCGATTGTATTTGTCGCCGGAGTTCTTTGCAGTCGCCAGTACTATGGGTGAAAGAATTGTGCCACTTGCAGTATAACCTCCCCTGAAGCTCCTGAGCTGTTGGGACCTTGAAACCTTCAGGGAACTTTAATTGCTTCTCTTTCAGGAGCAAGTCGAATATCTGTTCAACTTTGTTCACATCGAAATCGAATCCCTTCAAAGGACCCTGCTGCTTCACCCACTTGCAGGACACGGGTTTTGCTCCCCGAGCCCACTCCACGACTGCAATTTCTTGGTCGTCTTCGGAGTCTTCAAAATCTTCAGCATCAACCATTACCACTTGACGCTTGAACTTGTCTTGGTACAACTCTGGATGGCGTGCTCGTATACCGTCATCTTTTGTACCAGATGCGCCAAAGAGTTGAACTCCAGCTGGAAAACCAAATCCCTGACTGGTTTTACCAACCCCAAGATTGCTAATTCAACAGCTTCTTTCTCTGAAATTCGAATCGAGTAGCATCGATTTTTGACTTCCCTGAAACGCTGGATGTACTCCGCCACTGTTTCTCCTCGTTTCTGGCGGATCTGTGCCAAATCAGCAATCCCAGCTTCTGCAGCTTCTGAATGATATTGAATATGGAACTGTTCCTCCAGCTGCTTCCAAGTGCGGATAGAATCAGGACCCAATGATGTGTACCATCCAAAAGCCGGTCCTGTGAGAGACTGTGAGAAGAACCTTACTCGCAATGGATCTGAAACCGAAATCATCCCCAATTGCGCTAGATATCGGCTTATATGTTCTATGGAGCTGGATCATTCTGCTCCGTTGAACTTAGTGAACTCAGGTAGCCGATACTTAGGTGGCAGAGGAATCAAGTCGAAGTCACTTGGATACGGCTTGGTGTAGCCGATCACTCGCCTTCTTGGGAGGATGCCAAATTGATCCCTCAAAATAGCACTGATTTGATCTACAGAATGAATTCCTAGGGCCGAGTGCGTACCTTCCTGACTCGGCCTCGTTGCGTAAGCATCCAGCCATGCTTGTTTGTCGGCATCGACTACGGGTGTTCCTCCAGTTGCTCTCTGCGGAAGTTGTGCCGGGTGACCACCATCTGGTATGTATGCACAAATATATCCATGCGGCACCTCCTTGGGGGGTTCGCTGAAGAATTGGTGATCAGCAGGATCACCTCCCACCTTGTATATGACATATGCTGGAGAATTCTGTTGCTTCGGGGCAGCAAATGCATAAGGCAATGGCGGCCTGGCTTGAGAAGGCAACTCCCCTCTGTGACTTCCTAAAGCAGGTCCTGTTGGAGAGTACTGGTGCTTCATAATTTCCTGCACCACGCGCAGCGCAACACGCTCAAGTGTATTCACTAGACTCTCAGAATGGCGATGCAACGAGTGAGCCACCATATAATTGACCTCCTGACGGAGAGCCCGAGTACGTTCTTCTGTAGGGGTAGATAGATCCACTTCATCGAGAGCCCCTTCAGATGAAAACCCCTTCCATCTGATGCCATGGTGACGAGTCCTCTCAAATGAGCCGAGGAGATCAGCCTCAAAAGCAGCCTTTATCTCATCATACTTCTACTTGTACTCTTCAGACAACTCCTCATAAGTGATCGGGTTCTCACTCGGCATCTTGTCAATGGACGTTGATGAAGCCGAAGAAAATGATGTAGCCGACTGCAATTGATGTAGTCGAAGTAGTCGCTGAAGTAATCGATGTAGTTGACGCAGTAGTCGACGTTGGTCCCACTGGGCGTGCCAGAATGTGTTGTCGGTCAAAACCCACCGGCGAGCAGCGACAGGCAACACGAGGAGCCGGGAGGCTTCCGAGACTGCTGGTGGGCCCCGGTCCCTCGGTCAACGGCCCAAGAGTCCGGCACACGCCCTGGCTTGGTGAGGTGCTAGGCGTGCCACCTGACCTATACCTGATCAGGAAGGTGTAGAAGTCGTTCGTCAGCTATCTTCCTACATGCACAGACATGTTAAACATTAGTCCGAGCCGTGATCGGCTCTTACAACGACTCCCATGGTCAGCCAAAGAAGCCGACGGAGTTATTGTACTTGGTCAGACCTGTCCTCGTGCCAGGCTGGACCTTCGGGTACTCTATCAGAATCGGCTAGAAGAAGCCGACTGCTATGTTAAACAGATCGGATCTACTAAACATATGATTGTTTGCATGAATCCGACAAGAAAAGGTGAAAACATGCTCTGCAATTACCAAATTAATCTAACCTGCGACGATAAAGCTTTCACTGCATAACCGGAACATCCTACGCGCGATTAAGCCTAACAGACATGAAAGATTACCATATGCTAACCCAAAAAGAGGCCTAAAAACCAACTAACAAGTCGATCCCCGGAACGATCCCTCGTCAAGTTATCATAAGGCACCAAACATGCAGCCGGAACATTCAACCCGTTTGAAGGGCCTAATCATGCAGATATTAAACCAATTCTTTGTAAGACAAAGAACTACCATAACAGATTGGATCTACTAGGTAATAATAGAGCAAGATGCTACCCCCGCGCCCAAGATCGGACACAAGGACAGCTCAACGATTACAAGCAGCAAACAAAGTATGATTTACTATCCGAACCAATGCAGCATCATAATCGTTTAAGATAACTAGTGCAACTCGCCATAAAAAATGCTTCAGTACAAGCAACACAAGGATAAACAGATAAACACAACACTGCCCCGACCATTGAAGCGTCTCCCCCCATCAGGGAAGACTTAAAAGTGTTAATTTATCAGTCCCAGGAGGCTGATAACACTTTTATTACAACAGATGGTACATCACCGTACAACTCTTCGCGGTAATGGGCAGTGAAGCGCCACAATCGCGAGGATTACAACTAAAACCCACACCACTACACTAGTTACGAAAAGAGGATCATCAGAGTCTTGCGCCATGCGGAATCCAACGGTGGCCTCAACCACAGGCAAGACTGGGGGCAGGACGAAACCCTACTTGTTGTCTTCGGGGACGTAGTCTGGGTCTTCCACTGTAAAAGTAAGAATGGGGTGAGTACAAACGTACTCAGCAAATCCAATCATACCCACGGAGGGGTTTAACAGAATTTAATGCACAGGGTAGTCGAAGGATAAGGTTACGGTTCATTTGCGGAAAACACAGTTGTATGCAGGGGTTCGTTTTTAAAGACACTTTTCAAAACAAGTTTTCCCATCACCAAGGGGCACACGATGTTGATCCACACGGATCCAAATTTTAAACCGCTACCGGACTCCCCCTCCGCCGTAGCATACGGCACAACTGCCGAACACTTTCCAAACGACTCACACCTGCCCATTCATTCCCAAGAGAAACACTAGTTATGTGACCACACCATAACTTGCCCAATACCGTGGGCACGGCTATTCGAATAGATTTTCAACTCTGCAGAGGTGTGTAACTTTACCCACAGGTGGGGTACCACAACATGAACACCTTAGTGCCGGTGCAGATCCCATCAAAGCCGTTACCCACCTTAGCTAGACCTGACTAGCCACCACGGGATCTACCAAGGGGTCATTCGACCTATCACCGAGGTTTAACCGGGGCATAAGTCACACAGAGCTTATCCCGTCTCCTTGATCACCCGTTGCTCCCAGCCCTCCTGATGGCTATCAGACTAGCTAGTGGGGTTAGGCCAAGCCGTTGCCCATACAACGGTCAAGTGGTTTGCACGACAGGAAGCTAGGTGAGACGACACATCAACTCGGTCCTTAGGGGTGACAAGATGGATATCTCCCTTCCACGCTCAACCACACAGGTACGAGCACACCAACGGCAATTCACACAGAAATGCCATCCATCCCGTCTAACTCACTTTTCAAAACCACATTTTACCCTTTCCCACACACACGCATTTTCTTTATAAAATCAGGTGTTCCAGGTATGGTTATCACAACAAGGGTGGCTATCCTACCCTGGTTACGGCACACAAAACCATGCAATTTTATAAAACAGGCCATCGGGTTGTGTTTATAAAAACTAGGGCAGAAAAATGCATCAAAGGGCGGGATTGAACTTGCCATCGTCAAGTCCTTGCGGGGGGTCCTGATCGAAGTACTGTCCTTCGGGTTCGGGGTCGCAGAACTGGTCCTCGGTTGTTTGGTCGCAGTCGGGAACTTCCTCGTTCACTCCGTGTCCTACGACGCAAACAAACAGGCATGCAATCAAGCGAGAGAACTAAAAGCTTTTATCGTTGAGCTTGAATCGGAAATAATTTAGTTACGGAGTTAGGAGTAATATTTTTGGGTGGTTTCTTAATGGCATGGCTAGAACTATACTAGAAAGGGTGTGGTAAAGTTTCGGGTTGATCGGAGGTCGTTTCGCACATAAAATGACGCGCTAAAGGTGGTTTTAGGGCTTAAACGAGGGTCCAGGGACTTGTTTGTAATTATCTAAGGGGTAAGGGCTTATTTGCTTATCCTAAAAATACCCTATGCATGCTAAAAAGTATCAAATATATCTTGGTTTATGTATCGAGGGTTCGTTTTGAAATAACGGAAAGGGTGAGGCTTCTTTTTGTAAAAGGGAGTGAATGGGGGGTTTCTTTGGGGAAAAACAGGGAAAGGGAGGGGGTTATGGGCATAATGCCCTTTCTTCCTCATCTCCCGTTGACAGGAAACAGGGGAGGGGAGGGGGAGGTCCGGCGCCGGCCAAATTCCGGCGGCCGGGGCCCGGGGCGGCTCGGGGTCGAGGGGGAAAAGAGAGAGGGGACAGAGGGGAGTCGATTCCCCCACTCACCACGGGCTGGGGTGGAGCAGGGAGGTGTGCCCACGGCGGGCGGTGGGCGGCGGTGGTGCCACGGGCGGCGGCGGCGCTGCGGGCTAGGAGAGAGGGCAGAAGCGGAGGTGGAAGTCGTGGGGGGGGGGTAGCGGGCCGCGCGAGGCCTATTTATAGGTGGCCAGAGGGAGTGGGCGGTGGTGGCCGGTGCGGAGGCCGGCGGGCGGCGCGGAGCGCCTTAATGGCGGCCGCGTCGCGGCGTTGGTGTCGTCGAGCGGCGACGCGGGCGGCGAGGCCGGGGCGGCGTGACGGCTCGGGCACGTGGGCGAGCGCTGTGCGAGCACAGGGCGGCGCAGCAGGGGGGCAGCGGCGAGTGGCGACGGGCGGCGCGGCGGTCGTGCAGTCGCGCGTGCGTGCCGTGGCCGTGCGCGTGTGCGTGGGTCGCGTGCGCGCGCGGTCCGGCGGTATGCGCGCGTACAGCGGTGTGCGCGTGAAGGCAAGGCGGCGCGGCCGAGGCCAGAGGCCGGGCGGCGCGGCGAACGACGGGCGGCGCGGCACGCGCGGGCGTGGCAGCGGCGGGCGCGCGCGTGCGCGCGCGGCGCGGCGCGCGGTCACGCGGCACGCGTGCGCGTGCGGCACGGCCGGGCGGGGCCGGCAGTACACGGGCACGCAGCCAGGGAAGGGAAGGAGGGGAAAACAGGAAGGAAGGAAGGAGGAAGGAAAAGAGAGGGAAGGAAGGAAAAGGGAAAAGAAAGAAAAGGGGAGGGAAAAAGAAAAGGAAGAAGGGAAAAGAAAAGAAATGGGGAGAAAAAGAGAAAGAAAGAGAGGGAGGGAGGAGTGCCGGCGCCGGTCGCGGCGGTGACCGCGGCCGGTCGGCCATGCGCGGGGAAGCGCGCAGCGCGAGGAGAACAGCGAGGGGGGGGGGGGAAAGGAAGACGCGTCGGCGCCAATCGCGACCGCAGCCGCGGCCGGTCGGCCACGCGCGCGGTATTCGCGCGAGGTGAGGAAGAAAAGGAGTCGCGCCGGCGCTAATCCCGTCGGGCGGTCGTGGGCAACAAGCCATCGAGCGATGCGGAACAGCGATCCAGTTAGAGTTAGGGTTTTGACAACGAATCGTTTTTACGAACTACTCTAGCGCATGATTTAATTAAGTGAATTTTCGGGGCGTCACAACCATGCAGGGCATGATTGGAGCAGCATGTCGATTACCTGGAGAAGAACCCTTGGAAGGGGTGGTGATGCGCCGAGAGTTTGTTTGTGGATGATTGATTGTCTCTATTGATTCTCACGATACATATTTATAGTCCGAAGACTTTGATCTTAACTAACCCTAGCTGATTACGATTCAATCTCTAACTCACTATATTTAAACTATCCTTAGATACACGGCCATCCTGGCCCTTTACATGTTTGTACAGAGGCCGATTCGCAGACCATTATGATGATTCTCTTCAACTCATGTTGCTCTCGGCCCATCCTTTTGGCCCAGCCAAATTATCCGGAGACTTTGATCTTAACTAACCCTAGCTGATTACGATTCAATCTCTAACTCACTATATTTAAACTATCCTTAGATACATGGCCATCCTGGCCCTTGACATGTTTGTACAGAGGCCGATTCGCAGACCATTACGATGATTCTCTTCAGCTCATGTTGCTCTCAGCCCATCCTTTTGGCCCAGCCAAATTATGGTGATAACAATTCCTAAGATTTTATGCAACTAGGGTTTCATTTCAACTCCTAGACGTAATGCAAGATATAATATAAATAGACATAGATTGCAGTGTAAATAAAGTAGTGGGATATGTCCGGGGCTTGCCTTTACTGGTGGGGCTCAAGTCAGGGATGTTAGTATTGTTATCTTCCGAACTTGGTTCGGGGCTTCAGATAATCCTTTGGTGATGTTCACTTGGTCTTCAGAAATATCCTCTGCAGACTCCTGGGAGATTTCGTAGGTACCATTGCGGAAGTAGTCGTATCTACATGCAATGCAACATTACATTCAAAGTGTGCACATAAAACTATCTTACTTCACAATACAGTTGCAACCCAGCACTCATATAACACACTATTCACATAACAACCAAAAAGATCTGAAACTAAACTTAGATAGAGCTTTAGGTGGACTACTAATTAGAATCGGCTACTTGTTGAAGATTACACAGAGCCGATTGGAACAACAGGGGTTTAGTTGATAGATTTGGTAAAGAAGGGAACTATCTACACAGCATTAGGAAATCTGCTGATTTCTATTCGGAAGAGAATCAGCATGAGTAGTTTCTGGATATGAGCATAAGAGATTAATCGGTTTGGTTTCACCAAAGGTTAAAACGGCTGATAGAGATAGGAATATTAAAGGTATAGTGTTACAAGGATAGATCAAGGGAGGATCTTGCCGATTGGATTATCAGCATGTTTTTGGTCTATCTAATTGGTTGGTGTATCGGCTTGCCTTATTCGACGAAGGTGCATCAGGTTTAGCCGATTGATGTGCTTGGGTCGTGTCTAACAAAGGCGTGTCTACTATGTTAGTTTACTGATCTAGGGTTGTGTACTTTGGCCTGTGTAGCTGACTGATAGGTGCATCGGTTCCCTAGTTGATTGATGAAAGCATCGATGACTTTAGCAGAGGGATGATTCCTAAAGCAGCTGTGCCTTAACTGAGATATGTTTAAGTGTTATCTTAGGTAACTAGGTGTGGTTGTATCGGCTTGATTACGTCAGCACAACAATTGAGTGACGTACAGTCAATTGGAGTGTGGTTGAGGGTATGTGACCGGTAGATATATAGCCAATCTCTCAGTTGATAAATCGGCTGATAGAAGTGTGTGGATAAGGATGGAAAACTAAGGATTGATCGGCCATAACCGATATGGAAAACAACTAGAATCGGCTTGGATCGGCCGATAGCAAGAACCCTAAGATTGTGTGTGCACCTCAGATTGATCGGCTATGTGGCAGCCGATGTAGGACAGAACAACAGAATTGTATTGGCAGTAGCCGATATTAAGAAGATATCAATCGTATCAGCTAACCAGCCGATGGTAGAAGCATAACAAAAGAAAAGCATCGGCTAATAGCTGTTACACAGAAACACCATAGACTCAAAGGAAACGGATGCTTAGCGCCTGAGCTGATAGCCGATGCTGAAGCATAGCTGCAGAGATGTATTGGCTAAGCAATAGATGCACATGAACTAACAAAGATTCTTATATGAAAAGGACCTTAAGAAGACTGAAATCAAGACAAGGACAATGTCTTGATGGCAGGGATATGAGCACTCATGTGAAATGATTAACTAAATATCACACATCTATACTTGAGACATACATCCTATGATTACTTTTTAGCTATAACACATGCATATAACTCAAAGTAGAAATAAAACATTCATTCCCTAATGTTTAACCTAGACCACAAATCAACAACTTTCAACTCAAGATCATAACATAAAACTTGTAGATTTTGACCTAGGGTTTCAAACAAAACCGATTTTGTATTTTTATGAACTTCTTAAGAAATTCTATGAAATGTAGAAGTTCACTGATTTGAAATAAAGAAGACTTTGGAAATTTTACAGAGAACACCTTAGAACTTTCTAAATCAAAGCAATTAAGTCCCTGGTCGGGGAAAAATAGATAACAGGAAGATAGCGACGATATTCTGGCAAAGGAGTCACCGGCATTAGGAATATTCAGTGAATCAAGGCAAACCTTGGAGTAGCCTTGGTTGTGGAGAAGAACGGGTGGAAAGTGAATTTCCCGTGGTGAACAGGATCAGTGATGAGAAGAGCTCGATGGTGACGAGGTTCTGTGGGTGACGAAGAAGCTTGCCGAGGGATTGTAGTGGGTGAAGAATAACCGGAGAGGTATTACTCACGGTGATCCATGGCGACGATAGCCGGTGTTGTCGCGGTGATGATGTTCTGGTATTCAGGGATCGAAGAGACTCGATGGGGTTCAGGAGTTTCTTCGAGGTGTTGTGGTCTTGCTCGGACGATCGGTGAAGGGTAAGAGCTGCTGGATGTCATAGATTCAAGGAAGAAGCTGATAGGGCCGGATTGGTTCGCTATGCCGACTCCTTGCAAATCTTAGGGTTTTCCTGATCACGGCTAAGCCTTTTCTGCTCACGCACGTGTGCCGCTGAAGCATGGCCGGCACACCCGCGTAGCCTCTTGCAGGATCGCCGCACTTGGTTGCATTTCCGGTGCGCCATTTCTGCTCTGCTCCCGCATCAACGGCCCCCAGCCTGCATGCGCATGGTCAGTTGCCTTTCATACGCACGCGCCTCTGCATGGGTGAAGGGAGCTCGCCGTGCCTGGCTCGTCACGCCCGACCGCCGCCTTCGCTCCGCAACTTCTCTTTCCGACTTACCATGCCATAAGCGCTTCTCCGCCTCCGCGAGGATCGGGGTCTGCTCGCACCCGGCTACCTCCAAACCCTCCACGAGCAGTCCACAGTGCCGCCTGACTTCGTCCGTTCCCTTCTCCTCGACGGCCTCCGACGTTCTCCACGCGCGACTCTACAGCCCCCTGGGCGGGTCCGTCCCAAATCGTCACACTGTAGCACCTCCTGTACACCAACTCGATCGCGACCTGAGCGCGTCCAGCGGAGACACCGCTATGCGCTACACGTTGTCGTCTTGCACGCCGTTGCCCTGCACATTGTTGCCCTGCACAGCCCTTCCTACTGCCGGACTCGTGCTCGCCTCGGCCTTGCCGCGTCGCAGGTCCCTCCGCGGCCGTCCTCGCCAAGTTACTGCCGTGCGCGACCTCGTTGCCCTCCGTGCGAGTCGGTCCCGAGCCGCCACGCCTCACCTCCAACCGCGCACGCCCGAACCGCGCGCGTCCTTGGCCCGCATCGCGTTGCTGCTCACGCGTCTGAATCCGCCCTGCGCGCCACTGCTCGCTCCGGGCCGTTCGCCTCCGCTCGGGTCCTGCTCCTGCGCTCACACGCCTACGCCGCCTGTATCTGCACCGTGCTTGCTCCAACGCCTGTTTCTGCCCAGCTCCCGCGCTCACCCGGCACCAGTGCCCGCACACGCCTGTTCCCGCGTCGCGCGCTCGCTCCGAGCCGCCAACGCACGCCTGCACACACCACCAACTTCCGCGCGTCACCGCGCGCACGCTCGCGCCACCTGCTCGGCGTCGCCCACGTTCCGCTCCTGCACCGGCCGCGAACCGCTCCAGTCCTGCGCTTGCCCGCTCACGCGTGCCGCCTGGAGCCGCCGGCGCTCCGTTCCACCCGCACGCGTGCCTGTTGCGGCCGCCGTTCACCTCCGCCCGGGGCCCAGCCGCTGCCGCCAGCCGCCCGCTCCAGCCCCGAGCCTCCGCCCTGCGCACGCGCTGCGCGCTTGCGCGCGCTTGCCCAGTCGCTGCCGCCGGCCGCTCGAGCCCGCTCGCACCACGCAGCACCCCGCTCGCGTCGGCCGCTCGCCTGCCGCTCAGGCCGCGGCCGCCTGTCGCGCGCCCCTGGCTGAGCTGGATCCCGAGCGCCCGCGCCTGACCTGCAGCCGCCCAGTTGTTCCGCGTGGAGGAGGAGAAAGGGAGAGAGATGCTGCTGCCCATGATTGGAGGAGGAAGTCAACTGGAAGAAGAACAGAGGGAGAAGGAGGAAGAAAAGAAGCGCTTGGATGCTGCTGCCGCTGGTGGGAAAGAAAAAGGATGGGCGCCAGGGAAAAGAAATAGAGGAGAAGGGGGAATGGAAGTCTCCAAGGACTTATGCGCAAAATCAGAGAACTGCAGGGACCTGTTTGTAAAGCAAAATTTCCCATCAATCTAAAACCCTAATGAAGGAATGCCCAAAACGAAAGTTGGAGAGTTTTTCAAACTCTACAACATTGCTTTAGGGCTCAAGTTCAAAAACCCAAAACTTGCATCTTTACACGTGAAATTTTGAACAAAAGTTGGATTTGAATTGCTTTTGTCCTAAAGAGTATAATTTTATAAAATTCAGGACCTAAATGCAAGCATTTATGACACGTCATGATGATGGGATAGACTCGTCATAATGATTGGATAGACATGTCATGATGACTTGCATCTTTTACACTTTAGTCCTGAGTAACTTTGAAAGTTACTTTTGTAAATCAAATACTTGCATAAAAGGACTTATACTTTTATAAAATCAAATAACCACCCTTATTTTCACATCTTTACCCAAAATTTTTTTACACACTTCAACACGCACATTTCAAATGAAACTTTTGGATAAATATATATTTTTACAAAGGATAAAATAAGAAAAACATGTTTGCAAAACCACCCTTCACTTATTTTGAAACTACCCTTATCCAAATATATTTTGCAAAAACAACCCTAGGTTTTTTTGTAATTACAAAAATACCCTTTTTACTTGCACTTTAAATTTTCAAAAGCTTCACATAAAGATACACAAACTTGACACTAACAAGCACATACTTCACACTAACAAATTATATGCCTAGCATTGCAAGTACATGAACTATCACAGCCATCACGGACTTGGGATCAAATTTCACGGCCAACCAGTTCTGGGAGTTCTGTGAGAATGCGTGCATCGTGATTAAATATGTTTCTGTTGCACACCCAAGGGCCAATGGACAAGTCGAAAGGGCGAACGGCATGATAATCGACAGCCTCAAGAAGAGACTCTATGATAAAAATAGCAGGAAGGGAGGCAAATGGATACATGAACTGCCACATATCGTCTGGGGGCTTCGGACTCAGTCATCCAAAGCCACAGGACAAACGCCTTTTTTTCTCATATACGGATCTGAAGCTATCTTGCCGGCCAATATCATGTGGAAATCCCCAAGGGTTGAAATGTACAATGAAGGCGAGGCGGACGAGGCGAGGCAATTAGAGCTCGATTCTGTTGAGGAGGCTCGTTGCACCGCTCTTGTTCAGTCAACCCGACACCTGTAGGGGATTCGGCGATATCACGATCGCAACATGAAGGAACGGGCATTCGGCATAGGCGACTTGGTCCTACATCTCATCCAAGACGAGTCCGGCCTACACAAGCTCAACTCAAGGTGGGAGGGTCCGTTCGTCGTCAAGCAGGTTACCAGACCAGGGTCATATCGACTAGAATACCCCGATGGCCAAGATACCCCGAACTCTTGGAACATCCAGAACCTGCGCAAGTTCTACCCATGTGAAGATGTCCGAGGATAGCTGAATCTCCGAGTGCCTAGGCGGTCTCCTTTCCTCGAGTCGATTTGGAGGCTATGTGCCACAAGATTCGGGTTGGAATTTCCTTCATGAACATACGGAGGCTACGGCCACGTGCAATATTCACATAAATCGACTCCTAGTCGTGAATTATACGGAGGCTACGGCCACGTTTATATCTTATCGACTTCGTGTTCCGACGGACCCCCCCATGTCCGTTCACTTCTTCTACGAATCGGCTTCCGCCGCGACCTTAGATGGTTGCACACGACAGTAGTCGCATGTTTCCCAACAAAAATGATCCGTTCGACTGGTTTATATCCAGTTTGTTGGATGGGCTCGCATGAAGAGCTACCTCGACTACATCCTGGGTCGTTGAACTCAGGGTAGTTTCGTGTTTTGCCACAAACACGGCAGACCCGCGGCGGTGCCCGCATTTGCTCCCAACAAGTCTGATCCATCCGTCCGGTTCATACCTAACTTGTGGAGCGCGCTCGCATGAGGAGCGAGTTCGACTACACCAAGAGTTGACGCACCCGGGGTAGTTTTGTTTTTTCTGCCCTAAGCATGGCAATTCCGCGATAATGCTCGCATCCTTTCCTAACAGTTTAAACCCACTCGATCGAGTTGTGGCCAACTTGTTAGATGCGTTCCTACTCGGAGCTATGGCCAGCTTCAGGGTCGCTGCACCTAGGGCAGTGTCTGCTACTTAGCCTTTCAGCCTGGATTCCAATTCAGCTAAAGGCACACACACAAGTAGAGATATTAAATACAATATATATACAGTGGAATGAGTACTTGTCTCTTACACCCTAATCTTGCAGTACACTTTGAACTATTTGTTCTAATACAGGTTGGGCCTCTTGGAGGTATCGGTCAAATTGATCCTCGGTGCAGTCCGCAGCCATGCCCTGAGCAAAGATCTCTAGTCACGCATCCGGCAAAAAAGACTTTACGATGGCAAGGGCGTTGCCGACGCACGCAACCAGAGCCTTCGTGAGGAATTTGAGCATTTTCTTCGGGGCTTCGCGGAGTCGCTCTAGCAGGGGCCGCGGGCTCGCTTCGCCTTCTTTTGGGGGATCCACCATGTCCACCAGCCCCCGGGCGGCCCCCCTGAGGTCTTCTAGCTCCTTCTGCCGCTAATCGTCCTTCTCGCCCAACGCCTTGATTTGCTGCAGGCAGTCGATGAACTGTCGTTTAGTGTCGCCGATTACCTTCTGCAACCTCTCGACGTCATCTGTACGCTGATACAGCAGGTTCTTCACGTCAGTAAGTAGCTCTTCTTTATATATTAACATTTTCCTAAGTTCTGTGGCGAAGAGCTTTTTCAGAATCCAGGACAAATCGATAAGTGCAAGTACCCGAGGGGAGCAATGGCTTACCTTGGTGTGCTTTCTTTTGCTCTTTGAGCCGCTCCTGGTGTGCGCTCTTTTGTGTCTCGAGCGCCCTTCTCTGTTCCTCGAGTTGTCATTGGAGCTCGAAGTTGGCTCTCTTGAGACGCAAGTTTTTCATCCTCTCGTCGTCGACGCGCTTTTCCAAAGCAGCGAGTTCTTGGTGATCACTCGCAACTTCCCGCAGTTTCTCTGATTTCTTCTGGGAGTCAGTGATCATATCCTGCATAAAAGAAGAGATCGAGTCAAAACTATTCGACAGTCCGTGCGATGTCACACCCGATTTATAAGAATATAAATCGAGCAATCATATATGCGCCATGATCAAGTCACGCATATATACAACAGATTATCAAGATATCACAACACATGTCAGGAATAACATGAATATAAATCGTAGATAAATCAATAAATGAATTATTTATTACAACCGAATCAAGAATCGGTTCAAGAGTTGCGGAAGCGTAAAAGAGATACATGAAGAGCTGGGCGCCACAGGGACGTCGACTGGGAGACAAACGCCTAGAAGTCGTCGAAGCCGCTGACGTAGTCCTCCACGTTGCCGGGCACTGAGCAGCAGTCGAAGATATCCGAAATAGAACAGAAGAGTAGAGAGGCAAGTGTGAGTACAAACTAGTACTCAACAAGTATAACACGAGCATGAGGCTCTAAGGTTAGCTGACTCAACTGCATTAGCTTTTAGTCTTGGCATATTTTATTAAAGCTAATTACTACAAGTGGATGAATTACCGAAAACCCAATTGCATAATAAATTAATCAATATTAATTAAAACTACTGAGAACCATCCAAACCGAAACCACCCGGGGAATCGCCCTCGTCAAAGGTTGATAACCCCACTAATCAGACGGAGGATCTGGGCCGCTCATGACTGTGAGCACAGCTGATATATCAGTTTTACACTCTCGAGAGGTTGCACAACTTTACCCACAAGTCGTGAGCTACGCTAGTTGTTCATCACACTTCCTTAGGTGAGATGGCTAGCAAGCACACTACGAGACCGTTACAAAGGTCCACGTTGGTAAGGTGTAACCGCTAAGGATTCTGGATCAGCGACGATGGGGCCCACCTCCGGGGGTACAAGACACACAGCACAGACCAAGCCGGAGGAGCAGGGACCATTGAAGCTTACCACCCCTCTTGCCCACGCAGGTAAGTTACTCCCGAACCAAAATGACCTAATTAGTAAGTCAAGACCGTCCCATACCAGTCTTGTGGTTGTGCGGTTGTCCCAGGTTGTCGCTCTATGAACCGGTCCTTATGGAGAGTGGCCAACCAAGCACTAAGCACCGTGCTGGCCCCCTAAACCATGTTTCTAACAAAACATCTTTTAAGGACGCACAAACCACTCAAGCACACAGCACAGAGGGTCGGCTCCAGAATTAAGTTGCATAAGACCATTAATCAAATTAATTAAAAAGGACCAAGATTTGTTATAGCGCAGCAACCTAGCACAACTAATCAGAAATGCAACCCATAGGATATATATAAAGGATATAAAGGTGGCTAGGAAATCCTTATAGGCATACAGAATTAAATGCGGTATGAAATTGTATTTAAAAGTGATAGGAAGTTCATGTTATACTTGCCTTCCTCGTACTCTCCCGGCTGCTGCTCAAACTGCTCGGAAGACGGCTGCTCCTTGTACTGCTCCAAAGGCTCCGCGTCTACTCACGATCATCAAACATAGCCCACACATACACACATGCATAACAAGAACAAACTATAAGAAAACAGTACAACATTACATAGAAACAGCACACAAAACTAGTCTAAAGCTATTCTACGCGTTACAACGATCGCGTGCATATAAAGAACACCTAAAACGGAGCTAAAACGTGAAAACGGCGCTTAAAACAGGATCCAGGGACCTAATTGTAAGAAAAACAGGACTTCCAGGGGCTTCTGGACAAAAACTGAGGACTAAAACGTAAATAAAGCATAGATCTAGGGGCTAGCTCGAGAAAACTCAAGAGATGGACTGCGGGTTCAAAATCCAGAGAAACCAGGGGGGTCCGTGCAAGATTCTGGGTCATTCTGGAATTATTTCTCAACTAACTAGGACTGCGGGTTGATTTCCCGGAATCCCGAGGGCTCTTTGGCAAAAGCGGCAGGCCGAACCGGTACGCTTTAATCTGGAGCGTTGGATCATGATCTGATGGCTCGGATTAGATCTGCTACGCGAAGGGGTATGCGCGGACCTCACCCGTCCGATCGGGATCTAACGCGCCAGGGCCTATCATAATGGAAATCAAATCCCACGCGCCGGATCAGGAACGGACGGCTCAGATTCAAAGCAAAGGTGAACCGGTATCTTCTAATCCGGATCGTCGGATCGCGATCCGGCGGCTCCGATCTACTTCGGCTCGACCTAATCCTGTCCGCTCACCTCGCATCCTACGGCTCGGGCAGATGGGCGCGTGGGACGGCGGCGCCGGCCACCGGAGCTCGGCTCCCGCGGCGGAGGCTCGCCGGCGATGGCCGATCTTGGCCGTCCGGCCTCCATCCGGGACGAGATCAAGTCCTGGAGGTCGAGCACGACGTGGGGAACTCGTCTAGGCGCTCAGGAAGGCGGACTAGGGCTCGGGTAGGGGATCCCCACGGCGAGGGCGGCTCGGGGCGGCGAACACGCCGGCGTGCGCGCGTTCCGGGCTCGGGTGCGGCCTACGGCCTACGACAACTGGCGCAAAAGGAGCAGGGGATGGAGGAGGAGCTCACCAAAGTGTTGTAGAGGGCGGGGCTACAGCGGAACAGGGAGGTCGACGACGACCGGCGGAGGAAGCGGGCGGCGCTCGTGGGCAGGTGGCAGCAGAGAGGCTCGGGCGCCCGTGACCGCACGGATTGGTCGGGGAACTTCCTGCGAAGGTGGAAGAGGGGTCATGGAGGCATGGAGCTCACCGACGACGAGCAATTGCGGCGGCGGATGAACCTACCCGCGGTGGAGCTCCGGGGCAATTCGAACGGAGGAACGGCCCGAGGTCACAGATGAAGGGCTCAGGAGCTCCGGGGTGACGAGGCGGTGCCGATGCGCAAGCTCTCGCTGGCTGTGGTGCGGTGGAACGGCGTGCCCACGGTGGCGCAGAGGAGAGGGTGCGGCGGAGGAAAAGGGGACCGGCGGCGCTGGGGATCCTCGGGCAACGCAAGAGCTAGGGTTAGGGTTCGGGGGGGCTGCCCTTTGTACAGTGGCGGAGCCACACTGGCGTGCGGGCCCGGAGCAGGGGGGGTCGCCGGAGATCTCGGAGGGGGGGGCCGTTACGCCGGGGAAGAAAGAGGAGAGGAGGAAGAAGCGCTGACGCGTGGGGCCCGACGGTCAGAGGGAGACGGGGGAGAGCTGGAGAGGGCGAGCGCGCTCGGGCTGAGGGAGAAAGGTGGGCCGGGGCGCGGCCCACGCGAGAGAAGGAGAGGGAGGGAGGGTGGAGCTCGGGCTTGGCCCACGCGGGAAGGAGGGGAAAGAGGAGAGAGGGGGAAAGAGATGGGCCGAGAGAAGAGCCGGCCCACGGGCTTTGGTTGCTTTCCTTCTTTTCCTTTTCTTTTTCTATCCTCAAACATTCAAACAAAACCATTCGAATTCAAATGCAAATTGAATTCAAACCTATGAACTCAACACAAATAAAATAATGCTGCGGCATGAATGCACAAACAATTTAATCCTATGATAAATTTTATTTCCTTGCGTTATAAAATTACTTTAAATACGAGATAATTTAGAGAGAACGCTGGAAAATTTATTCAAGCCCAAATAAATTTATTAAAAAATTTGAGGAAGTTACCTTAGGGTGTTACATGCGAGCAGACAAGTACACGGGACTTACCATGGTAAAGTCATACAGTTCCTTGTAGGCTTTCCTGAAGCCCTTTATGTTCTCGGCTGTCATCCATCAGATTGGTGTTGATGATGTCCTTGCATCCGGGCCCGGCTTTCAGCATTTCTCTGGGATCCTTTGATGTCCCGGCGGCTTCTTCAGGTGGTGTCTGCTGGGCACCTGCAAGTGCAAAGGTTTTTTAGAATATTGCGCCTGGGTCTCGGCAGTTAGCCGTGGGTGGTCAGATGCTTACCTGTGCCATCTATAGGAGCGGCATCAGGGGCCTCGACTTGTTCCCCGCCACCGGCTCCGGTTTTGACTTGTTGGAGTTCGGGAGACGGCAAGTCGGGCAGCGTCGCGTCCGCCTCGGGGGCTGGCTCCGCGGGCGTCGACCCCTCGGGGGCTGACGGCTCGAGGGCTGGAGCTGCTGTGACTGGCCCCGCGCTTGCAGACTCTTCTCGGGTCGATGACCCGGGGGCTGGGGTAGTCGTGGCCGGTTTCAGCTCGAGGTCCACGGTGCTTGCAGCCCTAATGAAGTCGAGTCAGTCATCATGCAAGTCAAAAAATCAATACGTTTATTGTGCAATCAGATGAAACTTACAATGTAGACTTCTTTTTGATGGCCCTTTTCAACCGCAAGGCCTGTCGTGGCTTTTCGGTCGCCAGAGGCGGGGCTTCACCAGCCAGTGGTGTGGTCCCCGCCACGGCGATGGTGATGGCCATGGCGGCTGATGGGGCTGCTCCCGCCTCTCTGGGCTCGGTCCTGGGTGAAGAGGTGGAAGGACTGCAAACAGGACACTGTCAGCGTATAACAATACTGATGTTCAGCAATTCACCATAGCAACAAATCAATACCTGGAAGATTCGACTGCTTCAGCTTTCCGCTTCCGCATCAACCGATGACCCTGTGGCACCGAAGGTAGAGCCTCGGTCAACTCCACGGCTGGCCTGGAGGAGCTGTCCCTTCTCGCCTCTCCTTCGGCTTCTTCCTCCACCAGGGGCCTCTCGTCCTCTGTGGAGTTGCTGCTATGCAGAGCCTGGGCAATGCGAGCCCTCTTTGCTTCGACAGCGGCGCTGGGGAGGAGGTGGGCTGGCCGGGGGATGTCGGGTCGTGGCGGGTAGCTGCGGTATAGTTCTGTGAGTCCCTGCAGAAGGCTTTCAGTTAGCAGCGGCAGAACAGAGTTCATCTTCAACAAAAAGTAGTTGAATACTTACCGGTTTGGGCCGATTTCACGCGGAAAACAACTCAGGCACGTAAGGCACGGCGTCCACGTCCAGTAACATCCACTAGACTCGGAGGAGTGCGGCTTCATCTGATAGTTCCTCTGCGCACATGCGAGAAGGATCAGCAGAGCCTGTGTACTCGAATCCAAGTCGGTGGCGTTGTTGGATCGGCTGGACGTGGCGTTTGAAAAATGCGAACATGACTGAGGCACCAGTAACTCCCATCATCTTCTACGCCTCTATCATGTCCAGCAGTTCCCTGACTTGATCCATGTCTCCATTGGAAAGTTCAAGATTCCACTCCGGCCTAACTACAGGCGGTCTGTTTGATTTTGTTGGGAGTTGGGGAGCATGATTCTCGATATAGAACCAGTGATTTTTCCACCCGGGAAGGTTGGAGGGGAATTTGTATGATAGATATTTGTCGCCGGCCTGCTGACGCAGTTGGATGCCGGCGTTCCCTGCAACGGAAAGATTTTTCAAGGTGGGCTATGGTTTGACGCGGAAGAGGAAGCGGAAAAGATCCCAGTGGGGTTTGATTCCAAGGAAAGCTTCGCAGAAATAGATAAAAATTGAAATATGGCAGATGGAATTCGGGTTGAGGTGATGGAGCTCAAGCCCGTAGTAATACAGAAGGCTGTGGACGAAAGAACAAGAGGGGAGGGCCAATCCCCGTTCAGCAAAATGGTGAAATGTGATGATTTCGTCAACATTTTCCATGGGGAAAGGTTCACGGAGAGAGGGGCGCCAGTTGACAAGATTCTTCTCTTGCAGCAACCCCTCGGAAACTGGCCTATCAAGATCATGGCGGGAACACTTACTATCTATCCACTCCCCAGTCGGTGGTTGCGCCTCCTTCTTATTCCCTTCGAGCTCTGATCTCTTGGGCGCCATTTCTGATCCGCTTGCCACGAGTTGCTCGGGGCTGCGGGGAGAGGGGCGGGGAGATCTGGGCGGAAGGATTCCACCGGGAGGGTGGTGGCGGGCGTACGGCTTGATTTGGGGATTTTTCTCGCTTTGGGCAGATTGCAGATTGGAAGCACAGTTTTTTCTCACTGCTGCCGCGGGGTTAAATAACCAGCAGTTGGGGAAAAGTTTACTGTTCCAAAGTTCAAGAGTCGTTTTTGGGAATATTCCGAAGATGAGGGGTCATTTGGTGGATTGTTTGGATTAAATATTCGATTAATCATTGTTTTCAGGGTTCATAAGCCCGAAAAAAGGGGTTTTGGAATTCATGATCTAATTTTCATCATTTGTATCATCATTTTGGTAAGTCATCATGTTGACATTGTTAGCCTGCATGCCACAATTTTTAGATCCTTATCTCCACATTTAGAGGATTTGGATTCAAGGCTCGGGGGCTGCGGGATACGTGGCATCGACTACTTATTTTTTCAAATTTAATGAAAGAGTAGGTAAGGAGGATTCAAGACTAATGTGACCCTCAGCCTAATTCTCCGATTCAACCTAAGGCTCGGGGGCTACTCCATATGGAGTGCGATTTTTCAATCGCACACCATAACAGGAATAAAATTCGGGGCATGACCACCTCATAGCTTCGATGTAGCCAAGTAAGTACTCGAAGAAGGACTTCAAGACGGAGCTTCAAAAGAAGTCGAGGACTACTTCGGAAGTACTCGATAAGCCTGCAGTACTCAGCTACGAAGAGCTCGGGGGCTTGTCAGACCCGGGGCCACGGGGCTATATACATAACGTAGTTTAAAGAGGTTTAAGAGATTAAGTCTGTCTTATCTCTTATTTATCTTGTTTATCTCTTATTTATCCCGTTTAAGTAGGAGATAGAGCTAACCGATACAGAAGGAATCTACTCGAGATATATTCTGGTACGATCCCTTAGCTGGTGTTGGTTAGTATCTTTGTAACCCTGGCCTCTCGGATATATAAGGGAGGATAGGGACCCCTCTAAAAACAAGATCTCTAGGTCATTCTACATCAAAGGCAATACAAACCACCATACAGGACGTAGGGTATTACGCATCTTGCGGCCCGAACCTGTCTAAGTTTTGTGTTCCTTGCACCTTCGAGTTCCTGATCTCGGCGTCCCCTCACCCAAAACTTACCACCTTGGTTATATCCCTCGGTGGGCAGCCGGTTAAACACCGACAGGAGGTACTGGCTGCTGTTGGAGTTCATTGATTTGAGCATGGGCATCATCAACCTCAAGGATGAGGTTGTGGATTTGTTCCTGGAGAAACTCAATGATCGTGTTGCGTTGGGTGATCATCGCATCACTCTCATTGATCTGGTCTTCTCAGTGAAGAATGGTCTCCTCTCGTGCGGCAATGATTCCCTCCTTTTCTGTCACCAAAGCTTGAAGCTGCTCTATTCGGGTGACGTGCCTGTCAGCATTCCTAAAGTGACCCTGCGCGATACTGGTCAACTGACCCATACCGCGACGAAGTAGAAGTTGATAATGATGCTGAACGTTCATGAACCGGGTAGTACCTCGAAGCGTTTCTTCCGCTAACCTTCAAACCTGTGACTTTCAGGGACTACCCTGAGATTCCACTCAGGATCGTTGGGATCTGTTGTAGGGAATAGACCGATAGGCTATCCTGCAACTTCCCTTGGGTGCTGGTTGCAGAAGAGGTAGATGGCTTCAAGAGCTGCTGCCTCAATAGTGTCGACTATACGATAGCCCACCACGTCAACTTCGATGGGTTGCCATTGGGAGCGGAAGGGATGTTGAGGAATAGTCATTCTGATTCGACATCAACGAACACCTTCTTCCTGATATTCCACTGCGTCATAATGTGGGGGCTCGGTATAGCAGAATGAACTTAATGATTCGCAGAGAAGACGAGGAAAACCCTCCCAGTGCAAGGCATTAGTGTGGAGATACCTTGCAGGATCCCAAAAGACATTGGAAGGCGCTGCCATCTGCAACAAGAATGCAAATGGTGAGATATATTTTTACCCTGCTGAGAACTCACAAGGTAAATGGAACGAGATAATCAATTCTGATAATAGCAAAGACTGGAAATTAGATGGATACTTAAGGTACTCAACTTAGAGCTACCACAAAAATCCTATTAACCCATTCTAGAGATAAGCAACACGCTATTCGTCCTTAATAGAACAAAACATACATTGCATTCGTGTATTTGATGATGGATTATGCATGCACGCTCTATTCGACCTCACAACCCAAAAACAATTGCCGAATATCTTCAGACTTACATGGTTAATTTCGGTGGCATAACACATACGTCTCTCACTAATAACTAGTCGATAAGTCCTATCCGTCTTAACCTCTTAATCATGGTTAGTGTACCTGCAGAAAACCACATATATATAACATGAACCTTTCATGGCAGCACGACACGAAAGCGTTCCCGAACAATACTGTTCAATATAGAAACAACATCTGTACCATTACCGCCGTACAGACAACGTTAACATACGTCGTTAAACAAGGTATTCACGGGGGTACCGCAAAATGCGGGGGTATGAACAGCGATCACCATACCCTGCGCCGAACCATATACTCCCATATAACCAACCTAAGTTGATATATTGGCAGCATCTCAAGTAGGCCACTGCTTGAGAAACAGCATTCGGTTCGCATCACCAACGGGAAGGCTAACTCTCCAGTTAGCTGAGGATCCTTACCTTCTTACCTTACCACCGGAGGTGTCGTTACAAAAGTAAAGTTGGGTTGTGCATAAATTTAATTTTTGACCGAAAGTAGTGCTGCAAGTTAGAGCTATCTATACACATATACATAATAGCAGCCACCTAATATTTTTCATATAAATCCCTAGGGCTTTGCATTCTAAATACCAACCTTAACGTGTCCAACGTACGTCGTAAACTCATTTGTTAAGCATGTTTTATCCTGAAAACACTTTTTAAGAGCTACTGCAGTTGTAAGAGTAAACCTGCAGCTCTGATACTAGCTGTGGCAGAACCGCCTGAATTATTCCGGCTCAAGTGTGCTAATCATCGCTATACAGCCGATATTAACTCAACGCACTTCAAACGGAACAACCCATTGGTCTGTCGGGTCTCCGCCCAATACAATCACGGTTCAACAGGATCGAAGCAGGTTTACCTCGCATGAAGGCGAGTTTACAATCACAGCACAGCTCATCAATTTTAATTTACAGAATCGCAAATATTATTACAAACCTTTTTCAAACTTCATATAAACTTATACAAATAGTGTTTAACACGACAAGCTACATAGCTTGCCCAAGTTCACAGCGGAAGGAAAATAAACACGCGACTACGCACGTCGCGAAGGTTGACACCGTACTCAGCCCAAAGCTTGGTGTCACTCAAGAGGGTCACTGCCAGCCGGGGACGGATTCCACTCCACGGACCAGCCATATGGAACAGAAGTTGGCCATGCACAACTATCCGGGGGGTTCTCGAAGGTCATACCTGAAAAATTCACTAGCAAGATTGAGTATGCTAATACTCAGCAAGGCTTACCCGGGATTAGGGTATACTTTGCCCATAACTAAACTCATGAAGGCTTGAAATGGTTCTGGGTTTCATTTTAGCTGAAAATCAACAAAGAATATGAGCTAATTTTTCATATTTTAGCTGGCAGGTTCTAGTTTCATTAATCATTCTAGGTAAGCACCTATTCTAGGCAAGCAAGTAGAAATTAGCATTCACCAAGATTATTCCAACAATAGTTACAGTTCTTACTCTATGTGGCAAAAGGAATAAGCAGTCTCAATCTCCACGAGAAACGGATGATTCTGAATCAAATTTCATAACCTTGCAAGGGTAAACCTAACTCACACACTTGAAAAATCCAAAGATTGTTCCGAAGCAACCGTTTCCCTCATATTCCGGGTTATGGATCAGGGCCACCACAAGCGACTGCAGGACCGTACGCACATCAATTGTGCAGGACATATGTCTGTAGCGCGACTACATGATCGTACTCCTGTCTGCTATGCAGAACGTACTCCCACACGTCGGTGCGTGTATACAACAGAAATTAAAATAATTGAGTGGTGGAGACATGTCCATTTGCCGGGCCATTCAGGTACTAGGCTTACCGCTTTACCATATTTCACGGCATGTGGCTAGTACTTTCAAACGCTTAGCCACCACTACTACACACTTCGACCTTATCAATATTTATCAACACAGACGGGGTAACCTTTTGAGCCATGATATTGTACATGACCCCATCCATGATCCTTATAGTGACTGCAGAATGGTAAACATTCAACTCCTATATCGCGCGAGTGACAGGAAATCACTCGACTTCTGCCGGTCCTATTAGCAGAGCATCTATGCGATGAGGACTCAGGCACAATACATCGGTTCCTAGTATCAATGCATCTAGGGTTCTAGTTCAACTCCTAGACTTAATGCAAGATATAATATATAAGAATAAAATTGTAATAAATTGAATTACTGGGTTATGCAACGGGGCTTGCCTTCTTGAGTGGGGTTGGGTGCAGGAGTGTCAAGGATTTTCGAACTTTGGTTCGGAGCTTCAGTTAGAGTCTCAGCGACATTTATCGGGTCTTCAGAAAACCCTTGGTCTTGTTCCAGGAATAGCTCGTAGTCTCCGTCGTCAAGTATCGTTGACTCTACATGATGTGCAAAGATTTAAGTAAGATGGTCCTTGAGTTAAAGATTTTACTTCATGATAAAGTTGCAATCCAATAAATTAACAAACATAAACTCATGTAACAAGGGGGTGGGATTTCCAAGCTACCATCTATACTTTAATTATGTTATTTTAATGGAATTACTTTGAAGTAATTCGACAAGTTTGATTTTTATTTGGAAAACCATAAAGACTCTGACCTTGAATTTTTGTGGTTGAGTTTATTTCTGATAAATAAGCTTATGGAGAATTTCTCATAATTTTCTAAAAATAGAAACTAAAACATTTGAATTTGAATTCAAACATCAAGTTTAAACTCAAATCCAGAGTAAACAAAATTATAAATTCTTGAAAATTTAATTATGAACTCATTATCAACATATTAGGTTATGGTAAAAAGATCTAAACAAATAGACCTCAGGAACATGCTTAATTAAATTCAAACCATTTTTAATTTCATTTACAAAAGCTTGAAATACTAAGCTTGAAATTTTTACATAAGTTTACTCATGGCCTAAAGAAGCTACATACCAAAAATTACAAGAAAATAAGTTTATATGCACAAGTTATGCATAAGATACTCTTTTACTTTGAGTTTAAAATAGATCAAAATGCATTTAGTTTCAAACCAAACTTTATTAACAAAAGTTGTAGATTTATATCTCTAGATTCCAACAAACTGGTTTGGTAATTTTTGGATTTGTTTACACATTCCTATGAATTTTACAAGCTGACAGCTAACACTAGTTTGGGGTCTTGCAGAGAGGTCCTCGGGTTCTTGCACCTGGGCCCTCAGAACAGAAATAGAAATCACAAATAGGTCCTTGACAGCACCACGACGGCGGCCGGTGCGTCGGTCCGACCTGTTCTCGCCGGCGGCGAGGTCCTAGGTAGGGAGGAACAAGCCTAACATGATCTATGGAGCAAGTAGAGTCTGTTGGTGGGTGATGTGCTCGAGGAGCAGTGGCGGAGCAAGGCCGGCGACGAGAGATGGCGGCGGCCGTGGCAGCGCGTTATCGTTCCCGGTGAGGGGCTGGCAAACATGGATGGACAAGGCACGCATAAGCTTCCTGAGGGTGCGGGGATGCTATTGCAGTACTTAATTGGGCCGGAGATGGAGCAGAAGGGGGTGATCGACGGTGGGGCGACTCGGGTTCTCACCGCGGCGATGGCGGCACGGCGTTCTGCAGGCTGGGATGCCGGAGGGTGGCAGGGAAGTAGTCAAGGAGCTTCTACAGGTTGGTGTGGTGCTGCTGGTGCCCTTGGTCGGGGTGAAGAGGCCTTGTACCGGCAGGTCGACGGCGTGGCCGAGGCGGCGGCAGAGCACTGAGCTCGTCGGCGCTGCGGTCCAGCTGTTCTGGTAGAGGAAATGGAAATTGGTTTGCTTGGTGAGCTCCGATGGGTCATGGCAGTGCTGCTGATGCACTGGATCGGGGTCCGGAGGCGGTGTGGCTGGCTGTCGACGATGGCCAGGGGTGACAGTGGAGGTCCGGTGAGGGATTGAGATCGGGGAAGAAGATTGCAGTGGAGAAGAAGTTGTTGCACAGGATAAGCAGGTCGGGGAGCAGCTGCTGGGCGTGCCTTAAAGCCAAGAGAGATACTACACACGCGAGCAGGAGCTGGCGACGCCGGCGGAAGTCATGGCGTCTCGGGCGACGGCGGCGTGACGTGGAGAGAGCAGGAGCAGCCAGCGCGAGGCCGGGGGCGGGCAAGGCGGGGGAGGACGCGTGGCCTGGTGCAGAGCGGCGCAGGGGCGGCGGGGGCATTGCACATGGCCAGCAGGAGCGGCGCAGCATGTCGGGCAGAGGAGCAGAGGAGGGAGAGGGAAGGTAGACGAAGGAGGACCGGGTTGTAAATTTCAGAAAGGACAAGGACCCCACAGTAATGTCTTGGTAACTTTCAAACCAAAGCTCAAATGGAAATGGACCCAAAAGGAAAAGTGTAGGGTTTGTCTAAATCTACAACTTTGCTTTAAGGTTGATTGGCATAAGAGTTAAGGATTTGGAATTAATATAAAACTTAGCAAAGTTTCTAAACTTTATATAAATCCTATTTAAAAACTACACTACATGTATCCTAGGTGTAGTTTCACCTATATTTATGATTTAAATGCAAGTTTTTGACTTTTGCAAAACAACCCTCATACATTTAAATTCTACCTTCCATACTTACCCATTTAACACTAAAGGACCTTTATTAATTTATAATTATATAAACAACCCTTTTTCCTTATCTTTTAAATTTTTAAACACACTTTCACCACATTTTGCACACAATTTCATACTGAAATCTAGTATGTAACAATACTAAGTACCTGAGTGTCATAGATGACTCCACTGAATCCTACATATCCGTATCCTCTTACTCCGGGTGATTTTCTCTGGTGTGTCCAGCATTTTGACTGGGTGCTCCGTGTAAGTCAAATCATCCTGTACATTCAACTCCTCCAGTGGCAACTGTTCCTCTGGGATGTTCAAATACTTCTTCAACTGTGATATGTGGAACACGTTGTAAACGTCTGACAGTCGTGTAGGTAGCTTTAGCTGGTAAGCTACCTCGCCTTTCCATTCCAAGAACCTAAACGGGTCGATGTAACGAGATGACAACTTCTCTTTGACCTTGAATCTGCCCAAACCTCTGATAGGTGACACTTTCAGATACACAAAGTCTCCTTCTTCAAAAGTCAACTCTCGTCATCAAGTATCTGCATAAATTTTCTGCCTCGACTGAACCACTTTCAAATTCTCACGGACAACCTGTACCTGTCTTTCAGCCTCTTTAATGATCTGTACCTGTCTTTCGGCCTCTTTAATGATCTCAGGCCTGAACAACTGACTTTCACCTATCTCACTCCAATACAACGGAGTTCTGCACTTCCTGCCATATAATGCCTCAAATGATGCCATCTTCAAACTGGCCTAATAACTGTTGTTGTTGTAGAACTCTGCAAATGGCAAACTCTCATCCCAACTGCTTTCATGTTTTAGGGCACAAGCCCTAAGCATATCGTCTAACACCTGGTTGATCCTTTTTGTATGCCCATTAGTCTGCGGATGATAAGCGGAGTTGAAATTCAACTGCGTGTCCATCGACTCATGCAACTTCTGCCAAAATCGAGATATGAACTGAGTTCCTCTGTCTGACACTATCTTCTTAGGTACCCCATGCAAACACACAATTTGGGAGATGTATAACTCCGCTAACCGTGCCCCTGTGTAGGTAGTCTTCACCGGTATGAAGTGATCTACTTTGGTCAAACGATCCACTATAACCCATATGGAATCATAACCATCTCGTCTACATGGCAATCCCACGATGAAATCCATACCAATTTCTTCCCATTTCCATTCTAGCACCTTCAATGGCTATAACAAACCGGCTGGTCTCTGATTGTGACATTCAGGTATTTAGGGTTAAAATACACTAGATTCTAGTATAAAGTGTGTATGTTTGATTTTATGTATGTGTGCTAAAACTTTAATGCAAAGGCAAAAGGATCTTTTTATAATTCTGGAAAATTTAGGTCCTTTGGTGCAAAATGGGTGAGAATGGGAGGTAAAACCAAAACATATGAAGATTGTTTCGCAAAAAGTGAAGAACTTACTTTTAAACCGCAAATAGAGGTGAAACTACCCAAAGGATGCAAGTGTAGTGTAGATTTTAAATAGGATTTCTTTAATGTTCAAAACTTTGCCAAGTTTTAAAGTAGATTCAAATCCTTAGCTCTTTTGCAAAGGAACCTCAAAGCAAAGTTATAGATCTTGTTGAACTCTACACTTTTGCTTTTGGGCACATTTCCATTTGAGCTATGGTTTGAAAGTTAACTAGGCTTTACAGTAGAGTCCCTGCATTTTTGGAAAATCATGGATTACTCCCTGTCTTCAACCTCTAGCTCCCCCTGCTCTATTTCTGCTCGCGCCCGTGACCCACCACCCTCACCAGCCATGTGCCGAGCACTAGCTGCCCCCACGCCGCTTCCCTCTGCGCCATGTGCCGTCCCAGCACCCGTGCCGCCGCTCCCCACCCTGCGCGGGCCCTCTCCTCGCTGCTCCATGTCATGCCGCCGCCGCCCGAGCCTCCACGCGTGCCGCCGGCTTGCCAGCAGCAACTCTCGCCTGCCATGCCTCTATCTCAACTTGAAGTACATCCTGGAGCTCCCCATGGACTCACTCTTGCGCTCACACACGTGCATTTCCACTGCCTTTCGCTTTCCCGAGCACGGCACCTTGCCGGAGCCCCGCCGTAGCCTCGGCTTCCCGTCGACAGCCGCCTCCGCCGCCTCCCACCCCCGATCAAGTATTCTAGCAGCACCACCACGACCCACTGAAGCTCACAAGCCCATCCAATTTCGTTCTCCCGCGCTAGATCGCCCGGACCACTACGCCCGTGAGCTCGAGCTTCCGCCGCCGCTCGGCCTCGCCATCGTAGAACCTTCCCAGCTACTTCCCCGCCGCCCTCCAGCACTCCGGCCACCGGAACGCCGACGCCGCCCCTCGAAGCTCCGCCGCCCATCTCTGTAACCCGTCAACCCGTACCCTCGGTCCTTTTCTTCCCCAACACCGGCCACCCCCGTGACCGCCGTAAGCTCCTGAACCTTTCCCCTCACTTCCCCCTCAGCGCCGGTGAGCCCCCTCGCCGGAATTTGGACGCCACCGATCGGTATCCCTGTGTAGCCAGGCCAAGGACCCAATTGCAAGGATTTGAATCTTTCCAGGGGCCTTTCTGTAGGAAATCAATACCCCCTCTCTAATTCAAATTAGCCAACTTGTAAAATCCATAGGAATTTGTAGAAAAATCCAAAAATTACCAAATAAGTTTAGTTGTGTTCCAGAAGTTTAGCTCTATAACCTTTGTTACTAAAGTGCTGTATGAAACAAAATATTTTTAGAGTTATTTTAAAACTTAACAGAAGGGTATCTTGAGCATAACTTTTGCATGCTAGCTCTAGTGTTTGTGATTTTTGGTATGTAGCCTGTTTAGGGCATGAGTAAGCTTGTGTGCAAATTTCAAATACAGTACTGAACTCTAGTTTGAATTAAATGAAACTTATGCAAATCAAGCTTGAAATGGTTTAAATTCATTCAAGCATGTTACTAAGGTTTTCATGCTTAGATCTTTTTACCATGTGATGTTCGACAATAGAGTAGTTCATAGTAAATCTTTCAAAAATTTATAACACTCTTTTGCTTAAGATTTGAATTTAAACTTGAAATTTGAATTAAATTCAAATGCTTTAGTATTCATTTTCAAAAAAAATTGAAAAATTCATAGTAAGCTCCTCTGTTAGAAGAAAACTTATCCACAAAAATTTAAAGCCATAGCCTTTGTGGATTTCAAAATAAAAATCAAACTTGTTAACTTAATTCAATTAATTCAACTATTGAATTAAGATACCAATAATAGGTTTATAATTACATCTCTTGCTTTATAAAATTGTATATATAAATTGGTTAGATTGCAACTTTATCGTAAAGTAACCTTCCTAACTCAAGAACCACCTAATTCAAATCATGGCATATCATGTAGAGTCAGCGACACTCGACGACGGAGACTACGAGCTAGTCTCGGAACACGAGCAAGGGTTTTCTGAAGATCCTGCGAAAGTCACCGAGGTTATAACTGAAGCCCGAAACCAAAGTTCGGAAGTCTTTGACATCATTGACCCTAGCCCCGCTCAAGAAGGCAAGCCCCGATGCATAACCTAATATTTCCAATTATTACACTTATATAGTTTATTACTTATATATATATATATCTATGCATTACATCTAGGAATTGAAATGGAACCCTAGATGCATGAATCCTAGGAACCTTTGTATTGTACCTGAGTCCTTATCAAATAGATGCTCTGCTAATAGGACGGCAGAAGTCGAGTGATTTCCTATCACTCGCGCGATATAGGAATTGAATGTTTACTATTCTGCGATCACTATAAGGATGATGGATGGGGTCATGTGCAGTACCATGACTTGAAAGGTTACCCCATCTGTATTGATAAAAGTTGCTAAGGTCACTATGTGTGGTAGTTGTGGTTAAGCGTTTGAAAGTACTAGCCACATGCCGCGAAATATGGTAAGCGGTAAGCCTAGTAACCAATCGGCCCGAATAGTGGACATACCTCCCACCACTAATAATTTGGTTTTTCACACGCACGGACGTGCGGGAGTAAGTTCCGCACAGCGAACAGGAGTATGTCCTGCACATTGGATGTGCGTTTGGTCCTACAGTCGCTTGTGGTGGCCCTGGTCCACGAGTCGGAATGAAAGGCAAACGGTTGCTTTGGAACGATCGTTGGATGTTCCAAGCATGTGAGTTAGGTTTACCCTTGCAAGGTTATGAAACTCGATTCGGAATCATCCATTTCTCGCGGAGATTGAGACTGCTTATTCCTTCTGCCACATAGAGTAAGAACAGCAACGAATGTTGAAATAATCTTGATGGATGCTAATCTCTACCTTGCTTGTCTAGTACAGGTGCTTACCTAGAATGGTTAATAAAACTAGAATCTAAAAGCTAAAACATGAAAGTAGATCATACTCTTTGTTGCTTTTCAGCAAAAGAAAACCAGAGCCACTCAACCGTTTATGGTCTAGTTATGGGCTAAGTATACCCAATCTCGGTTAAGTCTTGCTGAGTATTAGCATACTCAGTCTTGCTAGTTTATCTTTTAGGTATGACCGGCGAAACCCAAACGGATAGTCCTGCCTGGTCCTTCTCTGTTCTGTTTGGCTGGTTCGTGGAGTGGGATCCGTCCCCGGCTGGCAATGACCCTCCGGAATGACACCATATTTCGGGCTGAGCGTGGTGTCAACTTTCATGACATGTGTAGTTGCGTGTGAATTTCTTCCGCTACGACTCTGAACAAGCTGATTAGCTTGTTATTTTAAAACAATGTCTGTATAAGTTACTTAAAATTTCAAAACAGTTTGTAATAATATTTAATTAGCCTATGGACTAAAAGTTTGTGAGCTGTGGTGTGATTGTAAACTCGACTTCGTGCGAGGTAAATCTCCTTCGATCCTGTTGAACCGTTGTTGTATCGGGCGGTGACCCGATAGACCAATGGGCACATTGCTCTTGCTTGTCAATAGAGGCTTTCAACGAGACGCTTTGTTGGGAGATGAGGAAGCTTAATCTTGAAATCATTCGCCAAGGTAGCTTGAATCATCTCTCAGTTGAAGCTATGCTTAGGGATAACATCATCCTAGCACAACAGCATAACAAAGGAATTAGAATCATCAAACAAGTGGAAAATACAAGTGCTTCCGAGTAGATCACGAAGGGGTTCTATGGTTCAACGAACGTATTGTTGTACCCAAGGACCATAAACTTTGTAAGCAAATTTTGGACGAGGCCCATCTATCCGAATTCTCTATGCACCCTGGCAATACCAAGATGTACCAAGATTTGAAACAGAACTTTTGGTGGACTCGTATGAAGCGAGAAATTGCAAAGTATGTCTCAGAGTGTGATATTTGCCAAAGAGTTAAGGCCAGTCATCTCAAAACTGCTGGTATTCTTCAACCTTTACCCATTCCCTCTTGGAAGTGAGAGGATATCAGCATGGATTTTATTGTTGGCTTACCCAACACTTCTCGAAGGCATGACTCTATTTGGGTAATCGTTGATCGATTAACCAAAACTGCCCATTTCCTTCCAATGCATACTACTTACAATGCCAAAAGGTATGCTGAGATCTATTTAGATCAAATCGTTCATCTCCATGGAGTGCCTAAGATGGTCATTTCTGATCGTGGAGCGCAATTCATCGCTCGGTTCTGGGAGCAACTTCAATATGCTCTTGGAACTAAGCTAATCCGAAGCTCCGCATATCATCCTCAGACAGATGGACAAATAGAAAGGGTAAATCAGATTCTAGAAGATATGCTTAGAGCCTGCGTACTTCAGTATGACCAGAATTGGGATAAATGCTTGTCGCTAGCAGAATTTTCCTACAACAATAGTTATCAGACAAGTCTCAAGATGGCCCCGTTCGAAGCATTATACGGTCGCCGTTGCCGAACTCCTTTGAGTTGGTCACAAACCAGCGAGCGTAAAATCTTTGGACCCAACCTTGTCACTGAAGCAGAGGAAAAAGTGAAGACTATTTAGAATAATCTAAAAGCAGCCCAATCTCGACAGAAAAGCTACGCTGACATACGAAGGAAACCATTACAATTCCAAACCGGAGACTTCGTGTATCTTCGAGTATCTCCTACTCGAGGTGTTCAACGGTTTGGCATAAAAGGGAAGCTAGCTCCTCGATACATCGGACCCTTTGAGATTACCGAAGTTTGTGGACCCGTAGCTTATCGTCTTCAACTTCCTCCTCAATTAGCGGCTATTCATGATATCTTCCATGTATCTCAACTTAGGAAGTGTGTCAAAGTTCCTACCGAGATCATCGATCCCCAAGCCATCGAAATCGAACCAGATCTAACTTATACCGAACATCCGATCCGAGTGTTAGACACCAAAGAGAGAAGTACTAGAAGAGAGACCATCAAGATGTTCAAAATTTAGTGGAATCATCACACGAAAGAAAAAGCGACTTGGAAAACCGAGTCATATCTTCAGCAAAACTTTCCAGACTTGATTCAAACCAACTCCTAAATCTGATCGATCAATTCCATCCTATTTCGGAATGTCGGGACGAGATTCATTTTAGGGGGGAAGGCTGTGACATTTAGGTATTTAGGGTTAAAACACACTAGATTCTAGTATAAAGTGTGTATGTTTGATTTTATGTATGTGTGCTAAAACTTTAATGCAAAGGCAAAAGGATCTTTTTATAATTCTGAAAAATTTAGGTCCTTTGGCGCAAAATGGGTGAGAATGGGAGGTAAAACCAAAACATATGAAGGTTGTTTTGCAAAAAGTCAAGAACTTACTTTTAAACCACAAATAGAGGTGAAACTACCCAAAGGATGCAAGTGTAGTGTAGATTTTAAATAAGATTTCTTTAAAGTTTAAAACTTTCCCAAGTTTTAAAGTAGATTCAAATCCTTAGCTCTTTTGCAGATGAACCTTAAAGCAAAGTTATAGATCATGTTGAACTCTACACTTTTCCTTTTGGGCACTTTTCCATTTGAGCTATGGTTTGAAAGTTAACTAGGCTTTATAGTGGAGTCCCTGTGTTTTGGAAAATCACGGATTAGTCCCTGTCTTCAACCTCCAGCTCCCCCTGCTCTGTTTCTGCTCGCGCCCGTGACCCGCTGCCCTCGCCGGCCATGTGCCGAGCACCAGTTGCCCCCGCACCGCTTGCCTCTGCGCTACATGCCGTCCCAGCACCCGCGCCGCCGCTCCCCACCCCGCGCTGGCCCTCTCCTCGCTGCTCCACGTCGAGCCGCCGCCGCCCGAGCCTCCACGCGTGCCACTGGCTTGCCAGCAGCAACTCTCGCCCGCCGTGCCTCCTTCTCAACTTGAAGTACATCCTGGAGCTCCCCACGGACTCACTCTTGCGCTCACACACGTGCATTTCCACTGCCTTTAGCTTTCCCGAGCACGGCACCTTGCCGGAGCCCCGCCGTAGCCCCGGCTTCTCGTCGATAGCCGCCTCCCACCCCTGATCCAGTGCTCTAGCAGCACCGCAGCGACCCACTGAAGCTCACAAGCCCACCTAATTTCATTCTCCCATGCTAGATCGCCCGGACCACTACGCCGGTGAGCTCGAGCTTCCGCCGCCGCTCGGCCTCACCGTCATCCCGACAATCTACTACCTCTTAGCCCCGGCCAAGCACACCACCAGCACCACATCATCACGTAGAAGCTTCCTAGCTACTTCCCCACTGCCCTCTGGCACTCCGACCACCGAAACACCGACGCCGCCCCTCGGAGCTTCGCCGCCCGTCTCTGTTCACCGCCGACCCGCCGCCTCGGCCCTTCTCTTCCCCAACACCGGCCACCCCTGTGACCGCCGTGAGCTCTTGAACCTTTCCCCTCACTTCCCTCTCGCCGCTAGTGAGAACCCTCGCCGGAATTTGGATGCCACCGATCAGCATCCCTGTGTAGCCCAGCCAAGGACCCCATTGCAAGGATTTGAATCTTTCCAGGGGCCTTTCTGTAGGAAATCAGTACCCCCTCTCTAATTCAAATCAGCCAAATAGTAAAATCCATAGGAATTTGTAGAAAAATCCAAAAATTACCAAACAAGTTTTGGTGTTCCAGAAGTTTAGCTCTATAACTTTTGTTACTAAAGTGCAGTATGAAACAAAATATTTTTAGAGTTATTTTAAAACTTAACAAAAGGGTATCTTGAGCATAACTTTTGCATGCTAGCTCTAGTGTTTGTGATTTTTGGTATGTAGCCTGTTTAGGGTATGAATAAGCTTGTGTCCAAATTTCAAATACAATACTGAACTCTAGTTTGAATTAAATTAAACTTATGCAAATGAAGCTTGAAATGGTTTAAATTCATTCAAGCATGTTACTAAGGTTTTCATGCTTAGATCTTTTTACCATGTGTTGTTCTGCAGTAGAGTAGTTCATAGTAAATCTTTCAAAAATTTATAACACTATTTTGCTTAAGATTTGAATTTCAACTTGACATTTGAATTAAATTCAAATGCTTTAGTATTTATTTTCAGAAAATTCTGAAAAATTCATAGTAAGCTCCTCTGTTAGAAGAAAAATTATCCACAAAAACTCAAAGCCATAACCTTTGTGGATTTCAAAATAAAAATCAAAATTGTTAACTTAATTCAACTATTGAATTAAGATACCAATAATACGTTTATAATTACATCTCTTGCTTTATGAAATTGTATATATAAATTGGTTAGATTGCAACTTTATCGTGAAGTAACCCTCTTAACTCAAGAACCACCTAATTCAAATCATGTAGAGTCAGCGACACTCGACGACGGAGACTACGAGCTAGTCTCGGAACACGAGCAAGGGTTTTCTGAAGATCCTGCGAACGTCGCCGAGGTTATAACTGAAGCCCCGAAGGTTCGGAAGTCTTTGACATCACTGACCCTAGCCCCGCTCAAGAAGGCAAGCCCGGTTGCATAACCCAATATTTCCAATTATTACACTTATACAGTTTATTACTTATATATATATATCTATGCATTACTTCTAGGAATTGAAATGGAACCCTAGATGCATGAATCCTAGGAACCTTTGTATTGTATCGAATAGATGCTCTGCTAATAGGACCGGCAGAAGTCGAGTGATTTCCTGTCACTCGCGCGATATAGGAATTGAATATTTACTATTCTGCTATCACTATAAGGATGATGGACGGGGTCATGTGCAGTACCATGACTTGAAAGGTTACCCCGTCTGTATTGATAAAAGTTGCTAAGGTCGCAGTGTGTGGTAGCTGTGGTTAAGCGTTTGAAAGTACTAGCCACATGCCGTGAAATATGGTAAGCAGTAAGCCTAGTAACCAATCGGCACGAGTAGTGGACATACCTCCCACCACTTGTAATTTGGTTTTTCACATTGGATGTGCATATGGTCCTACAGTCGCTTGTGGTGGCCCTGATCCACGAGTCGGAATGAAAGGCAAACGGTTGCTTTGGGACGATCATTGGATGTTCCAAGCGTGTGAGTTAGGTTTACCCTTGCAAGGTTATCAAACTTGATTCGGAATCATCCCTTTCTCGTGGAGATTGAGACTGCTTATTCCTTCTGCCACATAGAGTAAGAACAGCAACGAATGTTAAAATAATCTTGATGGATGCTAATCTCTACCTTGCTTGTCTAGTACAGGTGCTTACCTAGAACGGTTAATAAAACTAGAATCTTAAAGCTAAAACATGAAAGTAGATCATACTCTTTGTTGCTTTTCAGCAAAAGAAAACCAGAGCCACTCAACTGTTCATGGTCCAGTTATGGGCCAAGTATACGCAATCTCGGTTAAGTCTTGCTGAGTATTAGCATACTCAGTCTTGCTAGTTTATCTTTCAGGTGTGAACGGTGAAGACCAAACGGATGGTCCTGCCTGGCCCTTCTCTGTTCCGTTTGGTTGGTCCGTGGAGTGGGATCCGTCCCCGGCCGTTAATGACCCTCCGGAATGACGCCATGTTTCGGGCTGAGCGTGGTGTCAAGTTTTGCGATGTTTGTAGTCGCGTGTGAATTTCTTCCGCTATGACTCTAAACAAGCTGATTAGCTAGTTGTTTTAAAACAATGTCTGTATAAGTTACTTAAAGTTTCGAAACAGTTTGTAATAATGTTTAATTAGCCTATGGACTAAAAGTTTGTGAGCTGTGGTGTGATTGTAAACTCGCCTTCGTGCGAGGTAAACCTACTTCGATCCTGTTGAACCGTGGTTGTATCGGGTGGTGACCCGACAGACCAATGGGTTGTTCCGTTTGAAGTGCGTTGAGTTAGTATCGCCTACATAGGGATGACTAGCGCACTTGAGCCGGAATAATTCAGACAGTTCTGCCACACTGATGTTCTGCCTTGACCCTGTGACACACATCACATAGTGCCACATGAGCTGCAACATCACGCGTCATGCCATACCACCAATATCTCTCCTTCAGATCCTGATACATCTTGGTACTGCCCGGATGGATAGAATAAGCTGAGTCATGAGCTTCCTGTAAAATTGTCTCACAAAGATGATCGACATCGGGCACATATATCCTCTTTCGGAACCACACCGTTCCATGTTCATCTTCTGTGAAGTCAGGTGCCTTGCCTGCCTCTATCATCTCTTTTATCTCCTGAATCTTAGGATCTTGAAGCTGGCCCTTCCGTATCTCTTGCTCGATGGTCGGCTCTACCTCTATAGTGATTCCTTCCGTATGAGCAATGAACCCAAGATTGAGTCGTTCAAACTCTTTATACAACTCCCGAGGCATCTGGCTAACCATTGTCGCGTTCACATAACTCTTGCGACTCAAGGCATTGGCAGCCACATTTGTCTTCCCTGGATGATAGTGTATCTCCAGGTCATAATCCTTTATGAGCTCTAACCATCTTCGTTGTCTTAGGTTGAGGTCATTCTGAGTGAAGATGTACTTTAGACTCTTGTGATCGGTGTATATCTGACATCTGTGACCCAACAAATAGTGCCTCCATATCTTCAAAGCATGTATCACTGCTGCTAACTCCAAGTCATGTGTAGGATAGTTCTGCTCATGCTTCCTCAACTGATGAGATGCATATGCAATCACGTGTCCCTCCTGCATCAATACACAGCCAAGACCCTATTTAGAAGCGTCACAGTAGATGTCGAAACTCTTGTGAATATCAGGCATAGCCAATATGGGCGCGGTAGTCAACCTTTTTCTCAACTCCTCAAAGCTGTTCTGACATGCCTCTGACCATAGAAACTTCTTGTCTTTCTCTAGTAGTGATGTAAGGGATTTCACTATCTTAGAGAAGCCTTCCATAAATCTCCTGTAATACCCCGCGAGTCTTAAGAAACTCCGGATCTCTAACACTGTCGTTGGCGGTTCCCAATTCAACACATCTCTGACCTTTCCTGGATCCACTACAATACCTCCACCTGTGATAACATGACCAAGGAATGAGACCTTCTTCAGCCAGAATTCATACTTGCTGAACTTGGCATACAACTAATTATCTCTGAGTTTTTACAGAACAAGCCTTAAATGTCCCTCGTGTTCCTCCTCATTCCTAGAGTACACCAGAATATCATCAATGAATACCACCACAAACTTGTCAAGATACTCCATGAACACTTTATTCATGAGATACATGAAGTAAGCTGGAGCATTAGTCAACCCAAATGACATTACTGTGTATTCATATAGCCTGTATCTAGTAGTGAACGCTGTCTTGGCAATATCTGAGGGTCATATCCTGAGCTGATGATATCCAGACCTCAAGTCAATCTTAGAGAATACTCTGGCTCCCTTCAACAGATCAAACAGGTCTTCTATACGAGGCAACGGATACTTGAATCAACAAACATCCTCTGTGTACCATCTTTGTTTTCAACGAATATCACGAGTGCTCCCCAAGGTGAAGAACCAAGATGAATGAACTATTTATCTAATAATTCTTTTAGCTGTTTCTTAAGTTCTTCTAGTTCACTAACTGACATTATATATGGCCTCTTAGCAATAGGTGCAGTACCAGGTAAAAGATCTATGATGAATTCAATGTCGTGTTCACATGGCATACCTGGTAAATCAAGGGGAAGACATCCGGATAATCACACACAACTCTGATGTCCTCAATCGAATTTGTCTTCAACTGATTCACTGCCGATGGAACTGTTGCAACAAACTCAAATCGTTCACCATCTGAGCTACTGAGAATCATAGATTGCTTGGAACTATGAATGACTGCGTCGTACTTCGTCAACCATCCCATCCCGAGAATGATATCAATACCACTGGACTGCAAGACTTTTGGATTTGCACAGAATTCCCTTCCCATAATTTGTTTTTTCCCCAAGACACTGATACGCAGCCCTCATATTTCCCCCAGGTGAATTTACTAACATGGAACTAGGCATGGTGCCCAGGGGAATGGAGTACTTAGCAACGTACTCAGCAGAGATGAATGTATGCAATGCTCCAAAATCAAATAAAACTGATGTAGGGGCTGAGCTGACGAGGAACATACCGAACACAACATCCTGAGCCTCCTGAGCGGTCTCCGCGGCCACGTGATTCACACGCCCACGGATGAAGTTCTATTGACCCTTGTTGTTCTGCGGCATCTGGTTGTTGTTCCTGGGCTATTGCTGCTATGGAGTCTACCTTTGTCCACTGTTGTTGAACTGGCCTGGAGTATTCTGGACATTCCTCTTGAGACAACCATTGGCATAGTGTCCCACCTCACCACATCTGAAGCACGTATTACCACCGATAGAATCAGGGGTACTGTTCCTCATAGGTGTTCCAACAGGGGTGTTCTGGTGATTCTGCAGAAAGTTGAGACACTGCACTGACTGACCGGCACGCTGAGCTTACTGCTGCTGACTCTGTTGGTTGGGGCGCTGGTACTGATTCTGCCCGTAGTTGACACCCTGTCCTCCAGTGCGAAAAGGTGTCCCTTGTGGGGGCGCGAAATGAGGGCAGGTGTTGCTGCTGAACTGCCTTGACAACTCAAACTTTCTCTTCTGCTCACCCGTCTCCTTACGAGCATGCTCCACCATGATGGCATTGTCCACCATCTTCTGGAAATTCTCGAAAGTGTGCACCATCAGCTGATACTTGATAGGACCAATCAGACCATCCCTAAAGTGATCCTGCTTCTCTGCGTCATCTGCTACATCTACGAGAGCATAGCGAGACAAGTGGATGAACTTGTCCCGGTACTCACTCCTAGACATAGATCCCTGTTTCAGCGCAAGGAACTCTTGCTTCTTAAGCTTCATCAAGCTTTTAGGTATGTGCTGCTCCCTGAATTTGTTCCTGAGCTCCTACCAGGTGATGGTGTTGGGGATGTCATGAGCTGTGGTGTAAGCATCCCACCAATCTGTAGTGGTTCCGTCCAATCTGCCTGAAGTGTAAAGGACCTTCTCCCTGTCAGTGCACTGGATGATGTTCAGCATTTTCTCCACCATTTTGATCCAGTCATCAGCTTGAAGAGGATCAGGTGAGTGAGAAAATGAGGGAGGTTTGTGGCTCATAAACTCCCTGTGCTTGTCTCGAGCTGGTGGTGGTGGCGGTGGTGGAGCTTGGTTCATCTAAGCCTGCATGTTGGCGATAGTGTTCGCCATGTTGGTAAGCTGCTGAGTCTGGGCGACGAGAAATTGCTCCATCCCCGCAAGTGGCGCCTGGTGCTATTGGCTCTGCTGAGGATCGGGGTTGGTATTGTTGCTCACTCCCTGTCGCGGCACTGCAGGCTGATCAACTACTGACCCGGACCTGGTGTTCACCATCTGATCGGTTAGAAAAATGAGACTTATGAAATTAATCATGGAAAAAGGGTAGGAGCAAGAATAAGATAAAGATAGTAAAGAAGATAGACGACCCCAAGATTTACTAAACTATCTATCTTTATTATAAACTTGATATAATTATGGTCATCACTCCACAATTTATCGCAATCATTACAAAGATCCAAATCATATTGTTCTCACAAAACCAAGCACACAAGCACATTAATCTAAATTAAACAAACTATAAAGACCGTTTGAACTAGTGATTACAAAAGACTCTTAGAAAAACTCCTATCTTAGAAATACTCCTAACTTAACTCCTAGACCTATCATCTCAAACGATAGCGAGTGCGGTAGCCGGGCTCTCCGTAGTGGACGCGCTTGCGAGGAGGTGACTCTGGCGGGTACTCAATTGACTCGTCACTGTCGTACTCCGGAGGTAGCTCTGGATCACCCGTCAGCTGAGCTTCCAGAATGGCCTTCTCCCTGATGGTCTTCCTCAGCTTCCTCTTGACCTCCTGGATCTCTGCTCCGGCAGCATCCAAGTCTGTGCTGAGAGCAGCGACCAACCCCTGCGTAGTGTCCATGAGCAAGCTTCCTTCCCTAGGGGGTGGGGCAGGAATATGCGCACAGGTGGCTCCCTTCTTGCGTCGTGGAAACAGCTGGAAATCAGTGCCCTGAAATTCATCCCTGTAAGCATGGCAAAGATAGTAGAGCGCTCTCCTGGCAGCTTCACTAGTCCCTGCGTCCAAATTCCTCCTAGGCACATCATCGAAGTGCTTGTAGTACTCCATCCGGCTGCCATATCTCTCATCCGGAACACTAATCACCACTGCCACCAACCACTCCTCCTCCTGTTGTGCATTGTTATACAAGCAACCTTCATAGCGCGGCATTAGTGGAAATCCAATTCTCTGCATGGCCCTCCAGAGAAGTGTGGGGAATGGACCTTTAGCAAAGTCCAAGCGATGTATCTGCTTCTCGTAGTGGGGCTCAGGTGGCGGTGGGCTTGCGGCAATGGTTGGCTTTGGATCATCATCTGGGTCATCATCCCACCCATCAGGTGCAGCTGGGTCATCGTCACCATCTTCATCCCTGTCTCCGCCTGCGGCAGCTGGATCGGCACCGTCTCCTCCTGCAGGACCCTCATTGCTGCCAATTGAGGCCTCAGGGTGGTCCTCAGGCAACTCCATGGGCTCCAACTCAGTGTCAGTGTCCACCCAGCCTCCTTCATGGTAGCCGTAGTAGTCATCTTCGTCGTCTTCAACTATCACGAACTCGGGCTCCAGCTGCTCAGGCTCCTCCTGGTCGGGCACTTCCGGACAATTATCTTGTTCTAAGCAGCATTGGTTTTAATAAAGCAAGTGTGAGTACACTTATGGTTGGTAGTCAGCAAGTGGAGTAAATTATATGACATGCAAGGCCAAAATCAAGAAAAAGCTGATATGGTTTGACTGCGTTAAGCATTTTTAGTCGAACAAGTTTTATTAAGCAAGCATTAACTAAATGTAAGTATATACCAACCTTTAAACAAATATCAAAGGTAAATAATCAATAACATAAACAAATAAATAAAGAACATAGATTTAGATCACCTTTAAGTTCAATTATCATGTGAGTGTCCAAGCCGCTCTTAACCGTGAGCATGGCTAATATATCAGTTTTCACTCTGCAGAGGTTGTACACTTTACCCACAATTCATGTTTCCCTTGACGCCCGAGTTTGCAAGGCCCTTAAACACTTCCAAGGTAAGTGGCACGGATTCACTAGGAGGCCTTTACAAAGATTCCCTAACTTGCAACGGTCCGCTAAGGTTTCAGGCCGCAGTGGTCATAACCCTCCCTAATGAGGCGGTACCTTAGCCAAGGACCATACACAAAGCCTCCAAGACGACCGAGCTATACCCCATCAATGCACTCCCCTCTTGCCCTTTCGGTAAGACCATTATAAGCTAAAGTTTCTAATTAATCAGCGAAGACTAGAGCCATGTAGTATTATGGTTGCACTGTTTTCCTAGGTGGTTCTCCATGTTCCAATTAATGCAATGATCTTAATTATCACCATAAAAGTATTCCAGAACATGAGTAAACGAGTGTAGCATGATTTCAGGTTATCCAACCCAAGTCTAAGTAAAAGCAACTAGCGTAGCTATAACATAATTATAATAACCCCAGATTTAATTAAGGAAGTTTAAAAGAAACTAGGCATATCCTTAGTTTGGGATCCATCATATTCTAGACGCATGCACGCATATAAAGTAAAATGTGTTTATAAAGTTATTAGGACTGAAGTATAATCAAAGACCACTTGCCATCGTCAAAGAACTGCTGCTGCTCGGGAATGTCTTCAAAGCTCAGCTCTTGCGGACCCTCGAACTGTGCACCGTCTATCGTACCACACAAGTACATACAAGCAAATAAATACAATAAATAAGAAACAAGATGCCAAACAATATAAACAGAGCAAAATAATGTTATAGAGCTACTGTATATGTCGCAAGGGTCGCGTGAGCGCAAGAATCGATGAAAACGGAGTTAAAACGGAGAAGTTATGGCTAAAATATGATTCTAGGGTCCTATTTGTACAAGATTTGACACTAGAAGGGCTCTGACCAAAGAAACCGAGGGCTAGAACATAATTAAACCTTAGATTTAGGGTTTAGATTGTAAAATAGAAGGGTTTAGGATAGCGGGTTATATTTTTAGAAAAGTCAGGGGCCTAAACAGAAGAAAAAGGATTTATTCGTGAATACTTTTGGACTACCGTGGACTGCGGGTTGATGTCTATGAAATTTAGGGGCTAAAATGCAAAACTACCTCAGGTTGACCGGTATCTAGTTCTATTGACTCCGGTTAGATCTAATCTAACCCGTTGGATCCGGATCCAACGGCGGGGAACGTCTAACGGCGTCGGGGTGGCGGTGCTGAGCGGCGGCGACGAGGAGGTGTGGCGGCGAGCGGTGGCGCTTCGCTAGGTAATGCGTAAACATGTTCCCGGCTTTAGTTTTTAATGCATTTTGCACTTGGAGATTGCGGGCACTACGGGGAACCCATCTAGTGGCTCTTTAGGCGGCGAAAGTAGCCGGAGACGGCGGCCGGCGGCTAGGGGCGGCTCGGCAACGACGGTGAGCAATCTACGAGCATGGGAAGGTAGGGGAGAGGGGGAGAAGTGGCGGGCGAGCATCCTCACCGCAACGCAAAGCTCCTGGAGTGCTTGCTCGATGGCGGGGAGCGGCGGAACGGCAGCGCGGCGAGCGTCCGAAGCTCGGCATTGGCGGCGGTGACGGGGAAGCTTCGGGCGCTTAGGGTTTTCTCGGGCGGGAGGTGGTTGCGGCTTAGGGGAGAAGCTAGGGCACGGGGTGCTTTAAATAGGGTGGCCGCGAGCCTTGGCATGCGGGCCCAAGATGCCGCATGGGTGGGGTGGCGCCGGACCGCGGTCAGACTTGGGCTCGAGTCCGAGCCAGTCACGGGGAAGGGGACGGTCCTGACAGATGGGACCCACCCATCAGTGAGAGAAAGGGGGAGAGAGGAAGAAGTAGGCCGCGCGGGCGATGCTGGGCCGGGAGAAGGAGCTGGGCCACGCGGGGGGGTGGGGGCAAGAAGGGAAGTAGAAAACGGGCCGCGCGGAGGAGCTGGGCTGCACAGTGAAGAAAGAAAAGAAGAAGGGGTTGGGTCGGCTGGGCTGGGCTGCAAGGTAAAAAAGATAGGAAAACTAAAAAGGGAAAGTGGGCCCGGCCCAATTAGAAAAAGAGAGAGAAAAGGAATTGTATCCAAATGCATTTGAATTTGAATTTGAAATTTAAATTCAAATGGAAGATAAACAATAAAATAATGCAATGGGGCATGAAATGCACAAAACCTACAGTTCCTTATATTTCTTTTTATGGTTTAGTAAATTGCTATTAATTCACGGTGAATGCTCTAAAATCACAAAACCACCCTCGTCTTCAACCTCCAGCCCCTCTTCTCCTCTCTTTCTCTTCGCCCGACGCCCCGCCGCTTCGTCGGCCATGTGCCGCGCACCGGCCGCCCCCGCACCGCTCTAAGCCGCGCCACGTGCTGCCCTAGCGTCTGCGCCGCCGATCCCCACCCCACACTGGCCTTCTCCTCGCCTTGACACGCCGCTCTGCCACCCGCCTGAACTGCTCTCCGCCGCTGCTCGCCATCGTTGCAGCCCAACCGGCGCCACCTCCTGTTCCTGGCAGCCCCCACGCGTCGCTCCCCGGTCGACCGCCGCTCTAGTTCTTCCCACTTTCTTCTCCTGCACGCGCCACACTGCCCCCGCCTCTGCCCGAGCTCCGCCCGCGGCCGCCACGCACGCCGCCGGCCTCCAGCACCAGCTCTCGCTCGTTGTGCCCCCTCCTCAACTTGAAGCGCATCCTTGAGCTTCCAGTGTCCTCCCTCTCACATTCCCGCACCCACATTTCCACTGCCATTTCCTTTCCCGACCACCGCACCCCACCGGACCTCCTCCTCAGCTTTTGCTCGCCGTCGACAGCCGCCACCGCCGCTTCTCATCCCTAATCCAGTGCTCCTAGAGCACCACCGCGACCCACTGGTGCAACCCAGCCTGCTCAATTTTGCTCTCGTGCACCGGAACGACCGGACCACTACGCCGGTGAGCTCGAGCTTCTGCCGCCGCTCGGCCTCATTGTCGTCCCGGCGATCCACTGTCCCCTAGCCCCGGCCAAGCACACCACCAGCACCACATCATCACGTGGAAGCTGTCTAGCCACTTCCCCACCACCCTCCTGCCCTTCGGTCACCGGAACATCGACGACATCCCTCGGACCTCCGCCGCCCACCCCTGTTCATCGTCGTTACGCCGCCTTAGCCCCTCTCTTCCCCGACACCAGCCACCCCCCAGACCACCGTGAGTCCCTGAACATTTCCCCTCACTTGCCCCTCGCCGCGGATGAGCCCCCTCGCCGGATTTGGTCGTCGTCGATCTGCCCACTCTGTAGAACCTGACCAAGGGTCTAATTGTAACGGTTCAAATCTTTCCGGGGGCCAATCTGTGAGAAAGTAGTACCCCCTCTCTAATTCAAATCAGCCCACTTGTAAAATCCATAGGAATTTCTAGAAAAATCCAAAAATTGTCAAACCAGTTTTGTTGTACTCTAGAAGTTGAACTCGACTACTTTTGTTACTAAAGTTTGATTTGAAACTAAATACTTTTTGATTTATTTTAAACTTTAGCAAAAGAATATCTTGTGCATAACTTTTGCATGCTAGCTCTTTTTCTTGTGATTTTTGGTGTGTAGTCTGTTTAGGGTGAGTACAAGCTTGTGTAAAACTTTCAACACCATTACTGCACCCTAGCTTTAGCTAATTCAATTTTGTGCAAATCAAGCTTGAGAGGATTTAAATTATATTCAAACATGTTCCTAAGCTTTTCATGCTTAGATCTTTTTACCATATGTTGATATGTTGATAGTTAGTTCCTAATTAATTTTTCAAGAATTTATAACACTGTTTACCTAAGATTTGAATTTAAACCTAACATTTGAACTAAATCAAATACTCTAGTGTCTATTTTTAGAAAATTATGAAAAATTCATGGTAAACTCATCCACTAGAAATAAACTTGTCCACAAAAATTCAAGTCCATAGCCTTTGCAAATTTCAAAATAAAAATCAAATTTGTTAATCTAATTTAATTAATTCAACTAATTAGGATAATTGGATTAGAATACCAATAATAAGTTTATATTTAAACCTCTTGCTTTATGAATGTTCGGAAGTCTTTGACACTCCTGTCCCCAGCCCCGCTCAAGAAGGCAAGCCCCGGTGTATAACCCAGTATTTTAAATTACTTCACTTATACAGTTTTATCCTTATATATATGCATTAAGTCTAGGAGTTGAAATGGAACCCTAGATGCAAGAATCCTAGGAACCTTTGTATTGAGCTTGAGTCCTTATCAAATAGATGCTCTGCTAATAGGACCGGCAGAAGTCGTGTGATTTCCTGTCACTCGCGCGATATAGGAGTTGAATGTTTACTATTCTGCAATCACTATAAGGATGATGGACGGAGTCATGTGCAATATCATGACTCGGAAGGTTACCCCATCTGTGTTGATAAAAGTTGATAAGGTCGCAGTGTGTGGTAGTGGTGGCTAAGCGTTTGAAAGTACTAGCCACATGCTGCGAAATATGGTAAAGCGGTAAGCCTAATAACCAATCGGCCCGAGGAGTGGACATACCTCCCACCACTCGTAATTTGGATTTTCTCACGCACCGATGTGTGGGAGTACGTTCCGGGCAGCGGACAGGAGTACAGTCATGTAGTCGCGCTCCAGACATATGTCCTGCACAATTGGTGTGCGTATGGTCCTACAGTCACATGTGGTGGCCCTGTTCCACGAGTCGGAATGAAAGGCAAACGGTTGCTTCAGAACTATCGTTGGATGTTCCAAGCGTGTGAGTTAGGTTTGCCTTGCAAGGTTTGAAACTCGATTCAGAATCATCCATTTCTCGCGGAGATTGAGACTGCTTATTCCTTCTGCCACATAGAGTAATAACAGTAATTATTGTTGGAATAATCTTGATGGATTATAATCTCTACCTTGCTTGTCTAGAATAGGTGCTTACCTAGAATGGTTAATAAGACTAGAATCTGAATGCTAAAATATGAAAGTAGATCATACTCTTTGTTGCTTTTCAGCTGAAATTAAACCCAGAACCATTTCAAGCCTTCATGAGTCTAGTTACATGGCTAAGTATACTATGAAACGGTTAAGCCTTGGTGAGTATTAGTATACTCAGTCTTGCTAGTGAATTTTTCAGGTATGACCTTTGAGAACCCCACGGATAGTCCTGGATGGCCAACCTCTGTTCCGTTTGGCTAGTCCATGGAGTGGGATCCATCCCTGGCTGGCAGTGACCCTCCGGAATGACACCAAGTTTTGGGCTGAACATGGTGTCAACCTTCGCGACGTAGTAGTCGCGTGTTAATTTCTTCCGCTGTGACTCTACACAAGCTTGCATAGCTTGTAGTTTTTGAAAAATGTTTGTATAAGTATACTTAAGTTTGCAACGTTTGTAATAATGTTTAATATTCTATGAATTAAAAGTTGGTGAGCTATTGTGCAATTGTAAACTCGCCTTCGTGCGAGGTAAACCTGCTTCGATCCTGCTGAATCGTGGTTGTATCGAGCGAAGACCCGACAGACCAATGGGTTGTTCTGTCTGAAGTGCGTTGAGTTAGTATTGCCTGGATAGCGATGACTAGCGCACTTGAGCCGGAATAATTCAGGCGGTCCGGCCACAGCTGGTATCAGAACTGTAGGTTTACTCTTACACCGCAGCAGCTCCTAAAAATGTTTTCAGGATAAAATTTGCTTAACAAACGAATTTGCAACATACGTTGGATTCGTTAAGGTTGGGAATTATCAGGTGGCTACTAGTATATATATGTATATAGTCTCGTTCTAATTTGCAGCACTACTTTCTGTCAAAACTTAAATTTATGCACAACCCAACTTTATTTTCTGTAACGACACCTTCGATGGTGAGGTAAAAAGGTAAGGTTCCTCAGCCAACTGAGGGAGCTTGGCCTTCCCGTCGGTGATGCGAACTGAACGCTGTTTCTCAAGCAGTGGCCTACTTGAGATGCTGCCAATATATCAACTTAGATTGATTATATTGAGAGTATATGGTTCGGCGCAGGGTATGGCGATCGCTGTTCATACCCCCGTTTTATACGGTACCCCTGTGAATACGTTGTTTCGATGAACGTTCAACACCACTATCAGATCCTGCTACGCCGCAGTATGGGTCAGTTGATTGGTATAGCTCAAGGTCACTATCAAAATTCTGATCGACAGGTCACTCAGATAGTAGAGCTTCAAGCCTTGGTCATGGAGAAGGAGGAGATTATTGCAGCACACGAGGAGACTATTCTTCACCGGGAGGATCAGATCAATGAGAGTGATGCAATAATCACTTAACGCAACATGATCATTGAGTTCCTCTAGGAGCAAATCCACAACCTTATCCTTGAGGTTGACGACGCCCATGCTCACATCGACGAACTCCAGCAGCAGCTAGTACCTCTTGCTGTACCTGTAGTACCTGAGGGTGGAGAAGAAGACCCGGAGGAAATTGAAGGGGTTTTCGATCTTGACTTTGAGCATGGAGATCCAGAACCCAATCCTCAGCCAGATCACTCCTCTTCCGGCAGCCAGTCCTCCGTAGGCAACCTCGATGATTTTTAGTCCATCTAAATCGTCGACCTTTTAGATATACTTAGTGCAGAATACTGTGACATAGGTAGTGAGTAGCCTATCTAGACCTAGAGCCACTTGTTGTAGTATATGTGGCATGTGAACATATAGTTTGACCCGTGGTAGTCGAACCACCCTGATGTAAGATGTTAAGGACCACCAGTATCTGCGTTGCAATCTAAACCTCGTGTTCTATTATCTTGTTTCAATATCCTTACACTTGGAATGAGTTGATTGAACGGACCATGTGAATTACATATCTGTTTGGTAACAGTATATCATCTGAAAATAGGAGTAAGGACATGTGGTTAATAATGGACATCTCCTTTGTTTCAGATGGTTGGTGCCACACGTGGAACCCCGAAAGGTTTCCGGGCAGATCAAGCTAGCGGTTCCCAGCAACCGCCACCAGCCCCTCCAAATCTAGCAGAGGTCATGGCCCGACAGACAGAACTCCTCAACCAGCTAGTGCAGGCTCAAATGGGCCAATTTCATCACCAGTCCCGAGGTCGTGATGAACACCCATCGGCTAATTATCAAGACTTTCTCAGCACCCAGCCCCCACTGTTCCATAAAGCAGATGAGCCCCTCGACGCTGACGTATGGCTCCGCACTGTAGAGTCTAAGTTCGCATTGTTGTCTGCGCCATGCTCAAACGAGAACAAGGCACTCTTCGCAGCCCAACAACTTCGCGGCACCGCCCGCATATGGTGGGACCATTATCATGCCATGCAGCCGGCTGGTCATGTTGTGGCAGAACCAACCTGAATTATACCGGATCAAGTACGTGAGTCCATTCCTGAGGGCTCTGACGTGCTTCAAACGGTATAATCCCTTGGCCTGTCGGGTAACGTCCCGATAAACCACTGAACACAGGATCAATAAGGTTACCTCACACGAAGGTGAGTCCAGAGATACAGTCACCATCATATTTTACATCACAGAGAATTACATTACATGAGTTTCCAACAATAGTGCAAAGTTTCAAATTTAGAGAAAACATTACAAACTGTTAAAGTTATGGTTTTTAGCAGCGGAAAACATACGCGACTATTCACAACACGTCGTCAAGATGGATGTCATGCTAAGCCCTGGCACAACATCACTCGGTATCACCACTGTTGGCCGGGGACGGATCCCATTCCACGGACTAACCTTCCGGAAGAGCATAGGGCCAAGACAGGGGAAGAGTAGGGGCTTCAAAGACTTTACCTAAAAAACATAAAACTAGCAAGGCTGAGTATACTAATACTCAGCAAGGCTTACCCGGGATTGGGTATACTTTAGCCCATAACTAGACTCATGGAGGCATTGTAAAGGTTCTGGGTTTATTTTCAGCTAAAAAGCAACAAAGAGTATGAACTACTTTCAAATTTTAGCTTTCAGATTCTAGTTTGATTAGCCATTCTAGGTAAGCATCTACACTAAACAAACAAGATAGAGATTATCATCCATCAAGATTGTTCCATCATTAGTTACACTTCTTACTCTATGTGGTAAAAGGAATAAGTAGTCTCAATCCTCGTGAGAGGCGGACGATCCGAATCGAATTTAACCTTGCAAGGTAAACCTAACTCACACGCTTGGAACGTCCAACGATAGTTCCGAAGCAACCATTTACCTTTCATTCCGGGTCATGGACAGGGCCACCACAAGCGACTGCAGGACCATACGCACACCCAATGTGTGCAGGACGTACGTCTGTAGCGCGACTACAAAACCCGTACTCCTGGTTGCCCTTGCAACACGTATTCCCACACGTCGAATCAAGTAACCAGAAGAACCAAATACATGTGGTGGTCAGTATGTCCACTTGCCGGGCCGATTGGTTACTAGGCTTACCGCTTACCATATTTCGCTGTATGTGGTTAGTACTTTCAAACGCTTAGCCACCACTACCAAACATTTCGACCTTAAAGCTTTTATCAAAATAGACAGGGTAATCTTCAGGTCATGATACAGCACATGACCCTGTCCATCATCCTTATAGTGGTTGCAGAACTGTAAACAAGCAACTCCTATATCGCGCGAGTGACAGGAAATCACCCGACTTTTACCGGTCCTAATTAGCAGAGCATCTAAGCGATGAGGACTCGGGTTCAATACATTGGTTCTTAAGATTCATGCATCTAGGGTTTCATTACAACTCCTAGACTTAATGCAAGATATAATATAAATAGACATAGATTGCAGTGTAAATAAAGTAGTGGGATATGTCCGGGGCTTGCCTTTACTGGTGGGGCTGAAGTCAGGGATGTTAGTATTATTGTCTTCCGAACTTTGGTTCGGGGCTTCAGTTAATTCCTTGGTGACGTTCACTTGGTCTTCAGGAACATCCTCTGCAGACTCCTGGGAGATCTTGTAGGTACCATCTACGGAAGTAGTCGTATCTACATGTAATGCAACATTACATTCAAATGTGCACACAAAACTACTTTACTTCACAACAAAGTTGCAATTCAACACTCATTTAACATATTACTTACATAACAACCAAAAGGATCTGAAACTATACTTAGGTAGAGCTTTAGGTGGACAACTAATTAGAATCAGCTACTTGTTGGAGATTACAACAGAGCCGATTGGAACAACAGGGGTTTTGTGACAGTTTATGTGCTTGTAAGTTAGACATATATTTGTTAGTGTGAAATAAGTGTTTGATTGTATAAAGCTTGTGTGTGTTATGTGAAATTTTTGAAAAAGTGCAAGAAAAATGGGTATTTTTGTAATTATAGAAAAACCTAGGGTTGTTTTTGTAAAATGTAATTGGACAGAAGGTAACTTCAAAATAAGAGAAGGGTGGTTTTGCAAATATATTTTTCTTAATCTACTCCCTGTAAAAATTATATATTTATCCAATAGTTGTATTTAAAATGTATGTGTTGAAGTGTATAAAAATTTTTGGGTAAAGTTGTAAAAATAAGGGTATTTATGTAATTTTATAAAAGAACAAGTCCTTTTATGCAAAATAGGTGATTTACAAAAGTAACTTTCCAAAATTACTAGAAATAAAAAAGGTAATAATGTAAGTAATCATGACTTACTTAGCAATTTGCGAATAGACCCAAGGTTATATATAATTTATACTAACAATGACAAAGATGTTAGAAAATTCAAATTTAGTCCAAGTCTTAAAATAAAACTTCATATTGTGAGTTTTGGAGTTCAAACCCTAAAACAAAGTTGTAGAGCTTGAAAAGTTGTACAACTTTCATTTTGGTCACATTTATGTTTGAGCCCTAGAACAGTAGTTAAATTTGTTTTTACCAAGAGGTCCCTGCAATTTTCTAAAATTACAAACAAGTCCTCGGGAAATTCCCTTTCTCTTCCTCCTCTGGCGCTGCTCTGTTTCTGCTCTGCAGCCACCGCTGTTCCGATTGCCACCTCCAGCTGCAAAAATTCCACGCGCCACAACCTCCTCAGCTTCTCCTCTGGCGCCCTTATCTCTTTTCCCACCGGCAGCATCGTCCCGTCCCTATCCTCTCCCTCTCTTTTTCCTCAGCACAAACAGGCGGCAGCAGGCGCCAGAGCTGGCGCTGGGCAGGAGGAGCGCGGCAACAAGCGGCGGCCGGCGCTGTGGCAGCGCTCAGGGCAAGCGGGCTCAAGCGCGCAGACGGCAACGGCCCAAGCGGCTGGGCGGCAGTGCTGGGCGGCCCAGGCACGGGCGAGCGGCAGCCGCAGCAGTGCGGGCGCGCTGGCGGGCCCAGGCCAGGCGGAGGCGCGTGGGCAGGTGGTCCCACGCGGGCGCGGCGCAGGCGGCGCGCGCGCACAGGCGCGCGGGGCGGGGCCGGACCAGGCGCACGCGGGCCCAGGCGGAGCGAGCCGCGGCGGCTCGGGTTGAGCGCGGCGGTAGGCGGCGTGTACCACGAGCGGCGGGCGCTAGCGCGGAGCAGGCGTGCGGCTCAGGCTCGGCACGGCTGGAGGCGAGCGGAGGCAGGTGCGGCTGCGGCCCAGGCGAGCGGAGCGGCTAGCAGCTGCGGTGGTTTGGCGCGGTGGTGGAGCAGCGGTGCGCACGGCCGGAGCAGCTCGCGTCCCTGAGCTCCATTTTTTCCCCAAGCGTTTCCTCTGTTCCAATTGCAGATGAAGGACCTCGTGCGACAATTGGAACAAGCTCAGGGGGTTTTCTGCAAGTTCTAGACCCATAGAAACAGTGTTGTTTAAGGACCTCTGGGTAAGAGTTTTTGTTATTTCATGTGAGCTGTGTTGCTGACTTATAAATTCAATAGAAAATTGTAGGAAATTCTAAAAATTGCAAAACCAGTTTTGTTAGAAACTAGATTTTGAGCTCTACAACTTCTATTAAGTAAGTTGGATATGAAACTAAATATTTTTGAATCTATGTTAAATCCAAGATAAGAGAGTGTAAAATTCATAGCTCCTACGTGTTAACTCTGTAGATCATGATTTTTGTTATACAATTTTTATAGATTAAGTATGAATTGATGTGGAATTTTCAAACCTAATTTTGTTTTGTAACTTAAATTCTTTTAAGTTAATCAATTCAATTTATTTTATAGAAGAAATAGCTAAGCATATCCACTTAAAGTTATGTTTAGTCGTGTGTGCTTGTTATTGCAATATGTTCCTTGTGCTGCGTGTTCGAACCTTAATTAGACTTGTTGTGCAACTTTAAAATATATGAGAGGTCTAATTCGAACATGAAATGTTTGAATTATTTTTAGCCTACTATTTGTGTGACACTAAACTTAATTAGCTGTTGGTAGCCAAAGTCTTTGCCATAGATTGACTACAGATAAAATTGTGCACCATGCCTGATATACTTGCTGCCCCTATGGCAGACTTTTTGTGATGATTGATTAACCTTTTGTTCATATGGATGCTCATGCCTTTACTTTAGTCTTGATTGCTATATTGTTAGAGCCCCTTTCCTATGTAAAGGTCCTAGTCTACCTCGTGTATCAACTACTTAGTTAATATACCTTTGTAACTAGGCTTAGCAATCGGCTACTAGTTCAGCTGATTTTCGATAGGCACGACCCTATCGGCCATATACCTTTTTGGCTACAGGTCGGTAGGACCCCATCGGCCATAAGCCTTTTGACTTCTTCCCTACCGGCAAAAGCCCCTTGGCCGATGTTAACCACCCTATCGGTCCGATCCAAGGTTAGTGCCCTAATTGATCCAGTTCAATCTAGACAACCGCGTTGGCTATACGTCAATCGGTTGTTTTGTTGGTAAAATCGAACCAATCAAACACTAATTACTTCGGTTAACACTTTAGTCAAGAGTCGGATAGGCACATTCAATAGAGAACGTATTTATCGGCTAAGCACAGCCAGTACAGCATAAGGAATCGGCTACTTATGCCGATTCACAAAATCTAACGCATGTGCATATATTAGCTCGACCGATGTTCACACTGTTGACTAGTTTACTAATGCACAATCAACTAGTTACATACCCTGATCGGCTAGCATGCTGATGTTCACAGGTCGACTAGTTTGTTAAGAATACATTTTGGCTATGTCGATGCGCATGGTGATCAACTAACCCTCCGATTTAAATAACGTATCGGCTGCACATAGTCGACGTATCGGAGATGCACACACGATCTTAGAGTTCTGTTACTCTTTGATCTAAGCTGATTCCAGTGGTTTCCCTGGCGGTCAATTATGGCCGGTCAATCCTTAGTTTTCCCATCCTTATCCACACACTGTTATCAGCCGATTTATCGGCTGAGAGATCGGCTGTATGCTTACCGGTTACATACCTCAACCACATCCTCCTTAGTCTAACTCCGCACTTATGGTCTCACTAACCTAGTTTAATATTAGTGTTCTGTTACATCTAATTTTTGAAATAGGTTTAACTTAGATAACCCCATCGGCTGTACAGCACTCAATTACTGTGTTGACATAATCCAGCCGATGCAACCACATCTAGTTATCTAAGATAACACTTAAGCACATCGTAGTTAGGCACAGCCAGTGCAGGGTAGGACAATCAGCTACACAGATGATATGCCCCAGTAGATATAAGAGAACATTAAGGATGAAAACCGGCTACACAGCTGATTCACCAATCGGCTGAATACGCTGAGACACAGACCGTACGGTTACATAGTTCGACTAGTCTATCAATACACCATCGGCTAGTTACTTGCTTTAGTCAACTAGCTATGCCGATACATCACTCGACTAGTTCTACCCGATGTATAAATTGGCAAATGTGCCGATACACTAAATCAGCTAGAAGGTCAAATCACCGATCGACTAGTTTTGCTAAAGCATGGATCAGCTATGCTGATACGCACGCGATCAGTTAAGTACGCCGATGCTCACACAGATTAATTAGGACACAGCCGCTTTAGGAAACATCCCTCTACTAAAGTGATCGATGTTTTCATCGATCAATTAGAAAACCAGTGCACCTATCAATCAGCTACCCAGACCAAAGTACACAACCTTGGATCAGTAAGATCGCACAGTAGACACGCCTCTGTTAGGAATGACCAAAGCACATCAGTCAGCTAAACCGGATGCATCCTCATCGGTTAAGACCAAGACCTATACACCAACCAATTAGATAACCAAACATACTACCTAATGAAGTTAGTATAGACGTCTAGGGTAATCCACCCTGTTGCTTAACGTAACTAGTTAGTTTGGTTAATACCTGATAAATGACTGCCCAGTACCGGGTAGTTAGGTTGTTTGTCGAAATGTAATGTTCCTTTAATTGGATTGCAACTTTATCGTGAATTGAAGTGAAAGTGTATGCATCCATTAAACTTCATCTTGCATATCATGTAGACTCGACCACTCTCGCTGACGGGGATTATCAGCTGATTCCGGAACAAGAAGGAGGTTATTCTGAAGACCCCGGGAACTTTGTCGTGGAATTATCTGAAGCTCTGAACCAAAGTTCAGAAGATCTTAACTTTACTGACTTCAGCCCCACCAATAAAGGCAAGCCCCGGACATAACCCCTACTTTATTACACTGCAACCTATATTATTTATATATATTTCTTTATGCATTAGGTTCTTAGGAGTTGTTTGGAAACCTTAGTTGCATTGTTCCAGGAACCAATATATTGAACACTAGAACTTGAGTCCGAATAGCTGCTCTGCTTATAGGACCGGTAGAAGTCGAGTGATTTCCTGTCACTCGCGCGATATATAGGAGTTGTAATGTTTACATTCCTGTTATCACTATAAGGATGACGGACGGGAGTTTTATGAGGTATCATGGTCAAGATGATACCCCGTCTGTTTTGATGAATTTGATAAGGTCGCAGTGTGTGGTAGCGGTGGCTAAGCGTTTGAAAGTACTAGCCACATGCCGTGAAATATGGTAAGCGGAAAGCCTAGTAACCGATCGGCCCGAGGAGTGGACATACCACCCACCACATGTATTTGCTTCTTTTGGTTACTTTGTTCGACGTGTAGGCATACGTGTTGCTAGGCAACCAGGAGTACGGGTTTTGTAGTCGCGCTACAGACGTACGTCCTGCACTTTGGAAGTGCGTATGACCTACAGTCGCTTGTGGTGGCAGTGATCCACGAGTCAGAATGAAAGGCAAACGGTTGCTTCGGAACGACCCTTTGGTGTTCCAAGCGTGTGAGTTAGGTTTACCTTGCAAGGGTTGAATCTCGATTCAGGAATCGTCCGCCTCTCACGATGAATGAGACTGCTTACCCCCTTTATCACATAGAGTAACAAGAGCAACTTTGTGATTATGAAAGATGATGTTTGGTTAAAGATTCTACCATGTTTGAGTAGTTATAGGTGCTTACCTAGAATGGTTAATCCACTAGAACCTGAAAGCTAAAAGTTGAAAGTAAGGATCTACTCTTTGTTGCTTTTCAGCTGAAAACTCTACCCAAAGCTAAAAGCCTTCATAAGTCTAGCTACATGGCTAAGTATACCATGAGACGGGTAAGCCTTGCTGAGTATTAGTATACTCAGCCTTGCTAGTTGTACATTTTTCAGGTGATATCTGTGAAGACCCTACTCTTCCCTTGCCTTGGCCCTGTGCTCTTCCAGATGATTGGTCCGTGGAATGGGATCCGTCCCCGGCCGGCACTAGTGGTATCGAGTGATGTCGTGCCCGGGCTTAGCATGACATCCGTCTTGATGACGTGTTGTAGATCATTGCGTATGTTTTTCCGCTGCTAAAAATCATAGCTTAAACAGTTGTATTGTTTTCTCTAAGTTTGAAACTTTGTACTACTTTTATAAACTCTTGTAATGTAATTCCCTGTTATGTAAAATGTGATGGTGACTGTATCTCTGGACTCACCTTCGTGTGAGGTAACCTTATTGATCCTGTGTATCGGTGGTTTATCGGGACGTTACCCGACAGGCCAAGGGATTATACCGTTTGAAGCACGTTGGAGCCCTCGGAAGTGGACTCGCGTACTTGAGCCGGTATAATTCAGGTTGGTTCTGCCACAGGTTTAGCCGATAGATGTGCTTTGGTTGTGCCTAACAGAGACATGTCTACTGTGTGTCACACCCGGTTTTAAGAACAAAACCGAATGCATAACTATATGTATGCCAGGATCAAGTTCCATACATATAGTGACTTCATCAGTGAATAATCAGCAACAGTATCACGAAAAGAGAATTTAAACACTATAAAGATTATCAGAGTTATACAGCTTATCCTGGAAACGAAGACTTCAAACTTCACAGGCAATCGACCGGGGGTTTGCGCAGGCCTAGAACTCAGCATCATCTTCAAAAAGACTTCAGATCACTTTCTCCTCTGAGCAGCAATTATAACAAGCGTGAGTACACTTATGGTTGGTACTCAGCAAGTGTTGGGAATTATATGACATGAAGGCCAAAATCAAGGAAAGGCTGACTGGCTTACTGCGATAAGCAATTTTAATTGGTCAAATTTTATTAGCACCTGATTACTAAGTTATAAATTCATACCAAAACCCACATTAAAAGAGAAAGAAAATATATAGCATAAGCATAACCACGACCATAAACATGGTCCACAATAACCATAACCATAGCCATGGTCCACGATTTAATTTATCTTCAAGTTCAATTAATCATGTGAGGGTCCAAGCCGCTCTTAACCGTGAGCACGGCTGATATATCAGTTTTCACTCTGCAGAGGTTGTACACTTTACCCACAATTCGTGTCTCCCGATTTGCCCGAGGTAGCTAGCCTCTTAAACACTTCCGAGGTGAGTGGCAAGGGATTCACTACGAGGCCTTTACAAAGATTCCCTAACTTATGATAATCCACTAAGGTTTCAAGTCAAAGCGGTCATAACTCTCCCTAGTGAGGAAATACCTTAGCCAAGGTCCACATAGCTATGTGCCTCAAAAGGACCGAGCTATACCCCGTCGATGCAACCCCTCTTGCCCTTTCGGTAAGATTATCATAAACTAGAGTCTCTAATTAATTAGCCAAGACCAGAGCCATATAGTATTGTGGTTGCACTGTTTTCCTGGGTGGTTCTCCATGTTCCAATTAAAACATATAGTCTTGTGATTAACAACACAAAGAGCATGAACATGGATAAAACAGGTGTAGCATCATCATTATCATCATCATGGTTATATATTATTCCCGAACCGGAACCAGTTATAGCAACTAAGCAATAGCTACCCAACAATAAAGATAAAACCCAGGTTGACAAGGAATGATCATAAAGACTAGGCATATCCTTAATTAGGATCCATCAAAATTAGGTCACATGCATGCATATAAAGAAAAAGTTATATTTATTGTGATTATTAGGACAAAAGCATGATCAAGGAAATACTTGCCTTTCTTTTAGAGAATAGCTGCTCAGAGTCTTCAACTCTTGTTCTTGAAACTCTAAATCTTCAAAGCTCTTGGATCGCGCTTCTTCTAACGTCACACAAGCAACGGGCCCAAAACATACAAGCAAGCAAACAAACAAGAACGACTGAGAACAGATATGGCAAACAAAAAGAAAGCTTTAAAAGAGCGAACTAAAGGATAAGGCTCGATGCTACGGTCACGAGAAAGAAAGAAACACGGAAAACGGAACTAGGATTGAAAAGAAACAGCTATTGGAAGACTTATGTTATGAAAGAAACAAAAGAACTATAGGCTTTCATTTATTTTAATTTAGAAAACCAATGTAAAAGATATTCAAAAGAGAATATCCCTAATTATAATTAACTCATATTATATTTGCATTTATAAAGACGAAATAGAACTTAGTCAAATTTTATATACAATTCTCTATGTACAAATTACACTAATCAAATAATTAATTAGAAAAGAAAACTTGTGAGAATATCTAAACGCATAACTTTATGATTCGAGTTGAACTAAATAAATTAAATTACAAACACATTTGAGTTGATATTAATCAAATTAACATTAATTATGAAAACCGGAGAAAAGACTTAATTGGATTTTATTTCGGAAAACTAGATGAGAGGATATTATTCAAATTAAATTAATATTTAATTTTAAAAACAGGAATTACGGCACAACAACGCTACTAAACGATAGCTTAGGGTTTTAGAAGACTAACGCAAAAAGAACGGATCAAAACGGATCTAAAACGCGGAAACTACGCATAAAACAAGGCTGCAAGGACCTATACGCAATTAAATATAGACTTTAAGGGTTAGCTGAAAAGAAATACAAGACACAGAAAATAGGGCTCACAAATACAGAAAAGATTAGGGTTAGATCTGAAAATACCACGGGTGGGGCTGGATTGAAAAGATGGAAAAGATTTAGGGGGTTTCCTACAATTTTCGCTAGACACAGAAATTTTCACGGTAATTACAGAACCTTCCAGGGACCTAATCTGAAAAAGCTCAAAATCACGCAGCAATGGTGGCGGCGGGTACTGTAGCTCGAATTCCCGTTGATTTAGGGCACGAGAGCTCGCGGGAAGCGGGGCAAATGAAAGAGGACGACGAGGGGATTCCGTTCCATACCTAACTTACCCCGGGGACGCATCGTAGAGATCGAATTTCGCGCAGGAAGTTGTGCCGGCGGGTCTGTTCATCCTGGTTCTGGGCCATTCTGTGCGTGCGGCCTGCAGGGGGTGAGAGCGGGGCTGTAGGGCAGGGTGATGCAGGGGGGAAAAGCGCGCACAGGGGCTTGGGCACCTGGGGCGACGCAGAGGCGAGGGCACGGCGCCCTGGTGGTCGGTGGCACTTCTGGTGGTGCGCACGGTGCACAGGGGCTCAGACCGGCGGCGGTTGGCGATGGAAACTCGGCCACGGGGTCAGACGTGCAGGGGCGCAGCGCAGCACGGGTATAGGGGCGACATCGGGGGCTAGGCGACGGCGGTGCTGGCAGCACAGAGGCCCGGGTGGGCAGGGGGCAAGGCGCGAAAGGGGCCAGGGGCGGCGCTGGGCGCTGCAGGAGGAGCAGAGCGTCGAGGAAAAACTAGGGCCGGCTACGTGCGGCGCTGTTTTCTCGGGGGAGGGTGCGAGCAGGAGCTAGGTCACAGAAAAAGAAGTAAGGCCCTAGGATTTATAGGAGCGCAGAGATCTCGAATTTGGCGAGCAGGGTTGAGGATGCGCATCGGGCTGGGACTCGTTCCTGAGTCCAGATTGCCCATGGGAGAGATGAGATAGGGCTAACCAGCGGGTCCCACAATTTAACGAGCAGGGGACCGATGCGAGGTCGAGGGATTCAGTTATGGGCCGAAACAGGATCGGGTGAGGGCTAAAACACGAAAACAAGCTGACAGGGCTGGTTGAACGTGAACCATTTATTCGGGAGCGCGAAAAGATAAGGAAAGGATCAGGCCGAGTCGTTGGAGCTGATGGTGATCGAACATCGTCGGAAAAATACCGAAGACGAGCCACGAGGCGTCGTTTTCAAGCATGACTTGATCGGGAAAAACGGTTAGAGAATCGGGAGCTCGATGGGACATTTTAAAGATTCGGAGAGGACAAGGTTAAAAGGATATACAACAAGATACGGCTGGGCCCGACTGCGATGAAAATCAAAATAGAACTATTTTCCAGAACATATTTTCAAGTTTAAAATAAATCTAGAAAAGTCCAGATAAATATTTCAAACCAAGAAAAATATATCTGGAAGAATCCCAAAATTTTCCGAGGAAAACTCGGGAGTTAATTTGGGTCACGAGGATTCCAAATAAAATATTTGGACTTCATGAAAAAGAATTTTAGAGCTTTCCAAAAATAAAAAAATGGATCTCGCTCTAAGATAAATAGAATAATTGCCAGAAAAATCTTTAAAATTCTCGGAAAATCCTATTGATAGATGAACACATTGCAAAAGATAGTCACATCCTAAAATTGAATATTTTAGGGTGTGACACTGTGTTAGCTTACTGATCTAGGGTTGTGTACTTTGGTCTGGGTAGCCGATTGATAGGGTTTCCTAATTGATCGATGAAAGCATCGATTACTTTAGCAGAGGGACGATTCCTAAAGAAGCTATCTCTTAATTGAGATGTGCTTAAGTGTTATTCTAGGTAACTAGGTGTGGTTGTATCGGCTCGATTACGTCAGCACAACAATTGAGTGACGTACAGCCGATTGGAGTGTGGTTGAGGATATGTGACCGATAAGTATAAAGCCGACCTCTCAGTCGATAAATTGACTGATAGAAGTGTGTGGATAAGGATCGGGAAACTAAGGATTGATCGGCCATAACTGATATGGAGAGCAACTAAAATCGGCTTGGATCGGTCGATGGCCAGAACCCTAAGATTGTGTACACACCTTCGATATATCGACTATATGCAGTCGATGTAGGACAGAACAAAAGAACTGTATCGGCAGTAGCCGATACTAGAAAGGTAACAATCGTATCAGCTAACCAGCCGATGGTAGAAGCATATCACAAGAAATGTATCGGCTGACAGCGGTTACGTAGAAACATCATAGACCCAAAGAAAACGGATACTAAGTGGCTAGGTTGATAACCTGACACTGAAGCATAGCTGTCGAGATGTTTTGGCTAAGCAGTAGACACACAAGAACTAACGAGAATCCTTATACGGAAAGGACTTTAAGAAGACTGCAATCAAGACAAGGACAAAGTCCTGATGGCAGGGATATGAGCACTCGGGTGATAGGATTAACTAACTATCACACCTCTCTATTTAAAACATACATCCTATGATTACTTTTCAGCTATATCACATGCATACAATATAAGGTTCAATAAAGCACTCATTCCCTAATATTTAACCTAGATCACGAATCAAGACTTTCAATTCAAGAGCACAACATAAAACTTGTAGATGTTCACTGATTTGAAATAAAGAAAGCTTTGGAAATTTTACAGAGGACACCCTAGAATTTTCTAAAAAGAAGCAATTAAGTCCCTGGTCAGGGAAAACAGATAACAGGAAGATAACGACGATGTTCTGGCAAAGGAGTCGCCAGTATTAAGAAGATTCAGTGAATCAGGGCAAACCTTGGGGTAGCCTTGGTTGTGAAGGAGAAGAACAGATGGAAAGTGAACTCCCGCGGCGAACAAGATCGGCGATAAGATGAGTTCGACGATGACGAGATTCCGTGGGTGACGAAGAAGTTTGCCAGGGAACTGTAGTGGGTGAAGAATAACCGAAGAGGTATTCCTCACGGTGATCCGTGGCGACGATAGTCGACTTTGCCACGGCAACGATGTTCTGGCGAAGGGATCCAAAGGGGCTCGATAAGAGGGTTCACGAGCTTCCTCGAGGTGTCGTGGTCTTGCTCGGACGATCGGTGAAGGGTAAGAGCTGCTGGATGTCGCGGATCCCGGGGACGAGACGATAAAGCCGGATGGGTTCGCTATATTGACTCCTCCGCGAACCTCAGGGTTTTCCTGCTCACGGGTTGAACTCCCTCTGCTCACGCATGTGTGCCACTGAAACACAGCCGGCACACCCGTGTAGCTGCCTGCAGGACTGCCGTGCTTGATTACATCTCAAGTGCGCCGCTTCTACTTGCTCCCGTATCAACGGCCCCCAGCCTGCATGCGCGTGGCCCGTTGCCTTGCACGCGCATACGCCTGCGGAAACGAGCCGAGTCGGCCACCGGTAGAACACTCCGCTCGCATCCGCGGACGCGCCAGTCCAATTCCGCCCGGACCTCCGCCTTCGCGAGGACCGTGGTCTGCCTGTATTAAGGCCGTGCCTTCCGCTGCCTTTTCCTCGACGGCCTCTAATATCCATCACGCGCGACCCTCTTGCACCCAACTCGGTTGCGGCCTGAGCTCGCCCAGCGGAAACACCGTCATGCGTTGTACGCCGCCACCCTGCACGTCGTCGCTCGGCACGTCGTTGCCCTGCACAGTTACTCCTCTTCTCCTGTTGTCGGACCCGCGCTTGCTCCGGCCTTGCCGAATCATTCCCGCGCACGCCCGAACTGCGTGCGCCCTTGGCCCGCGCCACACCTGCTGCGGCCACCCTTCTTCTGCTCACACGCTGCCACGCTACGGCCGCAGCAACGCTTGCATCTGCGCCGCGTGCCTGCAATGCTAGCCGCTCGCGCGTTCACACTCCTGCGCCGCTGTCTACCGCACCTTCCCGCGTTGCTGCACCACCGTGCACGCGCTGTTCCACCCGCGCGCCTGGGCCACTCCCCGCGCCACTGCTCGCTCCGGGCTGCTCACTTCTGCCCGGGTCCCGCACCTGCCGTGCTCGCGCGCGTTCCGCACGCCGCTGCCTGCTCACGCGCGTCTGCCGGTCCCGAGCCTGCTCCAGCGCTTGCGCTCTAGCGTGCACCACCAGCACTGCATCGTGCCTCCTCTTGCGCTCACTCGGGCCGCCACTCCCACGCGCTCCGCATCTGCGCTCCGCGCCGCCCGCTCGCTCGCCCCAGCACCGTTCGTCCAGCGCACGCGCTCGCGAGCCGCTCTGCCGCCTGCGCGCCGCGCCCGCTCCGGCGCCGCACGCGCGCCCAGCCGCTGCCTCCGCACCAGCCGAGCCGCCCCCGCGTGCCCAGCAACTGCCGCCCACTGCGCCTCCGCCCGGTGTAGCAGAACCACCTGAATTATTCCGGCTCAAGTGCGCTAATGATCGCCGTACATCTGCAAACAGTTCAAAGCACTTCAAACGGAACAATCCCTTGGTCTGTCGGGTCTCCGCCCGATACAACCACAGTTCAACAGGATCGAAGCAGGTTTACCTCGCACGAAGGCGAGTTCACATCACAGAAAAGCTCATCAACTTTTAATTTACAGCCACACATACATTATTACAAACCGCGTTCACAGAAAAGTAAATTTATACAAACCATGTTAAAACTGACGAGCATAACAGCTTGTCCAAATTCACAGCGGGAGAAAAAAAGTTCACGCGACTACACACGTCGCGAAGGCGGACACCAAGCTTAGCCCAGGGCCTGGTGTCACTCCGGAGGGTCACTGCCGGCCGGGGACGGGTCCCATTCCACGGACCAGCCAAAAGGAACGGACGTTGGCCACACAAGGTTGCCCGTGGGATTCTCGTAGGTCATACCTGAAATAGATATTGGCAAGGCTGAGTATTCTAATACTCAGCAAGGCTTACCCGGGATTGGGTATACTTTAGCCCATAACTAGACTTATGAAGGCATTTCAAGGCTCTGGGTTTATTTTAGCGGAAAAGCAACTAAGAGTAAAATTTACTTTCAAGTTTTAGCTTTCAGATTCTAGTTTCATTAACCATTCTAGGTAAGCACCTATACTAAACAAGCATGATAGATATTATTATCCATCAAGATTATCTCATCAACAATTACACTTTTTACTCAATGTGGCAGAAGGGATAAGCAGTCTCAATCCTCGTGAGAGGCGAACGATTCGAATCGAATTTAACCTTGCAAGGTATACCTAACACACACGCTTGGAATACCAACCGGGCGTTCCGAAGCAACCGTTTCCCTCATATTCCGGGTTATGGATCGGGGCCACCACAAGCGACTGCAGGACCGTACGCACACCCTATATGTGCAGGACATACGTCTGTAGCGCGACTACAAAACCCGTATTCCTGTCTGCCATGCAGAACGTACTCCCACACGTCGGTGCGTGTAAATATAAAATAAAAGTCGAGTGGTGGAAACGCGTCCATTTGCCGGGCCAATCGGGTACTAGGCTTACCGCTTACCATATTTCGCGGTATGTGGCTAGTACTTTCAAAAGCTTAGCCACCACTACCACACATTTCGACCTTAAAGCTTTTATCAAACAGACAGGGTAAACTTCCAGGTCATGATACAACACATGACCCTGTCCGTCATCCTTATAGTGGTTGCAGGAATGTAAACATGCAACTCCTATATCGCGCGAGTGACAGGAAATCACTCGACTTCTACCGGTCCTATTAGCGGAGCAACTATCCGATAAGGACTCGGGAGCATTGCATTGGATTCCTAGGATTCATGCATCTAGGGTTTCACTTCAATTCCTAGACTTAATGCAAGATATAATATAGATAGATATAGATTGCAGTGTAAATAAAGTAGTGGGATATGTCCGGGGCTTGCCTTCTGGAGTGGGGGTGAGGGTGGGAGTGTCAGAGGCTTCCGAACTTGGGTTCGGGGCTTCAGTTAGTCCCTCGACGACTTGCGTTGGATCTTCTGGAAGGCCTTGGTCTTGTCCTAAGACCAACTCGTAGTCCCCGTCGTCGAGCGTTGTTGACTCTATATGAGATGCAATAGATTAAATAAGGTGAAATTTAAATTTAAGATTTCACATTTCAAATGTTATAACTCATCCAATTAACACACAAGAATTCATAAAATAAAGAGGTTTAGGTTTGAAACACTATTTATAAAGGAATCACAAAGATATTGTGGAATTTGTTGCAAATAAGAACTAAAATATTTAAATTAAATTTAAATTGAACCAAAATTTAAATTCAAAACTTTTAAATAAAAGATTATAAGTTTTAGAAATTTGATTATATATTAAACATTATAAAATATCACATTAGAGAATGACAATAGATTTCAATTAGGAAAGGTTATACATTAGGTTTAGTTAATATTTCAAATTTGAAAGTTCAAAATAAAAGAAGTTAAATTTAAATCAAATTTGAGTTTGAAACTTTGCACAAAGTTACCTAAAGCTTATAGAACATTCATGCCAACTTCATAAGCAACAAGGCATGGAATATCAAAGTTTAAGCATAAACTACTCCTTAATCTTAGGTTTAAAATAAAGATAAAAGTATTTTGTTTCAGACTAAACTCCATTAACAAAAGTTATAGAGTTTGAGATCTAGTTTCTAAAAAACTAGTTTTGCTATTTTTGGATTTTTCTGTGAATTGTTACAAATTTTGCAAGGCAGAAATCACACACACATGAAATAACAGATTCACTAGGGGGGGTGTCTGGATATTATGCACTTGGGCCCCTGGGAAAAGTTTCCTTCTCACGAACACACCCCTGCTTGGCCTTGACATGGCCCGGTCGCTTGACCCCGGCATGTTCTCGCCGGCGGGGAGGGACCGGCCAAGCACGACCAGCAGGAGTTGGGCAAGGTGGGGTTCATCTGGCAGAAGGGAAATCCGGCCGACGGCGAGGAGGAGCGGCGGCCGTGGCGGCGCAACGCCGTTCCCGGTGAACGGCCGGCGAACACGGAGAAGTAACGCACGCACGAGCATCACTGGAGCATGGGAAGGCGATTTCCATACATGGCTCGGCCGGAGAGGTGACGATGCGGGCTGTCGACGGTGAAGCCGAGCTCGGCGGCGCCAATGGAGGGGCGGCTCGGGGTGGAGCAAATCCGGCGAGGGGGATGGCCGGGGCTGGACTGGATCAGGTTGCAGGGCAAGGGAAGGAGGTGGGGAGGCTCTAGGCCAGCGGAATCGGAGTAGGGTTGTGTGGGTGGGGAGAATTTCTGGCGGCAACAGAGCGGCGGCGCTTCGGTGCTGTGGATCGCCGGGAGGAGGAAAGGGAAAATCAACAGAGGGAGGAGCACGGCTGGGTCTTAAAGGGCAAGCACGGCTCCACTGGAAGAAGGACAAGGAAGAAGGAAGAGCACACGGCCGGGCACAGATTGGGGAGGCGGCGCCGATGGGTCGGCTAGAGCGGCGTGGCGGCCGTTCGGGGCCTCTGCCCGACGTGGAGGGAGGGGAGATGGCCAGCGCGGGCGCCGAGGGCGGTGGGAGGAAGAATAGCTCGACACGTGGAGCGGGGCGCAGAAGGGCGCAGAGCGGCGGCCGGGGGAGCTGCACCAGCGGCGGAGCAGAGGGGAAACAGAGCAGAGGAGGCAGTGGCACCAGGAGGAAGAAGGGGGAGGAACTGAACTGGGGACTGATTTGCAATTTTAGAGAAAAGCAGGGACCTTACTGAAAAGAACTTGCAACTTTTAAACCAGTGCTCCAATGGAGATGGTCCAAAAAGCAAAAGTGCATAGTTTTTCAAACTCTACAACTTCTCTTTAAGGTTCATCTATAGTTGAGCAACAGTTTTGAAGATAAAATAGACTTAGTAATAATTTCACATTTTATGTAAGTCCTATGGATAAAAATACTTTTACATATATAACCAAGGGTAATTTCACATATTTTTGCAATTTAACCACAGATATCACTTTTTGCAAAACAACCCTCTTACTTTTAAACTTTTCCCTCTATTTCCACCCATTTTGCATAAAAGGACCTCTAGTTAAAATTAATTACATAAACATCACTTTTTCCATAACATTGCATACATAAAACACACATTTTCCATACTTTGGACATAAAAGCATACCAAAACTCTAAGGTGTGACCAAGCTAATTACCTGAGTGTCACACCCGGGCCTAGCCCCGCACCGGCTCGCTACTGCTGCCCGAGCCGCGCCTGCGCGCGCGCGCCTCACGCGCCTCCGCTCGTCCGCCAGCCCGCGCCGCTCGCGCCTGGAGTCGCCCGCCGCTCGGGCTGTCCCCGTACCGCGCGCCCCCATGCCGTCGGTCAAGCCGCGCACGCACCGCCAGGGGCCTGCCTCCGCGCCCGAGCGCCTGTACTGCGCACGCTGCTCCCCCCTGCGCGCGCCCACGTGCGCCTGCCTCACCCAACCGAGCCGTAGGGAGGACAAGAGAGAGGGGAGGGGATAAGAATGGAGCAGAGAGGTGCTGCCGGTGAGGATAGAAAAAGGATAGAGACGCCTGGGAGAAAAGAAACAGAGGAGAAGGATGAACAGATTTCCCCAAGGACTTATGCACAATTTTAGAAAACTGCAGGGGCTTGTTTGTAAAGCAAATTTTCCCATTGATTTAAAACCCTAATGAAGAAATGCCCAAAATGAAAGTTGGAGAGTTTTTCAAACTCTACAACATTGCTTTAGGGCTCAAGTTCAAAAACTCAAATCTTACATCCTTACACACTAAATTTTGAACAAAAGTTGGATTTGAATTGCTTTTGTCCTAAAGAGCGTAACTTTATAAAATTCAGGACCTAAATGCAAGCATTTATGACACGTCATGATGACGGGATAGACTCGTCATAATGATTGGATAGACATGTCATGATGATTTGCACTTTTACACTTTAGTCCTGAATAAATTTTGAAAGTTACTTTTGTAAATCAAATACTTGCATAAAAGGACTTGTACTTTTATAAAATTACATAAACACCCTTATTTTTTTACCATTTTACCCAAAAATTTTACACACTTCAACACACATATTTCTAATACAACTTTTTGGATAAAGATATATTTTTACAAGATATAAAATAAGAAAAACATATTTGCAAAACTACCCTTCACTCATTTTCAAATTACCCTAATCCAAATACATTTTACAAAAGCAACCCTAGGTGTAATTACAAAAATACCCCTTTTTACTTGCACTTTAAATTTTCAAAAACTTCACATAAACATACACAAGCTTTACACTAACAAACACTAACAAACACATGAACTGTCACACATGTCATCACGTGGGACAAATTCTGGACCGCTTTCAGAGCGCACCACATTCCAGAGGGACACATTGAGCGAAAGCTCAATGAATTTCTGAATTTGACTCAGGGAACCCGCACTATCATGCAGTATGCACAGGTTTTCCATCACCTGTGCCAGTACACGGGTTATCATGCAGACACTGACGTCCGCAAACGAGATCGCTTCCGTCGAGGCCTGAATACCAAGCTTAAGGAGCAGTTGAATCTGGTAAGGGCTGATAACTTCAATGAATTGGTCAATATGGCCATTACCCAAGAAGACTGCATATCAGCCCACTGGGCTGAAATGAAACGGAAGACACCCACTGGACCCTCAACGGCGCAACCGCCAAGGTATCAGTTGGTCCAGAACCCTGCTACCCGAACACCGTCTCGAAACAATATACCAGGCAGATGGGTAGCCAGGCCATCCCAGCAGGCCTGATTTAATCAGCCACCGACGCCACAACCCGAGCAACAACAGCAGCAAGGCCCACGGCTGAGCTTTCCGCCATTCAACCAAGGAAGCAATAACTATCGTTATTTCAACTGCGGCAGCCCGTCCCATTTCATTAAGGATTGCCCCCAACCCCGAAGATCTTTCCAAGGGCAAACATCCAACCCAAACAATAAGGGCAAGGGCAAGAAGCAGATGGTACAAGTTCGCCAGGGAAGGGTGAACTTCACGACTCTTTCCGAACTCCCCGAGGGTGCGCCAATAATGATGGGTACTTTCTCTATCAACCATCAACCCGTGATTATACTTTTTGATTCTGGTGCCACCCATAGTTTTGTCAGTTCGAAATGTGGAGCCAATTTAGGCTTGGATCTTTATCCTACTAGTGGAGCTTATATGATAGCAACTCCTGGCGGTAGGATTTCATCAAATCAAATCTATAGAAAGGTGCCAATTCAGCTAGGTAGTAATTTGATCAAAACAGATTTACTGTTATTGGACCTAGAAGGAATGGATGTCCTCCTAGGCATGGATTGGATGACTAGGCATAGAGTGTCATTAGATATGTCTTCCCGAGCTGTGGAGATAGATTCACCCGAACATGAACCTACTACTCTCTATCTTCCACAACGGGAGTGCAATAACTCTTGTGCCTATGCTATAGAAGGGATCAAGCTAAAGGACATCCCTATTGTCTACGAATATCCGGACGTCTTTCCGAATGATTTGCCTGGAATGTCCCCGGACTGGGATATTGAATTTGTCATAGAACTACAACCCGGCACAGCCCCCATATCTAAGAGACCCTATCGTATGCCACCCAATGAGCTGGCAGAGTTAAAAATCCAACTCCAGGACCTTCTTGATAAGGGTTACATTCGTCCAAGTGCTTCACATGGTGTTGTCCGGCCCTATTCGTGAAGAAAAAGGACAATAGCTTAAGGCTATGTGTAGATTATCGTCCCCTCAATGCGGTAGCCATCAAAAACAAGTATCCTCTACCCCGCATTGATATTCTGTTCGATCAGTTAGCCGGAGCCAAGGTATTCTCTAAGATTGACCTCCGCTCCGGATATCATCAAATCAAGATCAGGTCAAGTGACATTCTAAAAATAGCCTTTTCCACCAGATATGGACTCTACGAATATCTGGTCATGTCGTTTGGTCTTACCAATGCCCCAGCCTATTTCATATATCTCATGAACTCTGTCTTCATGCAAGAACTCGACAAATTTGTTGTGGTCTTTATTGATGACATTCTGATTTATTCCAAAAATCCGGAAGACCATGCGAACCATCTCCGTGCGGACTTTCGGAGGGGTCACCCGCCGACGTTCTCCCATGCGGCTGATCCACTCCAGGCTGATGACTGGCTTTGTTCAGTGGAGCGCCAGTTGGATGTCGCTTAGTGCGACGACAGGGAGTGGGTCATATATGTGGCAGGGCAGCTGCGAGGCTCAGCTCTTGATTGGTGGGAGTCCTACCCAGCTCAGGACCGTGACGCTCTCACTTGGGTCCAGTTCCGGGAGCGTTTCAGGAACCACCACATCCCTGCCGGAATCATGAAGATGAAGCACAGGGAATTTCTTGCGCTTAAGCAGGTAAATTAGAGTAAAATCTTTCCGCAATTCATATTTGAGCTCAAGCCCACCCTTGTTTATCTTCTTGAAATTGGAAATGCTGAGTAATTTCCATCCTCTTTTTTTCCGGTGATTATTCAGGGAGCTATGACGATGACCGAGTACCGTGATCGTTTCCTCCAGCTCGCTCGCTACGCCCCCGCTGAGGTCGCCAATGAAGGTGATAAGCAGGAGCGCTTCAGGGAGGGACTCGATGATCACCTGGAGTACGCGCTCATGAACCACCACTTCGACAACTTCAACCAGCTGGCTGACGCTGCCCTCAACATCGAGCGCAAACGCCGGGAGATTGAGGACAAGAAGAGGAAGATGGCTCCTGCTGCGTCTGGCAGCAACACCCGGCCTCAGTACCAGTACCCGCAGCAGTAGCAGCACCAGAGGCAGATCCAGCAGTACCAGCAGCGACAGCAGCAGTACCCGCCTCGTCCTCTGTAGCAGCAGCAGGCGGGACAGGGCCAGAGGCTTCCAGCACCTCCGGCACGCTCTGCTCCACCGGCTCCACCAGCTCCACGGCAGGGAGTGCCTACTCCTCCTGCCGGGCAGTAGGCTCCAGCACTCTCACGGGTGTGCTTTCACTGTGGCGAGCCGGGACACTACGCCAACATTTGTCCTCGAAAGGCGCAATCGGGACATCAGGGGCGCTCAGCTCAGCCCAAGGCGCCATCCCAGGGCAGGGTGAACCACGTGACGGCCGATCAGCGGCCGAGGCTCTCAACGTGGTTATTGGTACGTTCATGGTCAATACTCACCCTGCTATGGAGCTTTTCGATACTGGTGCTACGCATTCTTTCATTACTCGGTCTTTTGTTGAGCATCATGGCATTCATACTAGCACATTAAAGCGGGGCATGTTAGTATCTTCACCGGGAGGGCAGTTGAGGTCTCATATCTTCTGTCCCAGAGCCAGTATTGTCATAAGGGGGGTAGAGTTCAGTGCTAATCTCATGGTGCTAGACACCAAGGGTATCGATGTGATCTTGGGAATGGAGACCCTTGTTAGATGGGGTGTCAGGATTGACTGTGCTCAGAGGACTGTCCACTTGTCGGCACCGGATGGACAGGAGGTCACAGTCAGTGCTTCGGAGCCTTCCGGAATTCTTTGTCAGATGGACGCTAGACCCACGGATGGTATTCGCGTGGTGTCTGAATTCCCGGTGTCTTTCCGGATGATTTGCCAGGTATGCCGCCTGATTGCGACATTGAGTTTTCTATTGATCTCTTGCCTGGCACAGCTCCTATTGCTAAGCGGCCCTATTGTATGGCACCCATTGAGCATGAGGAAGTTAAGAAGACTATCGACGAGTTGCTAGCCAAGGGCTATATCCGTCGCAGTTTCTCTCCTTGGGCCTTTCCTGTATTGCTGGTAGAGAAGAAGGATGGAGCAAAGAGAATGTGCGTCGATTATCGGGATCTGAATGTAGTCACCATCAAGAACAAGCATCCATTGCCTCATATTGAGGATCTCTTTGATCAGCTCCAGGGTGCTTGTGTATTCTCAAAGATTGATCTGCGTTTGGGTTAGCACCAGCTGAAGATTCGTCCCGAGGATATTTCGAAAACGGCATTCACCTGCAAGTATGGGCTATACGAATATACGGTCATGTCTTTTGGCTTGACCAATGCTCCAGCTTTCTTCATGCATCTGATGAACAAGGTTTTCATGGATTATCTGGACACCTTTGTGCTAATATTCATTGATGATATCCTGATATATTCCAAGTCAGAAGCAGAGCATGAGAAGCATCTGAAGCTCGTGTTGCAGAGGCTCAGAGAGCATAAGCTGTATGCCAAGCTCAGCAAGTGTGAATTCTGGATTGACGAGGTTCCATTCCTCGGTCATGTCATCTCCAAGGGAGGTATTGCAGTGGACCCCGGCAAGGTGAAGGATGTGCTTGACTGTGTAGTGCCGCAGACGGTGAAGGAAGTTCGCTCCTTTCTGGGCTTAGCAGGATATTATCGGAGGTTCATTGAGAATTTCTCCAAGATTGCGAAGCCTTTGACTTCCTTGCTAGAGAAGGGTGTGGATTTCTCTTGGATTGATGAGCGTCAGAAGGCATTTGAGGAGCTGAAGAAGATGTTAACTACGGCGCCAGTCCTTACTCTAGCAGACCAGAGCAAGAGGTTCACAGTGTATTGTGATCCTTCTAGGGATGGTCTTGGTTGCGTCCTAATGCAGGAAGGCAGAGTGATAGCTTATGCTTCATGGCAGTTGCGTCGGCACGAGCTAAATTATCCCACTCATGATCTGGAGTTAGCCGCAGTTGTGTATGCTCTGAGGATATGGAGGCATTACTTGTTTGGGCAAAGGTGTGATATTTACACCGATCACAAGAGCCTCAAGTACATTTTCACTCAGAATGAGCTGAACATGCGGCAGAGAAGATGGCTAGAGTTGGTCGAGGATTATGACCTGGAGATTCACTATCATCCGGGCAAGGCCAATATGGTAGCAGATGCCCTGAGCAGGAAGAGCTATGTCAATATGGCCGTGGCTTTTCAGATGCCTCAGGAGTTATGTGAGGAGTTTGAGCAGTTGAGTCTGGGTTTCTTACATCACACCTCCAGTGCATCATTCGAGGCAGAACCCACTCTAGAAGCGGAGATCAGACAGCATCAGAAAGAAGATAAGAAGCTACAGGAGATCCGTGAACTGCTCAGGATTGGCAAATCCCCTCATTTCAGAGAGGACGATCAGGGTACCTTGTGGTACAAAGGCCGGATATGTGTGCCAGATGTGAAGGATCTCAGGAAGCTGATCTTGAGCGAGGCTCATGATATGGCATATTCTATTCATCCAGGCAGCACGAAGATGTATTATGACCTTAAGGAACGATTCTGGTGGTATGGAATGAAGCGTTCCGTTGCGGAGTACGTGGCTATCTGTGACACTTGTCAGCATATCAAGGTAGAGCATCAGAGGCCAGCAGGTCTATTGCAGCCGTTGAAGATTCCAGAGTGGAAATGGGAGGAGATCACCATGGACTTCATTGTGGGATTGCCTCGTACTCAGAAAGGGTACAACTCCATATGGGTAGTAGTGGATCGGTTGACGAAGGTTGCCCACTTCATCCCGATGAACACTGCTTACTCTGGTGCTAGACTCGCAGAGTTGTACATCTCCAGGATCGTTTTTCTGCATGGTGTTCCGAAGAAGATCATCTCTGACCGAGGATCTCAGTTCACTTCACGGTTCTAGGAGCAGCTGCATGATTCGTTGGATACGAAGCTACGTTTCATCACCGTTTATCATCCTCAGACAGATGGGCAGACAGAGAGAACCAACCAAGTGTTGGAGGATATGCTTCGAGCCTGCGCTATTCAGTATGGTACCAGCTGGGATAAATGCCTGCCATATGCAGAGTTTTCATACAACAACAGCTATCAGGCCAGTCTGAAGAAATCTCCTTTCGAGGCCCTGTAGGGTTGAAAGTGCAGAACTCCGCTGTATTGGGATCAGATTGGCGAGAGGCAGGTATTTGGTCCGGAAATTGTTGAAGAGGTAGAACAGTTGGTGCAGCAGGTACGAGAGGACCTGAGGGTCGCACAGACTCGTCAGAAGAGCTACGCGGATGTTCGTCGTCGGGATCTGACCTTTGCAGTGGGTGATCATGTGTACCTGAAGGTCTCGCCGATGAGAGGAATCCGCAGGTTTAACGTGAGAGGGAAGCTAGCCCCAAGATACATCGGTCCGTTCAAGGTGTTGGAATGGAAAGGTGAGGTGGCATATCGTTTGGAGTTACCTCCCAGTCTCACAGGAGTACATGATGTGTTCCACGTGTCTCAGCTGAAGAAGTGCTTGAGGGTGCCGGAAGAACAAGCACCGCTAGAAGGGTTGGAAGTGCAGGAGGATTTGACTTACACCGAGCATCCGGTGAAGATTCTGGAAACATCTGAGAGAGTTACCAGGAACAAGAAGATCAAGATGTGCCGTGTTCAGTGGAGTCATCTCACCGAGGATGAGGCTACCTGGGAGCGAGAAGATGAGCTGAGGAGGACCTATCTAGATCTCTTTGCTAGCTAGCCTATCTGAATCTCAGGACGAGATTCCTGTAAGGGGGGTAGGTTTGTAACACCCTAAGGTAAAATTTCGAGATTTATAATGAATTTAATTGGGCTCCAGTAATTTTCTAGGGATTTATTTTGCCTAGCTTGCATTTATTTATAATTTAATTCACAAAGAATTAAAATTTATTTTAGCTCAACATGTTTGTGCATTCATGCTGGTGCATAAGTTTTATTTGGTTGAGTGCATAGGAGTTGAATTCAAATTTGAGTTGGATTCAAATAGATTTGAGTTGGTTTGAAAAAGAAAAGGAAGGAAACAGGAAAGTAGGTCAGTCATTCCTTCTTTTCTCAGTCATTCCTTCTATTCTCAGTCATTCCTTCTTTTCTCAGTCATTTCTTCTTTTCTCAGTCTTTCCCGTTCTTTTCTCAGTCATTTCCGCAGCTCTCTCTTTTGGTAGTCCGACCCCACCTGTCGGTGACCATATCCTTCCTTTCCTTCTTCTTCCCCGCACCGAGCACGAGCCCATCGGCTAGTCTCCCGGGCGCGCCCTCCTTCCAGAAGCTTCCTTCCCCGAGCACGAATCGTGTAGGGTGGTTGCACGATCCGCTTTCCCCGCACGGATCACGGCCGCAATCCCCACCGGGGCACGCATGCCCAAACCACCGGCCTCTTTCTTATTTGGCCCCTGTAAGCCTTCCCTTAAACCCTCCTTGTGCCCTACCGCCGCACTGCAGCTGCCCCGTATTCCCAGCACCACCGGCCGCATTGCTCCGCCTCACCAAGCCTCCTACTCCACCGTGGACCCGCCGCTCCGCCGCACCCCAGCCCAGTCAAGGTCCGCAGCAGCTTCGTCGCCCTACCAGGAAGCTTTCCGAGGTCTCCACTCTCGACCTCTACGCCGGCAGTGGCAAGAATTTGACCGAGATCCGCCGCCGGAGAGAAGCTCCGCCACCTTGATTTCTCGCCGCCGTTAGCCCTCCAACCCTCCTAACCCCCGTAGGACCTTCGCAGGATCTCCACGAGTCGACCCACGGTGACCAGAAGCCCGGAGCGCCTCTGCATCGACCTTCCAGCGAAGCCCGACCTATCTCCACCGCCGGCCATTGTCGACGGTCACCCTCCGCCGTACCTCAACCCACCCCAAGCCCTCGGTGAGCAACACATCGGTCCCCTCTCCCTCTTACGCTAGCTATCATGGACCGTAGGCTGCACGCGAGGCCTGAACGCCGTCGCCGGCGTGCGCCGCCGTGCAGACCCGCCGTTCCCGCGAGCCCAACCAGATCGGACCGGTCCGATCCAGATCGGACCGTCCGGACCCCCGCCGTGCAGATCGGACCGTCCAAACTAGATCGGGTCCGAACCGTTCGATCTAGATCCGACGGCCCAGATTAGAAGATACCCGGTCCGATCCAGATCGGACTGTCTGGACCCCCGCCGTGCAGATCGGACCGTCCGAACTAGATCGGGTCCGAACCGTTCAATCTAGATCTGACGGCCCAGATTAGAAGATACCCCTTCAGCCATGGCAGTTTTGTTAAAGAGCCCCTGAGCTTCCTTGGAATCAAACCGCAATCTATCTCCGTTCAAAGATAATTCCAGTTAAGTCCTGTTTTTGCACCGAAGCCCTTGAACTTTCCAAAAATTGGGTCCGCCGTCCATGCCCTTTGTTTTCACGGGTTAGACCCTAGATCTACCCTTTAATTATGTTTAGACCCTCGGTTTTTGCACAGAACCCCTTAGAACCTCCTGTTTTCTTACAGAAAGGCCCCTGGATCTTGTTTTAGCTCTAGTTTTCGCGTCTTAGCTCCGTTTCAGGTGGTTTTTGCGCTCACTCGATGTAACACCCTAACGTAATTTTCCTAAATTTTTAATGAATTTATTTAAGCTTAAATAAAATTTCTAGGGCTTTCTCTAATTTATCTTGCATTTAAAGTAATTTTATAACATAAGAAAATAACATTTATTATAGGATCAACTTGTTTGTGCATTCATGCTGGAGCATTGTTTCATTTGTGTTGGGTGTATAGGGTTTGAATTCAAATTTATTTGAATTCAAATAGAATTGTTTGAATAGTTTGAGTGTGGAAAAGAAAAAGAAAAGAAGAAGAAAAGGAAAGAGCCCAGCAGCCGGCCCAAAACCACCTCTCCCTCTCTCTCTCTCTCTCGCGGGCTCCCTCTCCCCTCTCCTCTCCACGCGGCCCATCCACGACCGGCCTGCCCTTCTCCCCTCCTCCCTCTTGGGCCGGCCCTGTTTCCCCCCGCGGCACAACGGCCCATCGGCCGCCTCCTCTGCTTCCATCGATCGCCTCTGCTCTACAACGGCCCGGCTCATCCCATCGGCCGCTCTCCGCCCGCGCGCTCGCTCTCCCTCCTTTCTCTCTCTGTCTCTACGGCCCCACGCGTCAGCGTCCTCCCTTCCCTTTCCTTCTCCTCCTTTCCGAGCTTCAACCGGCCGCGAGATGTCCGGCGAGCTATTCTCCCGGGCCCGCACGCCGAGATTGACCCCGCCGCCCTACAAAAAGGAAACCCCTGCGCCCTAGAACCCTAACCCTAGCCGCAGCATCCACCGGAGACCCCTAGCGTCGCCGCCTTTTCCCTCCGCCGCGCTGCATCCTCGGCCTCACCGTGGTTGAACCGCTCCGCCGCGCCCCAGACCGCCACAACCCCCGTGTGGCAGAACCAACCTGAATTACACTAGCTCAAGTACACGAGTCCTCTCTGGAGGGCTACCTTGTGCTTCAAACGGTATAATACTATTGGTCTGTCGGGTAACGTCCCGATGAACCACCGAACACAGGATCCAACAAGGTACCTCACACGAAGGTGAGTCCAGAGATATAAATGCCATTACATTTTACACCACAGGCAGATATATTACAAAAGTACACAAAGCATTATTAGTTCCCAGTGAAGGGAGATTATTACAAAACAGGTTTAAGTTTTAAGTCAAAGCAGCGGAGTTTAAAAGCGTAAAATATTGTACACGTCATTATTACAGATATCATGCTAGCCCTGGCATGATATCACTCGGCGGAATCGGTGTTGGCCGGGGACGGATCCCACTCCACGGACCAACCATCAGGCAAGGGGTAGGGCCACGATGTAATGAATGCTGGCTCCTCAGGGAAATTACCTGAAGTAAATCAACAAAGCAAGGCTGAGTATACTAATACTCAGCAAGACTTACCCGCTCATGGTATACTTAGCCATGTATCTAGACTTATGCAGGCTTTTCAGGTTTTGGGTAGAGTTTTCAGCTGAAAAGCAACAAGGAGTAGATCCTTATTTCCAACTTTTAGTTTTCAGATTCTAGTTGATTAACCATTCTAGGTAAGCACCTATAATTACTCACATATGGTAGAATCTTTAATCAAACATCATCTTTGATAGTCACAAAGTTACTCTTGTTACTCTATGTGGTAAAGGGATCAAGCAGTCTCAACCATCGTGAGAAGCGCACGATTCCTGAATCGAATTCAACCTTGCAAGGGTAAACCTAACACACACGCTTGGAACACCAAAGGGTCGTTCCGAACCAACCGTTTGCCTTTCATTCCGACTCGTGGATCAGATCCACCACAAGTGACTGCAGGACCATACGCACTTCCAAAGTGCAGGACGTACGTCTGTAGCGCGACTACAAAACCCATACTCCTGGTTGCCCAGCAACACGTATTCCTACACGTCGAACAAAGTAACCAAAAGAAGCAAATACATGTGGTGGGGGGTATGTCCACTCCTCGGGCCGATTGGTTACTAGGCTTACCGCTTACCATATTTCACGGCATGTGGTTAGTACTTTCAAGCGCTTAACCACCGCTACCACACACTGCGGCCTTATCAAGTTCCACAACACAGACGGGGTATCATCTCAACCATGATACCTCCTAAAACTCCCGTCCGTCATCCTTATATTGATAACAAGAATGTAAACATTACAATTCCTATATCGCGCGAGTGACAGGAAATCACTCAACTTCTACCGGTCCTATAAGCAGAGCAGCTATTCGGACTCAAATTCTAGTGTTCAGTACATAGGTTCCTAGAATTATGCAACTAAGGTTTCCAAACAACTCCTAAGAATTTAATGCATAAAGATATATATATAAATAGTATAGATTGCAGTGTAATAAAGTAGGGGTTATGTCCGGGGCTTGCCTTCTTGCGTAGGATTGGGAGTGGTAAGGTCAAAGTTATCCGAACTTTGGTTCGGAGCTTCAGTTAAACCTTCGATGACGTTCCCGGGATCTTCAGCGGATTCCAGTCCTTGTTCCAAAACAAGCTCGTAATCACCGTCGGCGAGAGCGGTCGAGTCTACATGAGATGCATTAGTTATAAGTTATGGAATGCACATTATTTTATGTTATTTCACAATAAAGTTGCAATCCAAATAACGATTAATACATTTCAATAAACAACCTAATTACCCTATACTGGGCAGTCATTTATCGAGTACTAATTAAACTAACTAGTCTCGTTAGGCAACAGGGTGGGTTACCCTAAAACATCCAATTAACTACATTAGGTAGTATATCTGGTTACCATAAGCAACATTAAACACACTTAGCAATCTCCATTTATTTTATTAGCTAAACATTGTAATTAACCTTAGGTTATTATTTAGTTATGGCTAACTTTGGATTAATTAAGAAATCTTATATTAGGAAAAATAAATTAATATTTATGAAAATTATCCTAAGTGGGTTTAATTGAAATAATATTACTCTAAATATTTTATACAATAGATAATTAGAACAATTCACTTAACTAAATAATATGTTTAAATTGAATAATTTTTATAGAGCAAGATATTTCAAAACAGGAGCTACAAAAGTTACTGAACATAGAGGGGTATTAGATCTAATTACTGTAGTTTTATTGGAATTTTATTCTAAAAGGAACTAAGCCACAAAATTAAACAAGATCAAGATTGAAATTTCAAGAGGCAATTATAACTGGAGTTTTATACTAAAACTAGGGTTCAAAACTTAAGGACGCCATAAACTACTCAAGACTAGTATTCCAGAAAAGTTTCATAATTTTTCATGCATAATAATTATTATTTATGAATTACCTTTGAATTTAAGCTTGAAATTTATAACTCAAGTTATATTAGGTTTCTGATTCTCAAATTTTTATGATGGATCATACTTATAAAGATCAAGTTATGGTAGAAATTTCATCCCTAAATATGCACAGATGCTTTTGAAATTAATTTGTGAAGCTTTCATGACCATATAATAAAGGTAGCAAAAATATTCTAGCTAGAGAGCTGATCTAAGCCTCAAAAATTTACACCAGGCTACTTACACCACATGCAACACATGCTCCAAAAACCAACAGCAGCAAGGCTATAGATCATAAGATTCAATTAAAGCATTCCTTTACTTGTATTTAAAATACAGAACAAACTATGCATTTTCATAACTTGATTGTGAAATAAAAGTTGTAGAACTCATCACAAGGATTCTAACCCAACAAGTTTGGTATTTTTCTGATTTTTCTATGACTTTCTAGACATTTTTAAACTTCACTGATTTGAAAGAGCGGGAGGGACTGAACTCTTGCGTTTAGGCCCTTAGACAAACTCAAATCTTTACACTCCAGTCCTTGCTGCCATGGCCGGTGGGGAGAGCTCGGTTCCGGCCGAAATCCGGCGATCCCCGGGGTCGGCGGCGAGGGGCAAGGGAAGAGGAAGCATCAGGGAGTTGAGGGCTACCTGTAAAGGGTCTCGGGGAGAGTGGGGAGGGGCGGTGGCCAGCTGCCCACGAGAGCAGTAGCCCCGGCGAGCGGCGGCCCGAATTCCAGCGAGCCCGAGTGCGGAATGGGGATGGCGTGTGGCCTAGAAGCTTTAGGGCGAGGTGGGGACCCGATTCCGAGGCTCAACTCAAGGAGAGGGAGGTTGGAAGAGGGAGCTCGACGTGGAGCAGAGGGCGGCGGCAATGGAAGTGGGCGGCGGCCGGCGGCACACACACGCAGAGGGGGTTTGAGCTGCTTGGAATGGATTGCCAGGAAGGGAAAGAGTGAGGAGGGAGGTAGCATTGCGGCCTGGGGCGGCTACTAAGGCCCGGCGGTGGATGAACAGAAGGTTGCCGCGGCTAGTGGTGCTGGCAGTCCGAGACAGAAGGGGGAGCGATGTGGCGCGCGGGAAAGGAGACAACGGAGAGGAGGTAGGGCGGTGGAAGACCCTCAGGCGACGCGTGGGCTTGCACAGTGGCTGGGGGTGGAGCTCGGGCACTACGCCGGCGAGGGGCGGCGGGAGCAGAAGCAGAGTAGAGAGGAAGCGAGGATGACAGAGGAAGAAGAAAGCAGACAGGAGTCAGAAGGACCCATTTGCAAATTGAAAAACTTCCAGGGACTCCTCTGTAAAGAAAGATTTCCTATTGATACAAAATCCTAGTGAGAAAAATGTCTAAAGCAAAGTTGTAAGGAATTTCAAACCCTACAATAATTCTTTAGGGTTCAAGTTCAAAATCTCAAAGGATACAGTTTTATTTTAAACTTTTGAACACAACCCAAATTATAAACCTTTTGTTATAATTCAAACAAAATGCTTTAATGATTAGGGTCTTTTTGCAAGATTGCCTGCAGTGTAATCATGACTAGCCTTTTTACACTTTAGCCCTTAAGTAAAACTAAGTTTTACTTTTATCTTTCAACCATTTTACATGTAAACCCTTATACCTTTGTGTTAATTACACATAGGTCCTTAGTTTCCAACAAAAGTTTATTTTTCTTAGGTTTTACTTAACTTTTGCACTTTTCTTTTCTATAATCATTTAGATTTACCACTTAAGAGTACGTTTACCCAATTACACTCAAGGATTTATATAACTCATAAATTACAAACATACCCCTAGCTCTCTTTACAACTTATATACACCATATCATGCATACATACAAAACATCCAAACTTAATGTCTAGATTTCTAACTACCTGGATGTTACAGCCTTCCCCCCTAAAAAGAATCTCGTCCCGAGATTCCGAAGCTGAACAGAATCGGATAATTAGATTTGGGGATTGGCTTGAAGGAAGTCTGGGAAATTTCGTTGAAGATAAGACTCTGTTTCCCAAGTCGCTTCTTCCTCGGTGTGATGATCCCATAAAATTTTGTACATCTTAACTGCCCTTCTTCTGGTGAGTCTTTCCTTGGTATCCAGGATTCGAAGAGGTTGTTCGATGTATGATAGATCGGGTTCAATCTCAATGGCACATGTCTCAACGATTTCTGTGGGTACTTTGACACACTTCCTGAGCTGAGAGACATGGAAGACATCGTGAATAGCAGCCAATTGAGAAGGAAGGTGAAGTTTGTAAGCCACTGGGCCACAAACATTGAGAATTTTGAAGGGTCCGACATATCGAGGTGCTAACTTTCCTTTTATGCCGAAACGTTGGACACCTTTAGTAGGAGATACTCGGAGATAGACAAAATCTCCTACTTGGAATTGCAAAGGTTTCCTCCTTTTATCTGCGTAGCTTTTCTGTCTGGACTGAGCAGTTTTAAGATTAGATTGAATAACCTTAACCTTATCTTCGGCTTCAACGACTAGGTCTGGTCCGAAGATTTTGCGTTCACCGGTGTCTGACCAACTCAAAGGAGTTCGGCATCTTCGACCGTATAACGCTTCGAAAGGAGCCATCTGAAGACTAGCTTGATAACTGTTATTGTAAGAGAATTCAGCTAGAGCAAGGCACTTGTCCCAACTTGTACCATAGTGAATAATACAAGCTCGGAGCATGTCTTCAAGAATTTGATTAACTCGCTCAGTCTGCCCATCAGTCTGGGGATGATACGTGGAGCTTCGAATCAATTTGGTCCCTAGAGCTGACTGCAATTGCTCCCAAAATCATGCGATAAATTGGGGCCCTCAATCAGAGATGATGGTTTTTGGAACCCCATGTAATCGAACAATTTGATCCAAATAGACTTCGGCATACTTCTTAGCAGAGTAAGTGGTATGGACAGGAAGAAAATGAGCTGTTTTTGTGAGTCTATCCATGATTACCCATATGGAGTCATGCTTTTGAGATGTGTTGGGAAGACCAACAATAAAATCCATACTAATGTCTTCCCATTTCCATGACGGAATGGGTAGTGGTTGAAGTGTACCAGAAGCTTTTAAGTGGCTCGCTTTGACTCTCTGGCAGGTGTCACACTCAGATACATATTTAGCAATCTCTCTTTTCATTCTGGTCCACCAAAAATATTGCCGTAGATCTTGATACATTTTGGTGCTACCAGGATGAATAGAGAATTTGGATAGATGGGCTTCATCAAGGATTTGTCTACGTAGTGAATGATCTTTAGGTACAACAATTCGATTGTTGAACCATAATGTTCCTTGATGGTCAGTGTGAAAACACTTATATTTGGCTTCTCCCTGAGATAGCTTTGATTTGATAATTTTGATACCCTCATCATGTAGTTGCGACATGATGATTCTATCTCGAAGAGTAGACTCAATGGATAGTAAATTCAGACTACCTTGAGGAATAATCTCTAAATTGAGTTTTCTCATCTGATGGCAAAGAGTGTCACTGAAAGTTGTTATGGATAAACAATGACAGTGTGCTTTGTGGCTAAGAGCATCCGCAACCACATTAGCTTTGCCTGGATGGTAGTGTACCTCAAGGTCATAGTCTTTAATCAATTCTAACCAACGCCTTTGCCTCATATTTAGGTCAGCTTGAGTAAAAATATACTTGAGGCTCTTATGGTCAGTGTGGATATTACACTTAGCACCCATAAGATGATGTCTCCAGATCTTGAGAGCATGGATAACTGCTGCCAATTCAAGATCATGTGTTGGATAGTTTTGCTCATGAGTCCGAAGTGCTCGGGATGCATAAGCAATAACTCGGTTGTTTTGCATAAGAACACAACCAAGGCCAATTCCGGAAGCATCGCAATAGACATCAAAAGGTTGAGTGCTATCTGGTTGAGCTAATACAGGAGCAGTCGTCAGAAGTTCTCTCAAGGTGTGAAATGCTTTCTCACACCTATCATCCCAGCGGAACTTAACTTCTTTCTTAAGTAGCTCAGTCATTGGTTTGGCTATCTTGGAGAAATCCGGAATGAATTGGCGATAATATCCCGCCAATCCAAGGAAACTTCGGATTTGATGGACTGAAGTTGGAGGTTTCCAGTCCATAATCTCTTGGACTTTGGTTGAATCAACCGATATGCCTTCACTAGAGATAGTATGTCCCAAAAATTTCACACTATCCAGCCAGAATTCACATTTTGAGAATTTGGCATAAAGGCGATGATCACGTAGTCGTTGAAGAACGACACGTAAATGATTAGCATGGTCTTCTTTACTTTTGGAGTATATTAGAATGTCGTCAATGAAGACCACGATGAATTTGTCGAGTTCCGGCATGAATACTGAATTCATGAGATACATAAAATATGCCGGTGCATTGGTAAGTCCAAATGACATAACCAGATATTTGTAAAGTCCATATCTGGTTGAGAAGGCCGTTTTTGGAATGTCACAAGGCCTAATCTTGATCTGATGATAACCAGAGCGTAAGTCAATTTTAGAGAAAACCTTAGCTCCAGCTAGCTGATCGAACAAGATGTCAATGCGGGGAAGAGGATACTTATTTTTGATAGTAACCGCATTGAGTGGACGGTAATCGACACATAGCCTTAGGCTATTGTCTTTCTTTTTGACAAAGAGAGCAGAACAACCCCAAGGTGAGGCACTTGGACGTATATAACCCTTATCAAGAAGATCTTGAAGCTGGATTTTCAGTTCTGCTAATTTATTTGGAGGCATACGATACGGCCTCCTTGAAATTGGAGCAGTGCCCGGTTGAAGTTCAATGATGAACTCGATGTCTCTATCTGGTGGCATTCCAGGCAAGTCGTCTGGAAAGACATCGGGGTATTCGCATACTATAGGAATATCCTTGGCTTTGATATCTGTGATAGCATAAGTGCAAGGGTGTAGACAGTCTGGCTGAGGCAGATAAAGGGTGGTGATCCTATAGTATGGTGAATCAATTTCAACAACTCGGAAAGAAATATCTAGCCGTACTTGATGTTTAGCCATCCAGTCCGTCCCAAGTATAATATCAATACCCTCCAAACTTAGTAAAACCAAATCAGTTTTGATTTCTATGCTACCCAACTGAATTGGTACACTTTTAACCATTTGATTGGAGGTAATTTTTCCTCCAGGGGTAGAGATCATATATAACCCCTGGGTATGACAAGGATCAAGTCCTATCCGGGTACCACAGTTGTTACTAATAAAACTATGTGTTGCTCCAGAATCAAATAAAGTAACAACTGGTTTGTGGTGAATAGAAAATGTACCCGACATGATAGGAGCTCCATCAGGAAGTTCTGCCAGAGTGGTGAAGTTAATCCGTCCTTGCCGGACTTGCATCACCGGTTTCTTACCCTTGTTCTGGTTACCCTGAGTAGAGCTTTGCCCTGGATTAGGTTTCTTGGGCCGCGGACAATCCCTGATAAAATGATCCGCACTACCGCAATTGAAACAGCGATAATTGCTGCTTCTCTGTGGTACTTGTTGAACATTTGGCCGTGGGCCAGATGATTGTGATTGTTGCGGAGGAACGGGAGGTCTATACCTTCCCTGCTGTTGGGGCGGCCTGAAAACCAATCTACCAGTTGGGGCATTCCGCTGTGGTGCTCTGAACGGTGTATTGGGAACAACCCGATACCTCGGTGGTTGAGCACTCGAGGGTCCAGTAGGAGTCTTTCTTTTCTTCTCAGCATGATGTGCTATGATGCAATCTTCTTGAGTTAAGGCCATATTAACCAGCTCGCTGAAAGTGTTAGCCTTCACAAGATTCAGGCGCTCCTTGAGCTTGGTATTAAGGCCTCGATGGAAACGATCTTGTTTCTTGGCGTCATTATCTGCATGATATCCCGCATATTGGCACAGATGATTGAAGTTCTGTGCGTACTGCAGGACTGTACTGGTGCCTTGAGTAAGTGCCAAGAATTCATTCAGCTTTCGCTCCAGCAATCCCTCAGGAATATAGTGTGCTCTAAAGGCTGCCCGAAACTCATCCCAGGTGATAACGTGCCCTGCAGGTTGCATGGCATAGAAATTGTCCCACCAGATCCGAGCAGCACCTCGGAGTTGCTGGGCGGCAAAGGAAGCTTTGCTTGAGTCCGCACAAGGTATTGTCAATAGAGTGAACTTCGATTCAATGATATGGAGCCAAGCATCGGCATCCAAGTATCAGATCATGAATTTGTGCCTGTAGGAACTCAATAACAGTGTCACGCTGAGTGATAATATGATCACTCTCATTGATCTGATCTTCACGATGGAGGATTGTCTCATCCCTTGCTGCAATGATTTCATCTTTTTGAGTCACCAAAGCTTGCAATTCCACTATTTGGGTCACTTGACGGTCAGCATTCCGATAGTGGCTTTGAGCCACACCAGTTAACTGACTCATACCGTGACGCAGTAGAATCTGGTAATGATGTTGCACATCCATGAACCTGGTAATGATACGGACGGTTTCTTCAGCCAGATCTCCTAGCATATGACCAAGATGCTCTGTCCGAAAATTCCATTCCGAATTATCAGGGTCAATGGTAGGAAATAGACCAATAGGATATGCGGCAACTTCAGTCGGATGCTGATTGCAGAAAAGTTTGATAGCTTCCAAGGCAGCAGTTTCAAGGGTATCAACCAGACGATATCCAACCACTTCCACTTCTATGGGATGCCATGAGGAGCGGAAAGGGTGTTGAGGAATTATCATCTTAACCCGGCATCGAGGAACTCCTTCTTCACGATATTCTACCCCATCGTATTGAGGAGGCTCTGTATAATGAAATAGACTTAAGGATTCCCACAAGAGACGAGGAAACCCTTCCCAATGTAAAGCATTGGTGTGGAAGTGCCCTTCCTGATCCCAAAAGGCATTGGAAGGAGCAGCCATCTGCGACAACATTGCAAATGGTAAGATATATTTACCCTGCGGAAAGCTCACAAGATAAATGGATTAAGATAGTTGATTATGATAACAGCAAAGGCTGCAAATCAGATGGATACTTAAGAGCTAAAGATTGCTATTTACCCAAACTAAGAAATACCAACATGTTACTTATTTCTTAAAGCAACAAAATTAAGCATTCATTGGATTAATGAATTATGCATGCACGCACTAGTCGATCTCACAACCAAAAATAACTGCCAAGTAATCTTGGTCTTACATGGTTAGTCTCGGTGGCACAATATAAATACGTCTCTCTCTATTAACTAGTTGATAAGTTCTATCCGTCCTAGTTGTGTAATCGTGGTTAGTGTACCTGCAGAAAACCATAATACATATATATATCCAATGAACCTTTCATGCCAGCATGTCCTGAAAGCGTCCCCATTCATTACTGCTCACTATAGAAACAGCATCTGTACTATTACCGCCGTACAGACAACGTTAACATACGTTGTCGAAACAACGTATTCACGGGGGTACCGCAAAATGCGGGGGTATGAACCGCGATCGCCATACCCTGCGCCGAACCATCTACTCCCAATGTAGTCAACCAAAGTTGATACATTGGCAGCATCTCAAGTAAGCCACTGCTTGAGAAACAGCGTTCGGTTCGCATCACCGACGGGAAGGCCAAGCTCCCTCAGTTGGCTGAGGATCCTTACCTTCTTACCTCACGATCGAAGGTGTCGTTACAGAAAGTAAGGTTGGGTTGTGCATGAATTTAAGTTTTGACAGAAAGTAATGCTGGAGGTTAGATTTATATATATATATATATAGTACAGCCACCTCTATTTTCCCTTAAACATCACCCTAGGGCTTTACGTACTAAGCACAACCTTAACGAATCCAACGTACCTTTTGCAAATACTTGATTAATCAAATTTTATACTATAAATTATTTTTAAGGCTAAATATATCTCCAGGGTACACTTGTTAGCTCTGATACCAGCTGTGGCAGAACCAACCTGAGTTACACCGGCTCAAGTACGCGAGTCCTCTCTGGAGGGCTACCTCGTGCTTCAAACGGTATAATACTATTGGTCTGTCGGGTAACGTCCCGATGAACCACCGAACGCAGGATCCAACAAGGTACCTCACACGAAGGTGAGTCCAGAGATATAAATGCCATTACATTTTACACCACAGGCAGATATATTACAAAAGTACACAAAGCATTATTAGTTCCCAGTGAAGGGAGATTATTACAAAACAGGTTTAAGTTTTAAGTCAAAGCAGCGGAGTTTAAAAGCGTAAAATATTGTACACGTCGTTATTACAGATATCATGCTAGCCCTGGCATGATATCACTCGGCGGAATCGGTGTTGGCCGGGGACGGATCCCACTCCACGGACCAACCATCAGGCAAGGGGTAGGGCCACGGTGTAATGAATGCTGGCTCCTTAGGGAAATTACCTGAAGTAAATCAACAAAGTAAGGCTGAGTATACTAATACTCAGCAAGACTTACCCGCTCATGGTATACTTAGCCATGTATCTAGACTTATGCAGGCTTTTCAGGTTTTGGGTAGAGTTTTCAGCTGAAAAGCAACAAGGAGTAGATCCTTATTTCCAACTTTCAGTTTTCAGATTCTAGTTGATTAACCATTCTAGGTAAGCACCAATAATTACTCACATATGGTAGAATCTTTAATCAAACATCATCTTTGATAGTCACAAAGTTACTCTTGTTACTCTATGTGGTAAAGGGATCAAGCAGTCTCAACCATCGTGAGAAGCGAACGATTCCTGAATCGAATTCAACCTTGCAAGGGTAAACCTAACACACACGCTTGGAACACCAAAGGGTCGTTCCGAAGCAACCGTTTGCCTTTCATTCCGACTCGTGGATCAGATCCACCACAAGCGACTGCAGGACCATACGCACTTCCAAAGTGCAGGACGTACGTCTGTAGCGCGACTACAAAACCCATACTCCTGGTTGCCCAGCAACACGTATTCCTACACGTCGAACAAAGTAACCAAAAGAAGCAAATACATGTGGTGGGGGGTATGTCCACTCCTCGGGCCGATTGGTTACTAGGCTTACCGCTTACCATATTTCACGGCATGTGGTTAGTACTTTCAAGCGCTTAACCACCGCTACCACACACTGCGGCCTTATCAAGTTCCACAACACAGACGGGGTATCATCTCAACCATGATACCTCCTAAAACTCCCGTCCGTCATCCTTATATTGATAACAAGAATGTAAACATTACAATTCCTATATCGCGCGAGTGACAGGAAATCACTCAACTTCTACCGGTCCTATAAGCAGAGCAGCTATTCGGACTCAAATTCTAGTGTTCAGTACATAGGTTCCTAGAATTATGCAACTAAGGTTTCCAAACAACTCCTAAGAATTTAATGCATAAAGATATATATATAAATAGTATAGATTGCAGTGTAATAAAGTAGGGGTTATGTCCGGGGCTTGCCTTCTTGCGTAGGATTGGGAGTGGTAAGGTCAAAGTTATCCGAACTTTGGTTCGGAGCTTCAGTTAAACCTTCGATGACGTTCCCGGGATCTTCAGCGGATTCCAGTCCTTGTTCCAAAACAAGCTCGTAATCACCGTCGGCGAGAGCGGTCGAGTCTACATGAGATGCATTAGTTATAAGTTATGGAATGCACATTATTTTATGTTATTTCACAATAAAGTTGCAATCCAAATAACGATTAATACATTTCAATAAACAACCTAATTACCCTATACTGGGCAGTCATTTATCGAGTACTAATTAAACTAACTAGTCTCGTTAGGCAACAGGGTGGGTTACCCTAAAACATCCAATTAACTACATTAGGTAGTATATCTGGTTACCATAAGCAACATTAAACACACTTAGCAATCTCCATTTATTTTATTAGCTAAACATTGTAATTAACCTTAGGTTATTATTTAGTTATGGCTAACTTTGGATTAATTAAGCAAATCTTATATTAGGAAAAATAAATTAATATTTATGAAAATTATCCTAAGTGGGTTTAATTGAAATAATATTACTGTAAATATTTTATACAATAGATAATTAGAACAATTCACTTAATTAAATAATATGTTTAACTTGAATAATTTTTACAGAGCAAGATATTTCAAAACAGAAGCTATAAAAGTTACTGAACATAGAGGGGTATTAGATCTAATTACTGTAGTTTTATTGGAATTTTATTCTAAAAGGAACTAAGCCACAAAATTAAACAAGATCAAGATTGAAATTTCAAGAGGCAATTATAACTGGAGTTTTATACTAAAACTAGGGTTCAAACTTAAGGACACCATAAACTACTCAAGACTAGTATTCCAGAAAAGTTTCATAATTTTTCATGCATAATAATTATTATTTATGAATTACCTTTGAATTTAAGCTTGAAATTTATAGCTCAAGTTATATTAGGTTTCTGATTCTCAAATTTTTATGATGGATCATACTTATAAAGATCAAGTTATGGTAGAAATTTCATCCCTAAATATGCACAGATACTTTTGAAATTAATTTGTGAAGATTTCAAGAACATATAACAAAGGTAGCAAAAATATTCTAGCTAGAGAGCTGATCTAAGCCTCAAAAATTTACACCAGGCTACTTACACCACATGCAACACATGCTCCAAAAACCAACAGCAGCAAGGCTATAGATCATAAGATTCAATTAAAGCATTCCTTTACTTGTATTTAAAATACAGAACAAACTATGCATTTTCATAAGTTGATTGTGAAATAAAAGTTGTAGAACTCATCACAAGGATTCTAACCCAACAAGTTTGGTATTTTTCTGATTTTTCTATGACTTTCTAGACATTTTTAAACTTCACTGATTTGAAAGAGCGGGAGGGACTGAACTCTTGCGTTTAGGCCCTTAGACAAACTCAAATCTTTACACTCCAGTCCTTGCTGCCATGGCCGGCGGGGAGAGCTCGGTTCCGGCCGAAATCCGGCGATCCCCAGGGTCGGCGGCGAGGGGCAAGGGAAGAGGAAGCATCAGGGAGTTGAGGGCTACCTGTAAAGGGTCTCGAGGAGAGTGGGGAGGGGCGGTGGCGAGCTGCCCACGGGAGCAGTAGCTCCGGCGAGCGGCAGCCCGAATTCCAGCGAGCCCGGGTGCGGAATGGGGATGGCGTGTGTCCTAGAAGCTTTAGGGTGAGGTGGGGACCCGATTCCGAGGCTCAACTCAAGGAGAGGGAGGTCGGAAGGGGGAGCTCGACGTGGAGCAGAGGGCGGCAGCAATGGAAGTGGGCGGCGGCCGTCGGCACACACACGCAGAGGGGGTTTGAGCTGCTTGGAATGGATTGCCAGGAAGGGAAAGAGTGAGGAGGGAGGTAGCATTGCGGCCTGGGGCGGCTACTAAGGCCCGGCGGTGGATGAACAGAAGGTTGCCGCGGCTAGTGGTGCTGGCAGTCCGAGACAGAAGGGGGAGCGATGTGGCGCGCGAGGAAGGAGACAACGGAGAGGAGGTAGGGCGGTGGAAGACCCTCAGGCGACGCGTGGGCTTGCACAGTGGCTGGGGGTGGAGCTCGGGCACTGCGCCGGTGAGGGGCGGTGAGAGCAGAAGCAGAGCAGAGAGGAAGCGAGGATGACAGAGGAAGAAGAAAGCAGACAGGAGTCAGAAGGACCCATTTGCAAATTGAAAAACTTCCAGGGACTCCTCTGTAAAGAAAGATTTCCCATTGATACAAAATCCTAGTGAGAAAAATGTCTAAGGCAAAGTTGTAAGGAATTTCAAACCCTACAATAATTCTTTAGGGTTCAAGTTCAAAATCTCAAATGATACAGTTTTATTTTAAACTTTTGAACACAACCCAAATTATAAACTTTTTGTTATAATTCAAACAAAATGCTTTAATGATTAGGGTCTTTTTGCAAGATTGCCTGCAGTGTAATCATGACTAGCCTTTTTACACTTTAGCCCTTAAGTAAAACTAAGTTTTGCTTTTATCTTTCAACCATTTTACATGTAAACCCTTATACCTTTGTGTTAATTACACATAGGTCCTTAGTTTCCAACAAAAGTTTATTTTTCTTAGGTTTTACTTAACTTTTGCACTTTTCTTTTCTATAATCATTTAGATTTACCACTTAAGAGTACGTTTACCCAATTACACTCAAGGATTTATATAACTAATAAATTACAAACATACCCCTAGCTCTCTTTACAACTTATATACACCATATCATGCATACATACAAAACATCCAAACTTAATGTCTAAATTTCTAACTACCTGGATGTTACACCCCGCGCCCACTTCCCCTCGCCATCCAGAAGCTCCCCGAGCCTAGCAATTGGGCCCTACGCTTCTGCATCGCCAAGATTTTGCCACGAGGCCGCCGCCGGTGATCTGCCCCGCCGAGCCAATTCATCGCCGCCGATGCTTCTCGATCCCTCTTAACCCCTTTTCCACCTTCACAGGAGCTTCCCGAAGCGATCAAGGGCGACCAGAACCTCGGAGCCCGTCTGTAGCCGCCGGTCCGCGAGCGCCGCCTGTGACAATTCAAATACTTGTAAGCTAGGCACATTATTTATTTAATGTGAAGTACGTGCTTGTTAGTGTAAAGCTTGTGTGTGTTTATGTGAAGCTTTTGAAAATTTAAAATGCAAGTAAAAGGGGTATTTTTATAATTACGGAAAAACTAGGGTTGTTTTTGCAAAATGTTTTTGGATGGGAGGTAATTTCATAATAAGGATGTTTATATAATTTATGAAAATACAAGTCCTTTTATGTAAATTAGTTGAAGTATAAAAGTAATATTAAAAATTACCAAGGGTCAAAGTGAAAAAGGTGAAAGTAATCATTACCAGCCTTAAATGCTTGCAAATAAGCCCAAAAGTTCATAAGATTTATACCATTAGGACAAAACTTATGTAATTTTTAAGTTGAGAGCAAAATGGTAAAATAACACAGTGTGCTTTAGGTTTCTGAACTTAAGCCCTAAAGCAAAGTTGTAGGATTTGAAAAGCTCTACAACTTTCATTTTAACCATCTTTTCATTAGAGGTTTGGAACAATGGAAAAAATTTAGTTTACAGTGAGATCCCTGAGGTTTTGCAAATTCCAGAAAGGTCCTTCGGACCCCCTCTCTCCTTCTTCCTCTGGCTTCTGCTCTGCTCCTCTGCTCTGCTTCACGTCTGACGCCGCTGCTTCTTCGGCCATGTGCTGAGCCTCGGCCGCTTCCCGGCGCCACCTCCAGCTTCTAGCCACTCCACGCGTCGCTCCTTAGCCCAGCTACCGCCTTAGCTCTTCTTGCTGGCCCCCTCGCCGAGTACCACGTTGCCTGTGATGCTGCCAGTGCCGCCCGGTCTCGCCGGCACTTCTGTTCGCCGCCCACCGCATCAACGCAGCCACCCAGGGCCGTGGCATTGCGCCCTTTCCACTCTCCTCTATCTCTACAACCTATAAAAGGCCGGTTCTAGCTCACGGTCGCACTACCAGAAACCACCGTTGTCCTCCATTGTTGCTGCTCAACCATCCCACGCCGAGCTCACCCCTCTGGCCTCTCTTCCCTCGAGCTGACCCCCAAAATCGCTTGCCCCCAACCCCTTGAAGCTCCTCCACCTGTTCCCCATCAACCCCGCCCGCCGGAGCTCGCCGGAGCACCACTGCCACCATTGGCAAGTTACTGTCACCGTCGTCGGCCCTCCTCCAGCCACCCGGCGTCACCCGAGCCCATCCAAAGGTAGCCCTCGTGTCCCTCATGCTCCCCCACCTATCCCTCGCCTCCGGGAAGCACCCCATCGCCGGAATCGAGCTCCCTGAACTTTCTCTGTTCCAAAAATCGCGACCAGGGACCCCATACAACAATAGAAAGAATTCCAGGGGCGTATCTGCACAGACCATGACTCAGATGACTAGTATCGCGCTGGATCTTTTTGAAATCTTTGGCTGAAACTTTGAAAAATCGTAGTAAATCATAGAAAAATCATAAAAATGCCAAACAAGTTTTGTTGGAATCCTTAAGTAAAATTCGACTACTTTTATTTAGGAAGTTTGACCTGTAAGTATATATTTTCTTATGTAGATTAAATATTAGGAAATGAGTGTTTTATTTGTATCTCATGTTATATGCATGTGTTGTGGCTGAATTTTGGAACCTAGGTTGTATGTTCCATAAGTAGCTTTGTGTGAAAAATTCGAGTACTTTACTATTCATTTACTTAGAATTCGAGTACTTTTTGTTGTATGTTGATAGAAAGTTCATAATTTAATTCTAGCTGCATTCCTCCATGTTTATTGCTGAAAATTTTACCTTAGCTTTGCTTCAACATGTTTAGTTCACTGTAAAAATTTCGAGCCCAGAAACTATGTGCATGTTTGTAAATCTATTTTTGTTCAGTTTGTCTTGTTGAGGCTAAAATAAATACCTTAGGTTGGCAATAAATGCTGGTAAATTGTTTTTACACTCCTTATCAGTGTGTTATCATGCAAGTTAATCTGTGCTACCAGATCCTTGCTGCATGTCAAGTTGTTGCATTTATTTGGTTCCTAGATATAGTTTTCTTTTTGAGTGTTACTAAGAGGTGCTTTCCTACCTGTTAATTTCAGTAGCTAATTCTTGTTCCTGAGTAAGTCATGTTACCCTTGTTGGATAATTATAACATGAGTTATGGTTACAACAAGTGTCTCTGTGCGGCTGCTTAGATTCTGAGCATGTGCTTTAAAGTTGATTGCTTATGCGTGATATTGTTTGTATGCTTGCTAAAACTAGCTCGTAACCCCAGTACAACTTAGCTAACATACCTGAGACCTTGTGACACTTGAGTCATTATGTACGATTTGGAATAAATTATGAACCACTTAAAGCTATATTTAGTCATGTGTGCTTGTTGTTACAATATGATTCTTGTGCCACTTGTTCGAATCTTAATTAGACTTGTTGTGCAACTGTAAAACAGATGAGAAGTCTAATCTGCAAGTGAAACATTTAATTTATATTTAACCTGCTGGTGGTGTGACACTAGACTTAATTAGCTCTTGGTAGCCAAAGTCCTTGCGATAGATTGACTGAAGTTAAATTGTGCGCCATGCCTGATGTGCTTGCTGCCCCTATGGCAGACTGTTATGATGTTTGGTTAACCTTCTCTGTCAGCACACTTATATCAGCCGATTTATCGACTAAGATGTTGGCCATGCACCCCTTTAGCAATATACCCATAGGACACATACCTATCGGCCATATTTCTTTTGACTACGCACCCGTAGGACACCCATCAGCTGTATGCCCATCAACCTCACGCCCTCTTTAGCTACCCATCTATCGACACCAGCCCATCGGCCACATTCTCTTTAGTCTAGTTCCATATTTGTAGTCTCATCAGCTTAAGTCCGATGTTAATGTCCTATTTCACCTGGTTCTTGTAACGGATCCAGTTTAGATGGCCCCATCGGCTAGATGTCACTCAATTGTTGTACTGACGTAATCAAATCGATGCAACCACACCTAGTTACCTAGGATAACACTTAAGCACATCTCAGTTAAGCATCGTTAGTGCAGAGTAGGACAATCAGCTACACGGCTGATATTGCCCAGTAGATATAGAAGAACATTAAGGATAGAAACCAGCTACACAGCCGACCCACCAATCGGCTGAACACGCCGAGGCCAAACCGCACAAATACATAGTTCGACTAGTCTACCAATACACTGATCGGCTACTTTGTGCCGATTCACAAATCTAGTACATACGCACATATCAGCTCGGCTGATGTTCACACTCTCGACTAGTTTACCAATGCGCAATAAGATAGTTACATGCTACACGAGTCGAGTAGTTGTTGCACAATCGGCTACTTCCAATATTGAATAGTTGCATACACTGATCGACTAGCGTACCGATGTTCACAGATCTACTAGTTTGCTAAAAACACAAATCGGCTAAGCCGATGCGCGCAGTGATCAGCTAGACATCCGGTTAGATGACATATCGGCTGCACCCGCCGAAGCACACCACCACAGATCGGCAAGTTAGCACAGTAAGAATCTCTGTTAGGCACAACCAATACAGCTTTGGCCAATCAGCTAGCACCCGTGGACATCCAATCGGCTAGACCTGATGCACATGAATCAGCTAAGGCCAAGGCCAATGCACCAACCAATTGGACAGACCAGAAACATGCTGATAATCCAATTGGCAAGATCCTTCCTTGATCTATCCTTGAAGCACCGTACCTTTAACATTCCTATCCATATCAGCCAATTTGACCCCAGGTGAATTCAAATCGGCTAATCTCTTCTACTCATATACAGAGACCGCTCCTGCCGATTTTTCTTCCAAATAGAAATCAGCATATTTTCTAAAACTGTATAGATAACCCCCTTCTTTACCAATTCTATCAGCTGAACCCCTGTTGTTTCCAATTGGCTCTATTGTAACCTTTAACAAATAGCCAATTTTAATCAGTTGTCCAACTAAAGCTCTACCCAAGTTAGTTTCTGATCTTTTTGATTGTTATGTGAGTAGTATGTTAAATGAGTATTGGATTGCAACTTTATCGTGAAGTAAAATAGGTTTATGTACACACTTTGAATGTAATGTTGCATTGCATGTAGATATGACTACTTCCGTAGACGGTACCTACAAGATCTCCCAGGAATCTGCAGAGGATGTTTCTGAAGACCATGCGAACGTTGTTGCAAGATTCTCTGAAGGCCCGAACCCAAGTTCGGAAGATAATAATACTAACATCCCTGACTCCAGCCCCACCAGTAAAGGCAAGCCCCGGACATAAACCTACTACTTTATTTACACTGCAATCTACCTTTATATATATATATACTTGTGCATTACGTTCTTAGGAGTTGTCTGGAAACCGTAGATGCATCTCCCTAGGAACCAATGTACTGAATATTAGAAACTGAGTCCGACTAGTGCTATGCTAATAGGACCGGTAGAAGTCGAATGATTTCCTGTCACTCGCGCGATATAGGAATTGATTGATTACAATTCTGCAATCACTATAAGGATGACGGACGGGGTTATGTGTAGTATCTTGGAAAGAAAGGATACCCCGTCTGTGTTGATGAATTTGGTTAAGGTCGCAGTGTGTGGTAGTGGCAGTTAAGCGTTTGAAAGTACTAGCCACATGCCGCGAAATATGGTAAGCGGTAAGCCTAGTAACCAATCGGCTCGGCAAGTGGACTCGTCTCCCACCACTCGACTTTTATTTTATGTTTACATGCACCGACTGTGGGAGTACGTTCTGCGGAGCAGACGAGAATACGGTCATGTAGTCGCGCTACAGACGTATGTCCTGCACATTGGATGTGCGTATGGTCCAACAGTCGCTTGTGGTGGCATTGTTCCACAACCCGGAATGAAAGGCAAACGGTTGCTTCGGAACGACCTGTTGGTGTTCCAAGCGTGTGAGTTAGGTTTACCTTGCAAGGGTTGAAATTCGATTTAGAATCGTCCGTTTCTCACGAAGATTGAGACTGCTTAACTCTTTTGCCACATAGAGTAAGAAGTGTAACTAATGATGGAACAATCTTGATGGATGATAATCTCTACCTTGCTTGCTTAGTGTAGGTGCTAACCTAGAATGGATAATCACTAGAATGTGAAAGCTAAAATTTGAAAGTAGTTCATACTCTTTGTTGCTTTTTAGCTGAAAATAAACCCAGAACCCTTGAAATGCCTTCATGAGTCTAGTTACGGGCTAAAATATTCCCAAACCCCGGTAAGCCTTGTTGAGTATTAGTATACTCAGCCTTGCTAGTTATATGTTTTTCAGGAAACACCTTGGAAGACCCTACTCTTCCCCTGCCTTAGCCCTGTGCTCTTCCGGATGGTTGGTCCGTGGAATGGGATCCGTCCTCGGCCAACACCGATGATTCCGAGTGATGTCGTGCCCGGGCTTAGCATGACATCCGTCTTGACGACGTGCTGTAGATCATCGCGTATGTTTTCCGCTGCCAAAAACTATAACTTTAACAGTTTGTAATGATTTCTCTAGATTTGAAACTTCGTACTGCTTTTGGAAACTCTTGTAATGTAATTTCCTGTGATGTAAAATATGATGGTGACTGTATCTCTGGACTCACCTTCATGTGAGGTAACCTTATTTGATCCTGTGTATCGGTGGTTTATCGGGACGTTACCCGACAGGCCAAGGGATTATACCGTTTGAAGCACGTTGGAGCCCTCGGGGTGGACTCACGTACTTGAGCCGGTATAATTCAGGTTGGTTCTGCCACACCGCCCCGCCTCCGCCGCACGGCCATCGTCGACGACAATCTTCCGCTGCAGCTCCGGCCACCACGAGCCCTTGGTGAGCTTTCCCTCCATTCCCTGGTCCTTTTGCGCCGGATATCGTAGCTTTTGGCAGCCTGTAGCGCTTAGAACATGTGCACGCCGGCGAGTCCGCCGCCCCTCACCGCCGTGCCGTCGCTAGGGTCATTTTGGCCGCTTCTGTTCACCCTAGAGGAGTTCCCCGTGCCGCGGTGATGCTCCCTGGCCTGAAGTCGTGAAGGATTGGCCACCGGAGCGATGGGAACATCGAGCTCCAGCAAGCCCCGAGCCGCGCCGCCGCCCCGCGCGCCCAAAATCCCGGGAGCCGCCCGATCTGTATTCGACGCGCAAGATTAGATCATGCTCGGGGTGGATCAGAGCCGCCAGATTCAGATCCGAGCGTCCAGATCCGAAGATACCGGTTCGACCTTGTCATTTTGCTAAAGAGTCCCCGGATTTTCCTGGAATCAACCCGCGGTCCACCCTTAGTTCAACACTATTTGCGGATAAGTCCTATTTTTATCCTTTTTGCCCCTGAGCTTCCTGGAATTAGTGCCCGCCGTCCTAGCCTCAAGTTTTAGCAAGTTAGACCCTGTGTCTACCCTTTAATTACGTTTAGACCCTCGGTTTTTGCATAGAACCCCTTAGAACCTCCTGTTTTCTTACAGAAAGGTCCCTGGATCCTGTTTTAGCCCTAGATTTCGTGTCTTAGCTCCGTTTTAGGTGATTCTCGCGCTCACGCGATCGTTGTAACACGTAGAATAGCTCTAGACTAGTTTTGTCTGCTGTTCTATTGTATTGGTGTACTGTTTTCTTATAGTTGCTATTGTTGTATGTGTGTGCATATGTGGATCATGCTTGATGATTACGATCGTGAGTAGACGTCGAGCCTCCGGAGTAGTACCAGGAGCCGCCATCTTCTGAGCAGTTTGAGCAGCAGCCAGGAGAGTTCGAGGAAGGCAAGTATAACATAAACCTCCTATCACTTTTTAATACAATTTCATACTGCATTTTAATTCTGTATGCCTATAAGGACTTCCTAGCCACCTTATCCTTTACATTTATACCTTGGGTTGCATTTTGGTTAGTTGTGCTAGGTGCTGCGCTCTCACACATGTTGGTCCTTTTTAATTAATTTGGCTAATGGTCTTATGCAACTTAATTCTGAGAGTGGCCCTCTGTGCTGTGTGCTTGAGTGGCTCACGTCTCCTTAAAAGATGTTTTTTTAGAAACATGGTTTAGGGGCCCAGCACGGTGCTTAGTGCTTGGTTGGCCTCTCTCCATAAGGACCGGTTCATAGAGTGACAACCTGGGACAACCGCGCAACCACAGGACTGGAATGGGACGGTCTTGACTTACTAATTAGGTCGTGTTGGTTCGGGAGTAACTTACCAGCGTGGGCAAGAGGGGTGGTAGGCTTGAATGGTCCCTGCTCCTCCGGCTTGGTCTGTGCTGTGTGCTTGTACCCCCGGAGGTGGGCCCCATCATCGCTGATCCAGAATCCTCAGCGGTTACACCTTACCAACGTGATCCTTTGTAACGGTCTTATAGTGTGCTTGCTAGCCATCTCACCTAAGGAAGTATGATGAACAACTAGCTTAGCTCACGACTTGTGGGTAAAGTTGTGCAACCTCTCGAGAGTGTAAAACTGATATATCAGCTGTGCTCACAGTCATGAGCGGCCCAGATCCTCCGTCTGATTAGTGGGGTTTATCTTGGTGGTATGGATGGTTCTCAGTAGTTCCTAATTAATATTGACTATTTTCTTATGCAATTTGGGTTATGGTAATTCATCCACTTGTAGTAAATAGTTTTAATAAAATTTGCCAAGACTAAAAGCTAATGCAGTTGAGTCAGCCAACCTTAGAGCCTCATAATTTGTGTTATACTTGTTGAGTACGAGTTTGTACTCACACTTGCCACTCTACTCTTCTGTTCTCTTGGATACCTTCGACTGCTGCTCAGTATCCGGCAATGTGGAGGACTACATCAGCGGCTTCGACGACTTCTGGGCGTTTGTCTCCCAGTTGACGTCCCTGTGGTGCCCTACTCTTCATGTACTTCATTTTACGCTTCCGCAACTCTTGAACCGATTCTTGATTCAGTTATAATAAAATAACTCATTTATGATTTATATTATTGTCATACGTGATATCTGTTGTGATATCTTGATGATTTTGTTGGATATATGTGTGACTTGATCCTGGCGCATATATAATTGCTCAATTTATGTTCTTTATAAATCGGATGTGACAGAATTGGTATCAGAGCCATATCGACTGTAGGACGAAGCTGTAACACCCTAAGGTAAAATTTCGAGATTTATAACGAATTTAATTGGGCTCCAGTAATTTTTCTAAGGATTTATTCTGCCTAGCTTGCATTTATTTATAATTTAATTCACAAAGAATTAAAATTTATTCTAGGTTGAACATGTTTGTGCATTCATGCTGGTGCATAAGTTTTATTTGGTTGAGTGCATAGGAGCTGAATTCAAATAGAATCGAGTTGGTTTGAAAAAAAAAGGAGGAAACAGGAAAGTGAGTCAGTCATTCTTTTTTTTCTCAGTCATTCCTTCTTTTCTCAGTCATTCCTTCTTTTCTCAGTCATTCTTTTTTTTCTCTCAGTCATTCCTTCTATTCTCAGTCATTCTTTCTATTCTCAGTCATTCCTTCTTTCTCAGTCACTCCCCCAGCTCGACCCCACCTGTCGGCCCCTTCTTCCTCCATCCTCTACCGGCCGCGCAACGACCACCCGAAATCTCCGGCGAGCCCTCGTGCTAGGACTGCATGCCGAGGTTGCCCCATCGGCCCACAAATAGGATCCCTCAACCCCCTACGCCCTTACCCCTACCCCGTTGCAGCCACCCCGAACCCTAGCGCCGCCGCCGCTTGCTCTGCCGCGCAAAGCCTCCTGCTTCACCGTGGACCGGCCGCCCCGCTGCACCCCAGCCCCAGCCAACCCCCGCAATAGGTCCGCCTCGTCGTCTAGAACCTCCCCCAGCTGGCAATTGAGCCGTGAGCGTCTGCTTCGCCGGGAATCGAGTCGAGCTTGCGCGTCGGTAATGGCCTTCGCCACCTCGATTGCTCGCCGTCGGTGGCTTTCTCTCCCTCTTAACCCCCTGGGCATCTTCTTAGGTCCCGCGTGAGACGGTTTGGAGGAGCCGCCAGCCAGGAGGAGCCCCGCAACGACACATCCACGGGAGCCCGACCTTCTTCGCCGCCGGTCGTCGTCGACTTCCACCTTCCGTCGCAGATCCAGCCTCCACAACCCCTCGGTGAGCTTCGCCCCCTCTCCCTAGTCCTTTTGCACCAGATGTCGTAGCCTTTAGCGACCCGTAGTGCCCGGAACGCCGCTCGCCGATGTTGTCCGCCGTCCCAAGCCGCCTTCGCCGTCGTTCCACCCTAACCGAGCCCAAGTCCATCTCCGCAAGTGCCCAGCTAGGTTCCCCGTGTCGTGCTAAGTCTCCTGGGCTTGACCTCGTCGTGAATCATCCCCGAGAACGCGAGATAGCGTGTCTCCGGTGACCCCCCCCCCCCCCGCCGCCGGCCGCGTTCCGTCGGATCGGACCAGTCCGAACCGCGCTGTCCAGATCGGACCAGTCCGAACTCCGCTGTTCAGATCGGACCGTCCGAACCGGAGTGCGTCTGAACCGTTCGATTTAGATCCAATCGCCCAGATTAGAAGCCGCGTACCCCTTCAGCTGTGGCAGTTTTGTTAAAGAGCCCCTGAACTTCCTTGGAATCAACCCGCAGTCCACCTTCGTTCAGAAGAAATTCCAGCTAGGTCCTGTTTTTCGCACCGGAGCCCCTTGAGTTCTCTGGAAATTGGGTCCACCGTCCATGCCCTGTATTTTCATGTGCTAGCCCCAGGTCTAGCCTTTAATTATGTTGAGGTCCCTGGTTTTCGCCCAGAACCCCCCTGGAAGTTCTGTTTTTCTCGCAGATAGGTCCCTGAATCTTGTTTCAAGCGTAGTTTTCGCGTCTTAGCTCCGTTTCAGGTGTTCTTTATGTCCACGCGGTCGTTGTAGCGCGTAGAATAGTTCTAGCATAGTTTTGTGTGCTGTTTCTATGTAATGTTGTACTATTTCTTATATTTTGTCCTTGTTTGCATGTATGTGTATGTGCTGGATATGTTTTGGCGTTGCGATCGTGAGTAGACGCGGAGCCTTTGGACCAGTACCAGGAACCGCCATCTTCTGAGCAGTTTGAGCAGCAGCAGGAGAGTTTCGAGGAAGGCAAGTATAACATGAACATCCTATCACTTTTAAATACAATTTCATACTGCATTTTTAATACTGTATGCCTATAAGGACTTTCCTAGCCACTTTATATCCTATATATACATCCTTTGGGTTGCATTTTGGTTAATTGTGCTAGGTTGCTGCGCTATAACACACTTGGTCCTTTTTAATTAAATTGTTAATGATCTTATGCAACTTAATTCTGGAGCCGACCCTCTGTGCTGTGTGCTTGAGTGGTTTGTGCGTCCTTAAATATGTTTTGTTAGAAACTTGGTTTAGGGGGCCAGCACGGTGCTTAGTGCTTGGTTGGCCACTCTCCATAAGGATCGGTTCATAGAGCGACAACCTGGGACAACCGCGCAACCACAAGACTGGAATGGGACGGTCTTGACTTACTAATTAGGTCGTGTTGGTTCGGGAGTAACTTACCTGCGTGGGCAAGAGGGGTGGTAAGCTTCAATGGTCCCTGCTCCTCCGGCTTGGTCTGTGCTGTGTGTCTTGTACCCCGGGAGGTGGGCCCCATCATTGCTGATCCAGAATCCTTAGCGGTTACACCTTACTAACGTGATCCTTTGTAACGGTCTCGTAGTGCGCTTGCTAGCCATCTCACCTAAGGCAGTGTGATGAACAACTAGCGTAGCTCACGACTTGTGGGTAAAGTTGTGCAACCTCTCGAGAGTGTAAAACTGATATATCAGCTGTGCTCACAGTCATGAGCGGCCCAGATCCTCCTTTTGATTAGTGGGGTTATCAACCTTTGATTAGGGAGATTCCCCGGGTGGTGTTGGTTTGGATGGTTCTCAGTAGTTCTTAATTAATATTGATTAATTTCTTATGCAATATGGGTTTATGGTAATTCATCCACTTATAGTAAATAGTTTTAATAAAATTTGCCAAGATTAAAAGCTACTGCAGTTGAGTCAGCTAACCCTAGAGCCTCATACTCGTGTTATACTTGTTGAGTACAAGTTGTGTACTCACACTTGCCTCTTCCTCTCTTCTATTCTCTTTGGAATATCTTCGACCGCTGCTTAGTACCAGGCGACGTGGAGGACTACATCGGCGGACTCGACGATTTCTAGGCGTTGTCTCCCAGTTGACGTCCCAGTGGCGCCCCACTCTTCATGTATTTATTTTACGCTTCCGCATTCCTTGAACTGATTCTTGATTCAGCTGTAATAAAGACATTCCTTTTATAATTTAAACGCTTTCATTCATGACATGTGTTGTGATATATTGATAATCTGTTGTATATATGCGTGACTTGATCCTGGCGCATATATGATTGCTCGATTTATGTTCTTATAAATCGGGTGTGACAGAAGCCTAGATAGATTTGGACGAGTATAGGACTTCCCTTCCCTTGCCTTGTTTCCACAAATATTCTAAAATCATTTTCTACTTCTATTCCTTGAGTTTTAAGCCCTTGATTTGCTATCTCTCTTCTGTCTTTTCTGAGAAACAGCTTGAGTTTTCTGTAGACGTTGGCCTGAGTCGTCTAATCTTGTCATCTATAAGTTTAGGCTATCCCTATGAAAATACGCCAGAACGAGTGTGTTGGTCGAGTAGTGTGAAAAACTCGACTAAGTTGTGAATATTGAATGTTTGTTATTGTGCAAATGTTTGATTTGGATTTTTGGTTGATTGCATAGTCTGGTAGTTAAACTTGTTCATGCAAATCAACCCTAACACAACTTGAACTAAATAATAAAACTGAGTTAGATCGTTAGGGGGTAAAACTTATATTCTTTTCTCTCTACCATATCCTGTCGAAGTTTCATTTTCTCAGCTGTGCAATATCTTTTCCTTATGAATTTCGTTGGTTACAATCAGATGGTGAACACCAGGAGCACCGGTTCCGGTTCTGGCTAGCAGGGGCAGAATAATCAGGGTACTGGCCAGCCGCTGCCGATGCCTCCACCACTGACCCCGGAGCAGTTCTTCCAGCTCTAGATGCAAATGATGGCGACCCTGAACAACACCGTTCAGGCTCTGCAGCAGATCCATGCTCAGCCACCGCCTCCTCCGCCGCCTCAGCCCTGTGACCGGTATGCGGATTTCTTGAGAGTTCATCCTCCGACCTTCTCTCATGCCTCGGATCCACTCCAGGCGGATGACTGGCTTCGCTCAGTGGAGCGCCAGTTGGTTGTTGCTCAGTGCGACGACCGGGAGCAAGTCCTTTACGCAGTAGGGCAGCTGCGAGGCTCAGCTCTCAATTTGTGGGAGTCCTACCCAGCTCAGGATCGAGATGCTCTCACTTGGGTCCAGTTCCGTGAGCGCTTTAGGAGCCACCACATTCCTGAGGGGATTATGAAGATGAAGCAGAAAGAGTTCCGTGCCCTTAAGCAGGTAAATTTGAATGGAATCCTCTGCAACTTCTTTTGAGCTTCGATCTATCCTTGATCTCTTTCGTAAGCCTGGCATATTGAGCAATTTCTATCCTTGTTATCTGTGTTTGTCATTTCAGGGATCTATGACGGTGACGGAGTACCATGACCGTTTCCTTCAGCTTGCCCGTTACGCCCCCGCCGACGTCGCTATTGATAGCGATAAGCAGGAGTATTTCAAGGAGGGGCTGGATGATGACATCCAGTATGCGTTGCTGAACCTTCGCTTTGACAGTTTCAACCATCTGGTTGATGCTGCCCTCAACACCGAGCGTAAGTGCCGGGAGATTGCAGGGGCCGCCCCAGCAGTGCCAGCAGCGGCAGTTGTATCCTCCCCGTCCTCAGCAGCAGGCAGGACAGGGTCAGAGGCTTCCAGCGCCTCCGGCTCCACCAGCTCCGAGGCAGGGAGTGCCCACTCCTCCTGCCGGGCAGCAGGCTCCAGCACTCCCACGGGTGTGCTTTCACTGTGGCGAGCCGGGACACTATGCCAACGTCTGTCCTCGGAAGGCACAGTCAGGATAGCAGGGGCGTCCAGCTCAGCCCAAGGCGCCTTCCCAGGGCAGGGTGAACCACGTGACGGCGGAGTCAGCGGCCGAGGCTCCCAACGTGGTCATTGGTACGTTCATGGTTAATGCCCATCCTGCTACAGTGCTTTTTGATATTGGTGCTACGCATTCTTTCATCACTCAGTCTTTCGTCGAGCATCATGGTATTCCTACTAGCACATTAAAGAGGTGCATGTTAGTATCTTCACCGGGCGGGCAGTTGAGGTCTCATGTCTTCTGTCCCAGAGTCAGTGTGGCCATAAGGGGGGTAGAGTTGAGTGCAAATCTGATGGTGCTAGACACCAAGGGTATTGATGTGATCTTAGGGATGGAGACTCTTGCTAAGTGGGGAGTCCGGATAGATTGTGCTCAGAGGACTGTTCTTCCATCAGCACCGGATGGTCAGGAGGTCACTGTCGGTGCTACAGAGCCTTCTGGCTTTCTTCATCAGATGGAGGCTAGACCCACGGATGGTATTCGCGTGGTGTTTGAATTCCCGGATGTCTTTCCGGATGATTTGCCAGGTATGCCGCCTGATCGCGACATTGAGTTTTCTATTGATCTCTTGCCTAGCACAGCTCCTATTGCTAAGCGGCCCTATCGTATGGAACCTGTTGAGCATGAGGAAGTTAAGAAGACCATCGACGAGTTGCTAGCCAAGGGCTCTATCCGTCGCAGTTTCTCTCCTTGGGCATTTCCTGTTTTGCTCGTAGAGAAGAAGGATGGTGCGAAGAGAATGTGCGTCGATTATCGGGATCTGAATGCAGTCACTATCAAGAACAAGCATCCATTGCCTCGTATTGAGGATCTCTTTGATCAGCTTCAGGGTGCTTGTGTATTCTCGAAGATTGATCTGCGTTCGGGTTATCACCAGCTGAAGATTCGTCCCGAGGATATTCCGAAGACGGCATTTACCGGCAAGTATGGGCTATACGAGTATACGGTCATGTCCTTTGGCTTGACCAATGTGTGATAGTTCGAATACCTGTAAACTAGGCACATAATTTGTTAAGTGAAGTATGCGTTTGTGAGTGTAAAGCTTGTGCGTGTATATGTGAAACTTTTGAAAATTTAAAGTGCAAGTAAAAAGGGTATTTTTGAAATTACAGAAAAACCTAGGGTTGTTTTTGCAAAATGTAATTGGATAGGAGGTGACTCCAAAATAAGTGAAGGGTAGTTTTGCAAGTATGTTTTTCTTATTTTATGTCTTGTAAAAGTATATCTTTATCCAAAAGTTGCATTAGAAATGCATGTGTTGAATTGTGTAAAAGTTTGGGTAAAATGGTAAAAATAAGGGTGTTTATGTAATTTTATAAAAGTATAAGTCCTTTTATGCAAGTATTTGATTTACAAAAGTAACTTTCAAAAGTAAAAGGTGCAAGTCATCATGACATGTTTATCCAATCATTATGACGTGTCTATCCCGTCATCATGACGTGTCATAAATTCCTGCATTTAGGTCCTGAATTTTATAAAGTTTCATTCTTTAGGACAAAAGCCATTCAAATCCGACTTTTGTTCAAAGATTCACGTGTAAAAATATAAGTTTTGAGTTTTTGAACTTGACCCCTAAAGCAATGTTGTAGAGTTTGAAAAACTCTCCAACTTTCCTTTTGGGCATTTCTTCATTAGGGTTTTAAATCAATGGGAAATTTTGCTTTACAAACAAGTCCCTGCAGTTCTCTGATTTTGCGTATAAGCCCTTGGGAAAGTCCATCTGTTCTTCTTCTCTCCTCTTTCTTATCCTGACGTTTCCCTTCGTTTTCTTTTACCCCACCGGCAGCAGCTCTAGCAAATCCTCTTTTCCCCTCCCTCTCTCTTCCTTCCACTGGTACAGGGCGCTCGGGTGAGCCCTAGGCGCTAGCTCGCGGAGGCGCGCTGGGCGAGCGGCCGAGCGGAGGCGTGCGGGAGCGTGCGGCTCAGCCAACGGCTGGCGCAGAGCCGGAGACGCTCGTGGCGCGGGCAAGCGGAGGCAGGCCAGGCGCGCGCGCGGGCACGCGGCAGCAGGCGGTTGCGGCGTGTGGGAGCCGGAGCGGTGGCGCGCGGCGCATGTGGGCCCAGGCGCAGGGCGGCGGCTCGGCCCAGGGCAGGCGCGCGCGGGAGGTGCGGCGCTGGCGCTAGGCGAGCAGACGCTGGCGGCAGCGGCCCGGCGTGCGGAGCGCGCTGGCTCAGCGCGGTTGTTCGGGCGAGCGGGCGTGGCACGCGCGCGGTAGGTGCCAGAGAGGGGAGCGCGCGCGGGTAGGAATAGGTGTTGGAGCGAGCAGTGGCGGCGCTGACGCAAAGGCCAGAGCAGAGCGCGCGAACGGCTCAGGCGTGAGCTGATGCGGCGTGGCGCAGGCGAACTGGCGTCAAGCGAGCACGGGAGCTGGAGCGGCATGGTTTAGGCGGTGCAGGAGCTCGCGTGCTGGAGAGCCGGTGCAGGTGCTAGAGCGGCAGGAACGTGGGCGGCGCCGAGCGGGTCGCGCGAGCGTGCGCGCGGTGATGCGCGGAAGCTGGCGGTGTGTGCAGGTGTTGGGCGGCCGGAGCGGAGCGGGCCCATGAGCATGAGCAGGCGATGCTGGAGTACGACGTGCCGAGCAACGGCACGCGTAGGAGGAGTTGCGGTGGAAAGCTGTTTCGCGAGATGGAGGAACGCGATGGCCGTATCGAGGACGCAGCTCAGGTGTTCGACGAAATGCCGATGCACGCGGTGCTGAAGAACGCGAGGGTCCTGCTGCTGGGCGAGGCGTCAAGGGTGCAGGACGCCGTCGGGCGGATGCTGCGACGGTGTGCAGAGCAACGGTGCGCAGGTGCGGCGCGACAAGGCCAAAGCAAACGCGTGACCGGCAACAGGAGAAGGAGGAGCTATGCAGGACAACGACGAGCAGTTGCGCGGCGTGCAGGACGACGATGTGCAGGGAAGTCGCACGCGGTGCTGGAAGAGCTGCAGTGCGATGGTTGCGGGCGGATTCGCCCGGAAGCAATAGAGCCGCGCGTGGTGAACGTCGGCGACCGTCGAGGAGAAGGCAACGGATGAAGTCAGGCGGCACTGCGGACTGCTCGTGGAGGGTTTGGAGGTGGCCAGGTGCGAGCAGACCTCGATCCTCGCGAAGGCGGAGAAGCGCTTATGGCGCGGCAAGTTGGAAGGAGAAGTTGCGGAGCGAAGGCGGCGGTCGGGCATGACAAGCTCGGAGGAGCCTCGGTGCAGCCAGGCACGGCGTGCTCCCCTCACCCATGCAGAGGTCGAAGCAGGAACAGCGCGACGCGGGTCCGACGTGCGACGCAGGACTGACGGCCGACTCAATTCGTTTCCGCAGGCGCGTGCGTATGCAAGGCAACCGACCATCTTCCACCCACTGCAACCCTTCCCGACAAGCTTCTTCGTCACCCACGGAACCTCATCACCATCGAGCTCTTGTCATCGTTGATCCTATTCACCGCAGGAATTTACTTTCCGCTTGTTCTCCTCTACAACCAAGGCTACCCCAAGGTTTGCCCTGATTCACTGAACCTTCTTAATGCCGGCGACTCCTTTGCCGGAATATCATCGTTATCTTTCCGTTCTCTGTTTTCCTCGACCAGGGACTTAATTGCTTCATTTTAGAAAGTTCTAGGGTGTTCTTTGTAAAATTTCTAAAGCTTTCTTTATTTTAAATCAGTGAACTTCTACATTTCATAGGAATTCTTAAGAAGTTCATAAAAATACAAAATCAGTTTTGTTTGAGTCCTTAGGTCAAAGTCTACAAGTTGTATGTTGTGATTTTGAGTTAAAGGTCCTTGATGTGTGGTCTAGGTTAAATATTAGGAAATATGTGCTTTATTTGTATCTTATGTGATGTGCATGTTCTGTAGCTGAAAAGTAACCATAGGACATATATCTCAAGTGGAGATATGTAATATCTAGTCAATCCTTTCACACGAGTACTCATATCCCTGCCATCAAGACATTGTTCTCGTCTTGATTGCAATCTCCTTAAGGCCCTTTTCGTATAAGGATCCCTGATAGTTCGTGTGTATCTGCTGCTTAGCTTATACATCTTTGCAGATATACTTCAGCGTCGGCTATTGGCTCAGGCGCTAAGCATCTGTTCCCTTGAGTCTAGGATGTTTCTGCTTAACAGCTGTCAGTCGATACTTCTACCATCGGCTGGTTAGCTGATACGGTTGTTACCTTTCTAGTATCGGCTACTGCCGATACAATTCCTTGTTCTGTCCTACATCGGCTGCACATAGTCGATGTATCGGAGATACACACACGATCTTAAGATTCTTGTTATCGGCCGATCCAAGCCGATTCTAGTTGTTTTCCATATCGGTTATGGCCGATCAATCCTTAGTTTTCCCATCCTTATCCACAACCTTCTATCAACCGATTTATCGACTGAAAGATCGGCTGTGTATCTATCGGTCACATACCCTCGACTACACTCCAATCGGTTGTACGTCACTCAATTGTTGTGCTGACGTAATCGAGCCGATACAACCATACCTAGTTGCTTAAGATGACACTTAAGCACATGCCAGTTAAGACACAGCTGCTTTAGGAATCACCCCTCTGCTAAAGTAATCGATACTTTCATCGATCAATTAGGAACCCGGTACACCTATTAATCAGCTATACAGGCCAAAGTACACAACCCTAGATCAGTAAGATAGCACAGAAGGCACGCCTCTGTTAGGCACGACCAAAGCACATCAATCAGCTAAACCCCCGTTGTTTCCAATCGGTTCTGTTGTAACCCTCAACAATAGCCAATTCTAATTAGTGTTTTCCTTAAAGCTCTATCCAAGTTTAGTTCAATCTTTTTGGTTGTTATGTAAATAATATGTTAAATGAGTGTTGAATTGCAATTTTGTTGTGAAGTAGAATAGTTTTGTGTGCACACTTGAATGTAATGTTGCATTACATGTAGATGCGACTACTTCGGCAATGGTACCTACGAGATCTCCCCGGAGTCTGCAGAGGATGTTTCTGTAGACCAAGTGGATGTCACCAAGGGATATCGCAAGCCCCGAACCAAAGTTCGGAAGACAACAATACTAACATCCCTGACTTCAGCCCCACCAATAAAGGCAAGCCCCGGACATATCCCACTACTTTATTTACACTGCAATCTATGTCTATTTATCTATACTTATGCATTACATCTAGGAGTTGTAATGAAACCCTAGATGCATAAATCTTAGGAACCAAAGTATTGAACCCGAGTCCTTATTGTATTAGACGCTCTGCTAAATAGGGCCGATAAAAGTTGAGTGATTTCCTGTCACTCGCGCGATATAGGAATTGCATGTTTACTATCCTGCAATCACTAGAAGGATGACAGACAGGGTCATGTGCTGTATCACGACCTGAAGGTTTACCCTGTCTATTTTATTAAAAGTGGTTAAGGCCGAACCATGTGGTAGTGGTGGCTAAACGTTTGAAAGTACTAACCACATACCGCGAAATATGGTAAGCAGTAAGCCTAGTAACCAATCGGCCCGGCAAGTGGACATACTGACCACCACATGTATTTGGTTCTTTTGGTTACTTGATTCGACGTGTGGGAATACGTGTTGCAAGGGCAACCAGGAGTACGGGTTTTGTAGTCGCGCAACAGACGTACGTCCTGCGCACATAGGGTGTGCGTATCGTCCTGCAGTCGCTTGTGGTGACCCTGTCCACGACCCGGAATGAAAGGCAAACGGTTGCTTCGGAACTATCGTTGGATGTTCCAAGCGTGTGAGTTAGGTTTACCTTGCAAGGTTAAATTCGATTCAGAATCGTTCGCCTGTCACGAAGATTGAGACTGTTTATCCCTTTTACCACATAGAGTAAGAAGTGTAACTAATGATGGAACAATCTTGATGGACGATAATCTCTACCTTGCTTGCTTAGTGTAGGTGCTAACCTAGAATGGATAATCAACTAGAATGTGAAAGCTAAAATTTGAAAGTAGTTCATACTCTTTGTTGCTTTTCAGCTAAAAATAAACCCAGAACCCTTGAAATGCCTTCATGAGTCTAGTTATGGGCTAAAGTATACCCAAACCCGGGTAAGCCTTGCTGAGTATTAGTATACTCAGCCTTGCTAGTTATATATTTTTCAGGTGATGTCCTTGAAGACCCTACTCTTTCCCTGCCTTGGCCCTGTGCTTTTCCAGAAGGTTGGTCCGTGGAATGGGATCCGTTCCCGACCAACATTGGTGATACCGAGTGATGTCGTGCCCGGGCTTAGCATGACTTCTGTCTTTACGATGTGCTGTAATCATCGCGTATGTTTTTCCGCTGCTAAAAACCATAACTCTAACAGTTTGTAATGTTTTCTGTAAATTTGAAACTTCGTACTGCTTTTGGAAACTTTTGTAATGTAATTCCCTGTGATGTAAGATATGATGGTAACTGTATCTCTGGACTCACCTTCGTGTGAGGTAACCTTATTTGATCCTGTGTATCGGTGGTTTATCAGGACGTTACCCGACAGGCCAAGGGATTATACCGTTTGAAGCACGTTGGAACCCTCGGAAGTGGACTCGCGTACTTGAGCCGGTATAATTCAGGTTGGTTCTGCCACACAATGCATCTGATGAACAAGGTTTTCATGGATTATCTGGACACCTTTGTGGTGATATTCATTGATGATATTCTGATATATTCCAAGTCAGAAGAGGAGCATGAGAAACACCTGAGGCTTGTGTTGCAGAGGCTCCGAGAGCACAAGCTGTATGCCAAGCTCAGCAAGTGCGAATTCTGGATTGACGAGGTTCCATTCCTCGGTCATGTGATCTCCAAGGGAGGTATTGCTGTGGACCCCGGCAAAGTGAAGGATGTGCTTGGTTGGGTTGTACCGCAGACAGTGAAGGAAGTCCGCTCTTTTCTGGGCTTAGCAGGTTATTATCGGAGGTTCATTGAGAATTTCTCCAAGATTGCGAAGCCTTTGACTTCCTTGCTGGAGAAGGGGGTGGATTTCTCTTGGACTGATGAGCGTCAGATGGCCTTCGAGGAGCTGAAGAAGAGGTTGACTACGGCGCCAGTCCTTACCCTGCCAGAACAGAGCAAGAGGTTCACAGTGTATTGTGATGCTTCGAGGGATGGTCTTGGTTGCGTCCTGATGCAGGAAGGCAGAGTGATAGCTTATGCCTCGCGGCAGTTGCGCCTGCACGAGCTGAATTATCCCACTCATGATCTGGAGTTAGCTGCAGTTGTGCATGCTCTGAAGATATGGAGGCATTATTTGTTTGGGCAAAGGTGTGATATTTACACCGATCACAAGAGCCTCAAGTATATTTTCACGCAGAGTGAGCTGAACATGCGGCAGAGAAGATGGCTAGAACTAGTCAAAGATTATGACCTGAAGATCCACTATCATCCGGGCAAGGCCAATGTTGTAGCAGATGCTCTTAGCAGGAAGAGCTATGTTAACATGGCCGTGGCTTTTCAGATGCCTCAGGAGTTATGCGAGGAATTTGAGCAGTTGAGTTTGGGCTTCTTGCATAACACCTCGAGTGCATCGTTCGCGGCAGAACCCACTCTAGAAGCAGAGATCCGGCAGCATCAGAAAGATGATAAGAAGCTGCAGGAGATCCGTGAATTGCTCAAGGTTGGCAAGGCACCTCATTTCAGAGAAGATGATCAGGGTACCTTGTGGTACAAGGGCCGGATATGTGTGCCCGATGTAGCAGATCTCAGGAAGCTGATCTTGAGTGAGGCTCATGATACAGCGTATTCTATTCATCCGGGCAACACAAAGATGTATTATGACCACAAGGAACAATTCTGGTGGTATGGAATGAAGCGTTCCGTTGTGGAGTACGTGGCTATTTGTGACACTTGTCAGCGTGTCAAGGCAGAGCATCAAAGACCAGCAGGTCTATTGCAGCCATTGAAGATTTCAGAGTGGAAATGGGAGGAGATCACTATGGACTTCATCGTTGGTTTGCCTCGTACTCAGAAAGGGTACAACTCCATATGGGTAGTAGTGGATCGGTTGATGAAGGTTGGCCACTTCATTCCGATGAACACTACTTACTCCGGTGCTAGACTCGCAGAGTTGTACATCTCCAGAATCGTCTGTCTGCATGGTGTTCCTAAGAAGATCATATCTGACAGAGGATCTCAGTTCACTTCACGATTCTGGGAGCAGTTGCATGATTTGTTGGATACGAAGCTGCGCTTCAGCACTACTTATCATCCTCAGACAGATGGGCAGACAGAAAGAACCAACCAAGTGTTGGAGGATATGCTTCGAGCCTGCGCTATTCAGTATGATACCAGCTGGGATAAATGCCTGCCATATGCAGAGTTTTCATACAACAACAGCTATCAGGCCAGTCTGAAGAAATCTCCTTTTGAGGCCCTGTATGGTCGGAAGTGCAGGACTCCACTGTATTGGGATCAGATTGGCAAGAGGTAGGTATTTGGTCCGGATATTGTTGAAGAGGCAGAACAGTTGGTACAACAGGTGCGAGAGAATCTGAGGGTCGCTCAGACTCATCAGAAGTGCTACGCGGATGTTCATCGACGAGATCTGACCTTTGCAGTGGGTGATCATGTGTACCTAAAGGTCTCGCCGATGAGAGGAATCCGCAGGTTTAACGTGAGAAGGAAGTTAGCCCCTAGATACACTGGTCCGTTCAAGGTGTTGGAACGGAAGGGTGAGGTAGCATACCGCTTGGAGTTGCCTCCTAGTCTCTCAGGAGTGCATGAGGTGTTCCACGTGTCTCCGCTGAAGAAGTGCTTGAGAGTGCCAGAAGAACAAGCACCGCTAGAAGGGTTGGATGTATAGGAAGATCTAACTTACACCGAGCACCCGGTGAAGATTCTGGAGACGTCCGAGAGAGTTACCAGGAACAAGAAAATCAAGATGTGCCGTGTTCAGTGGAGTCACCACACGGAGGACGAGGCTACCTGGGAGCGAGAAGATGAGCTGAGGAAGATGTATCCCGATCTTTTTGCTAGCTAGCCTATTCGAATCTCGGGACGAGATTCCTGTAAGGGGGGTAGGTTTGTAACACCCTAACATAATTTTTCTAAATTTTTAATGAATTTATTTAAGCTTAAATAAAATTTCCAGGGCTTTCTCTAATTTATCTTACGTTTAAAGTAATTTTATAACACAAGAAAATAACATTTATTATAGGATCAACTTGTTTGTGCATTCATGCTGGAGCATTGTTTCATTTGTGTTGGGTGTATAGGGTTTGAATTCGAATTTATTTGAATTCAAATAGAATTGTTTGAATAGTTTGAGTGTGGAAAAGAAAAAGAAAAGAAGAAGAAACGGAAAGAGCCCAGCAGCCGGCCCAAAACCACCTCTCCCTCTCTCTCTCTCGCGGGCTCCCTCTCCCCTCTCCTCTCCACGCGGCCCATCCACGCCCGGCCTGCCCTTCTCCACTCCTCCCTCTTGGGCCGGCCCTTTTCCCCCCGTGGCCCAACGGCCCATCGGCCGCCTCCTCTACTTCCATCGGTCGCCTCTGCTCTACATCGGCCCGGCTCATCCCATCGGCCGCTCTCCGCCCGCGCGCCCGCTCTCCCTCCTTTCTCTCTCTGTCTCTACGGCCCCACGCGTCAGCGTCCTCCCTTCCCTTTCCTTCTCCTCCTTCCCGAGCTTCAACCGGCCGCGAGATGTCCGGCGAGCTATTCTCCCGAGCCCGCACGCCGAGATTGACCCCGCCGCCCTACAAAAAGGAAACCCCTGCGCCCTAGAACCCTAACCCTAGCCGCAGCATCCACCGGAGACCCCCAGCGTCGCCGCCTTTTCCCTCCACCGCACTGCATCCTCGGCCTCGCCGTGGTTGAACCGCTCCGCCGCCCCAGACCGCCACAACCCCCGCGCCCGCTTCCCCTCGCCATCCAGAAGCTCCCCAAGCCTAGCAATTGGGCCCTACGCTTCTGCATCGCCGGGATTTTGCCACGAGGCCGCCGCCGGTGATCTGCCCCGCCGAGCCAATTCATCGCCGCCGCCGCTTCCCGATCCCTCTTAACCCCTTTTCCACCTTCACAGGAGCTTCCCGAAGTGATCAAGGGCGACCAGAACCTCGAAGCCCGTCTGTAGCGCGCGGCCCCGCCTCCGCCACACGGCCATCGTTGACGACCATCTTCCGCTGCACCTCCGGCCACCACGAGCCCTTGGTGAGCTTTCCCTCCATTCCCTGGTCCTTTTGTGCTGGATATCGTAGCTTTTGGCAGCCTGTAGCGCTTAGAACGCGTGCACGCCGGCGAGTCCGCCGCCCCTCACCGCCATGCCGTCGCTAGGGTCATTTTGGCCGCTTCTGTTCACCCTAGAGGAGTTCCCCGTGCCGCGGTGATGCTCCCTGGCCTGAAGTCGTGAAGGATTGGCCACCGGAGCGACGGGAACGTCGAGCTCCGGCGAGCCCCGAGCCGTGCCACCGCGGAAACGATCACCGGTGACCAAGCGCCGCCGCCCCGCGTGCCCAAAATCCCGGGAGCTGCCCGATCTGTATTCGACGCGCAAGATTAGATCGTGCTCGGGGTAGATCAGAGCCGCCAGATTCAGATCCGAGCGTCTTGATCCGAAGATACCGGTTCGGCCTTGCCATTTTGCTAAAGAGCCCCCGGATTTTCCTGGAATCAACCCGCGGTCCACCCTTAGTTCAACACTATTTGCGGATAAGTCCTGTTTTTATCGTTTGTGCCCCTGAGCTTCCTGGAATTAGTGCCCGCCATCCTAGCCTCGAGTTTTAGCAAGTTAGACCCTGCGTCTACCCTTTAATTACGTTTAGACCCTCAATTTTTGCGCAGAACCCCTTAGAACATCCTGTTTTCTTACAGAAAGGTCCCTGGATCCTGTTTTAGCCCTAGATTTCGCGTCTTAGCTCCGTTTTAGGTGATTCTCGCGCTCACGCGATCGTTGTAACGCGTAGAATAGCTCTAGACTAGTTTTGTGTGCTGTTCTATTGTATTGGTGTACTGTTTTCTTATAGTTGCTATTGTCGTATGTGTGTGCATATGTGGACCATGCTTGATGATTACGATCGTGAGTAGACGTCGTGTCAGACCCGGGGCCACCGGGCTGGGCATGTTACGGAGTTTAAGAGATTAAGCCCGTCTTATCTCTTATTCATTTTGTTTATCTCTTGTTTATCCAGTTTAAATAGGAGATAGAGCTAACCAACACGGAGAGGATCTACTCGAGATCAATTCTGGTGTGATCCCTCGGAGGGGGTTGGTTAGCATCTTTGTAACTCTGACCCCTCGGATATATAAGGGAGGTCAGCGACCCCCCTCAAAACAGAAGATCATTGGGTCATTCTACACCAAAGGCAATACAAGCCATACAGGACGTAGGGTGTTACGCTCCGTGCGGCCCGAACCTGTCTAAGTCTTGTGTTCCTTGCACCTTCGAGTTCCTGATCTCGGCGTCTCTTCACCCAAAACTTACCACCTTGGGCATATCCCTCGGTGGGCAGCCGGTTAAACACCGACAGCTGGCGCGCCAGGTAGGGGAGCGCGTCGAAGGTCCACCGGCGAGCTCGATGGCATTTTTCAATTTCGCCAGGTCAGTTCCCTCTCAGGGCACGACATTCGTTTTTGGTTCATGGGTCTGCGTCGTAGATGGTGCGGGCAGTTTCCGACGATTCCTCGTCGACATGAAGCCAAAGACCTCTGTTGCGGATCTCCGCAGCGACCTCGACAAGTTCGTCGGCGGGCTCGACAACTTGTCGCTCCACACTTCCGCAGCACAGATCGAGATGGAGTCCGCTCCATCCTCGACTTCTTCTGGTGTTGCGGCAATTCCCCCTGGTTTGGACTCGTTCCAATCTAGGGATCTGCATAACTGACTTTCAGGAGGCCAATGCCTCTGGGTCCCTCTCCATGTTAGAGAAGGACCTGGACTTGCTACCTGTAACACCCTAAGGTAATGTCCCTAAATTTTAATGAAATTATTTGGGCTCAAATAAAATTTCCAGCGTTTTCCTAATTTATCCTGCATTTAAAGTAATTTTTCAACGCAAGAAATTAAAATTTTATTGTAGGATCAACTTGCTTGTGCATTCATGCTGGAGCATTATTTTATTTGTGTGGGGTGTGTTGTTTTGAATTCAAATGTATTTGAATTCAAATGGTTTCATTTGAATAGATTGAGTAAAGGGGAAAGGAAAGGAGAAGGAATAAAACCAGGCAGCCCGGCCCACTCTCCTTTTCTCCCTTGGGCTCCTTTCCCTCTCCCCCCTTCTCTCCCGAGGCCCAGCACACTCTCTCCCTCTCCCCTTCCCCGCATGGGCCACGTCGGCCCACTCTTTTCCCCACCAGCCCATCGGCCGGCTCAGCCCATCGGCCGCACGCTCCCCTCCTTTCCCTTCTCTCGCTGTCGCCCCGGGCCCGCGTGTCGGCACCCTTCTCCCCTTCCTCTGTTCTCTCCGGTGCTCAACGACCTCCGAAACCGCCGGCGAGCTTCCCCTCTGGGCCCGCACGCCGAGGCCTCGACCCCCGTCCTTAAGTGGCCCCGCAGCCTCCACCCACCTGTGCCTACCTGTGCCCTAACCCTAGTCGCCACCGAAGGTCTCAAGTGCCGCCGCCTCTTCCTTTTCCGCTCCGGTCACCTCGGCCTTCCGTGGTCAGGCTACTCCGCTGCACCTCAGGCCACCGCCACCCCTGCAAGAGATCCACCTCGTCGTCTAGGGTTTCTCCAAGCCGGCAATTGGGCCGGGAACGTCTGCTGCGACGGGAATCAAACCGAGCACACACGTCGGTAATGGCCTCCGCCACCCCAATTGCTCACCGTCGTCGGGCCTTTGGCCGTGTTGACCCCCTGAGCACCTCTGCAGGACCCGTGCGCTTCGATTTGAGGGACAAGCAGACCTGAAGCAGCCCCACCTCGGCCCATCCGCGATCACCCCGAGCATTGCTTCCGCAGGACCTCGCCGTCGGCCGTCCTCCGCCACGCTCCAGGCACCGCAGCCCCTTGGTGAGCTCCACTCCCTTCCCCTGGTCATGTTGCACCGAATGCCGTAGCATTTAGGCCTCTGTAGCGCTCGGAACGCGCGCACGCCGGCGTGTCCGCCGCCCCGAGCCGCCCCGTCGTGGGGATCACCTAACCGAGCCCCCTCTTGCCTTCTGTAGTGCCTAGATGAGTTTCCCATGTCGTGCTCGACCTCTAGGGCTTGACATCGTCCAGATTCGAGCCCGGAGCACGAAGTTAGCCTGTCTCCGGTGAAGCGCCGCCGCGGGGAGTTCATCTCCGGCGAGGCCCGCCGCCACCCGAGCTCCCAAGACATCCCGGCCGCCCGATCTGAGTCCAACGCTTCGGATTAGATCTAGCCTGGGTCGTGTGAGGGTCGTCAGATTCAGATCCGAAGGCTGATAGCCGCGCGTACCGGTTCGGGGTAGGAAGGAGTTAGAGCCGTCCGATTCAAGATCTACGACGGGGATTAGATACCGTTTAAGTTGGATGCCGTCCGTTGGATCCAGATCCGAGGGACCCAAATCGTGCGTACCCCTTCGCTGTTAGGATCTAATCTGGGCTGTAGATGTTCGATCCGGCGGCCTAGATTAAAACGTATCGGTTCGGCTTGGTAGTTTTGCTAAAGAGTCCCTGCGTTTTCCTGGAATCAACCCGCGGTCCACCTTAGTACAAAAGTAATTGCAGTTCGGTCCTGTTTTACCCGTCTAGGCCCCTAAGCTTTCTAGTTTTTGAACCCACCGTCCATGCCGTGTGTTTTAGCGCGTTAGACCCCGAGTCTATGCTTTAATTACGTTTAGGTCCCCAGTTTTCGCACAGAACCCCCTGGAAGTCCAGTTTTCTCGCAAATAGGTCCCTGGATCTTGTTTTAAGCGTAGTTTTCACGTTTTAGCTCCGTTTTAGGCGTTCTTTATATCCACGCGATCGTTGTAACGCGTAGAATAATTCTAGGCCAGTTTTATGTGCTGTTCTATTGTATTGGTGTACTGTTTCTTATATTTTGCTATTGTTTGCATGTGTGTGCGTGTGTGGCCCATGTATTGCTGTTACGATCGTGAATAGACGTCGATCCACCGGAGCAGTACCAGGAGCCTTCTTCCGAGCAGTTCGAGCAGCAGCCGGGAGAGTACGAGGAAGGCAAGTATAACATGAACCTCCTATCACTTTTAAATACAATTTCATACTGCATTTTAATACTGTATACCTATAAGGACTTCCTAGCCACCTTTATATCCTTTATATATATCCTTTGGGTTGCATTTTGGTTAGTTGTGCTAGGTTGCTGCGTTATAACAAATCTTGGTCCTTTTTAATTAATTTGATTAATGATCTTATGCAACTTAATTCTGGAGCCGACCCTCTGTGCTGTGTGCTTGAGTGGTTTGTGCGTCCTTAAAAGATGTTTTTGTTAGAAACATGGTTTAGGGGGCCAGCACGGTGCTTAGTGCTTGGTTGGCCACTCTCCATAAGGACCGGTTCATAGAGCGACAACCTGGGATAACCGCGCAACCACAAGACTGGAATGGGACGGTCTTGACTTACTAATTAGGTCGTGTTGGTTCGGGAGTAACTTACCTGCGTGGGCAAGAGGGGTGGTAAGCTTCAATGGTCCCTGCTCCTCCGGCTTGGTCTGTGCTGTGTGTCTTGTACCCCCGGAGGTGGGCCCCATCGTTGCTAATCCAGAATCCTTAGCGGTTACACCTTACCAACGTGGTCCTTTGTAACGGTCTCGTAGTGTGCTTGCTAGCCATCTCACCTAAGGAAGTGTGATGAACAACTAGCGTAGCCCACGACTTGTGGGTAAAGTTGTGCAACCTCTCGAGAGTGTAAAACTGATATATCAGCTGTGCTCACAGTCATGAGCGGCCCAGATCCTCCTTTTGATTAGTGGGGTTATCAACCTTTGATTAGGGAGATTCCCCGGGTGGTTGTGGTTTGGATGGTTCTCAGTAGTTCTTAATTAATACTGATTAATTTCTTATGCAATTGGGTTATGGTAATTCATCCACTTGTAGTAATTAGCTTTAATAAAATTTGCTAAGACTAAAAGCTAATGCAGTTGAGTCAGCTAGCCTAGAGCCTCATAGTCTGTGTTATACTTGTTGAGTACTAGTTGGTACTCACACTTGCCTCTCTACTCTTCTGTTCTATTTCGGATATCTTTGACTGTTGCTCAGTGCCTGGCAACGTGGAGGACTACGTCAGCGGCTTCGACGACTTCTAGGCGTTTGTCTCCCAGTCGACGTCCCTGTGGCGTCCAGCTCTTCATGTATTCATTTTACGCTTCCGCATTCCTTGAACTGATTCTTGATTCAGTTGTAATAAAGATATTCATTTTATAATTTATATGCTTTTATTCGTGACATGTGTTGTGATATCTTGATAATCTGTTGTATATATGCGTGACTTGATCCTGGCGCATATATGATTGCTCGATTTATGTTATTATAAATCGGGTGTGACACTACCCCAGGCCGGAAAGCCTGAAGCCACCGCGTGTCGGGGGGCTTCGGGTTGTTCCGGTACCGGAGATCTGGTGGTCACCTCTCTGTCGGAGGGGCACGTGGTGCATTGGAGGGGCATGACGCTCCCCAATCTACTCGAGGCAGAGGGTCGACTCGTGGCCCACCTTGAGCCCTTGCCTTTTCAAGAGGGCAGGCCTTTGGCCACCGTGGCGGAGGGGTCGACTGAACTAGTCGATGAAAGTTCTCATGAGCTCTCCTCCTGCCAAGTGCTGATGGCCGAAGAAGGCGAGGGCGATGAGGACCTCCTCATCGTCAACTTCGAAGCGATCTCTGAGGATGAGATCACAGCCGACGCCGTTGACGAGAACGACGCCGATCGCGAAGCGCGGAGGGCCAGGAACAGGGCCCGCGCGATCCGGCGGAGGAGGGCCAACGAGCGAAGGCGATCTATGCATCGCGAGCTCGACCCTGAGTTTGCCGCCGTAAGCGAGCGGGGTTTCCGGACTCCGGTGGCCAACATCGCCAGGGTAACGGCCATCCTCGAGCGCAGCCATGATCCGAAAGTGCGTCAAGCGCTCCTTTATGCACAAAGGGCCTGGATCCAGTTGGATCAGCACAACCCGGCGCCCACCATCAGGGAGGAACGCGTGGGTGAGAGCCGGAGCCAGGCTCACAGCCGAACGGCTGGCGGCCGTCCTCGATACCAGCCCAGCAACGACAACGCTCGCGGGAGCCAAACCCCAGGCGGGAGGCAGCAGCCACTGCAAGGGGGTCAGCCACGACAAGCCAATCATGGACTTCCTCCGGAGGATCTGCGCCAGCACATCAATGAAGGGCGCGATGCGCGGACCGTGATTTCTTCCAGGCGCAAGACCCACGAAGAAGTCGAAAACGAAGGTACTGATTGTAGCGATTGATTCCCTGCTTTCTCTGCACGATTCAGCAGCTACAAGTACACGGAGGGTTTCAAACCCATTGGCATCACCAAGTACGACGGCAAGCAAGCTCCTCAGCAGTGGCTCCGTTGTTACTCCACGGCTATCGAGGTAGCAGGGGGCTCGAACGTCACCAAAGTTGTCTACTTCCCGATGGCTTTGGATCCTGCGCCGCTCACTTGGCTGGAGAGCCTCGGCAGCAACTCCATCGACTCCTGGGAACGACTTAAGAAGGTCTTCATCGACAATTTCCAGGGAGCAATTGCTCGTGCAGGTACTCGACATTATCTTGCTCAGTGTAAGCAAGAATGCAACGAGCTCCTGCGGTCCTACACGCGTCGCTTCTTTGACGTCCGCGCCACCATCACGAACATCTCGGAGGAGGACATCATCGACTGTTTCTACAACAGCATTACCGACCCGAGCATATACAGAGACTTCGGGCGGAACAGGCCGAAAACTGTTGCGGGCCTTCGTGATATGATGCATGATTGGTCCGAGCAGGAGGAGAAGATGCGGGAGCGATTCCCGCGGCGCCATGACAACAATCCGCGGCGCCCAAACGACAACCGCAGCGACAAAGGCCAGCGGGACTATTCTGGGCCACCCCGGAAACGAAAGCCAGATGATGTCATCGCGGCTATCGATCGTCCTTCGCGGGGCAAGAAGTCGACAACTCAGGAGGAGTTCGAGAAGCTCCTGCAGAAGAAATGCCCGTGGCACCCGGGCGCCAACCACGCTGCCATTGACTGCTACCACCTTCGGAGGACGTTCAACAACTCTGGTGGTGGCAAGAAGAATAAGAAGCCTGCCGACAAGGAACCCGAAGACGATGATCAGGAGGATCACGGGCGCAACCCGAAATTTCAGGATGCGTCCAAAGTGGTCAACGTCATCTTCGGGGGGGACGAGGATTTCTGTTCCAGGCGGGATCAGAAGCTGCTCCTCCGAGAGATTTTGTCCATCGAGCCGGCGGTACCACGACCACTGCGTTGGTCGGAGGTCCCCATCTCGTTCTCTCGTGATGACCAGTGGACGAGCTTTCCCGAGCCTGGCAAATTCCCCTTGGTCTTGGACCCTGTGGTGGCAGAGGTCAAGCTTACCAAGGTCATCATCGATGGCGGGAGTGGGCTCAATCTCATCTTCGTCAACACTTTGAAGAAGATGGGCCTGGACTTCAAGGAGATGCTGGTTCCCAGCAAGTCTCCCTTCTACGGCATCGTCCCAGGTAATGCGGCGCACCCGCTTGGTACGGTGGTCCTCCCAATCACCTTCGGCACGTGGGAGAATTATCGTACTGAATTCATCAAGTTCGAAGTGGCTACTTTTGATTCTTCTTACCATGCAATACTGGGTCGTCCGGCACTTGCCAAGTTCATGGCAGTGCCGCATTATGTCTATTTGCTTCTTAAGATGCCAGGACTCGGTGGAGTGCTCACCCTCCGTGGCGACTTGAAGAAGTTGTATGACTGCAATCAGGAGGCGATCCAGTACGCTTCGACTACTCGCGTGCCAGATGCTTCGGGAGAAGTACTCGCGGCCGCGCAGCAGCTCTCCCAGACCGGGCTGGAGATCCCTTCCAAGAAGGCCAACAAGTCGAGCATCCAGTCGACTGATGATGTGGCCCTCAAGACGATCCAGCTCCAGGAGGGAGATTCATCCAAGACCGCCATCATCGGCGCGGGCTTGGGTGATAAATAGGAACTCGCGCTCGTTAGCTTTCTTCGGGCTCACCGAGACATATTCGCATGGAAACCAGCGGATATGCCAGGGGTGCCTAGGGAGTTGATCGAGCATGCTTTAAATGTACACCCGAAGGCCACGCCTAAGAAGCAACGCCTCCGGAGGTTTGCCCACGACAAGCGTGAGGCCATTAAACGGGAGATCGCTAAACTTCTCGCGGCTGGATTCATTAAAGAAGTAATCCATCCAGAGTGGGTAGCGAATCCTGTCCTTGTAAAGAAAAAGAACAATGAATGGAGAATGTGTGTCGACTACACCGATCTCAACAAGCATTGCCCAAAAGATCATTTTGGGCTGCCGCGCATTGACCAAGTAGTCGACTCGACGGCTGGATGTGTCCTTCTTTGTTTTCTTGATTGTTACTCAGGGTATCATTAGATTACGCTCAAGGAGGAGGACCAAATCAAGACTGCATTCATCACGCCGTACGGGACTTACGCCTACAAAACAATGTCCTTCGGGTTGAAGAATGCAGGAGCAACGTACCAGCGTGCGATCCAGATGTGTTTCGCGGATCAGCTGCACCGGAATGTTGAGGCCTATGTGGATGACGTGGTTGTCAAGACCAGAGATTCTGATAACTTGATCGTAGATTTGGAGGAAACATTTAGCAGTTTACGCAGATATCGGTGGAAACTCAACCCCACCAAGTGCGTTTTTGGAGTACCTTCAGGGAAGTTGCTCGGGTTCATCGTCAGCAACCGGGGCATCGAAGCCAACCCTGTAAAGATCACTGCCATCACTGATATGGAGGCTCCGGCCACAATCAAGGATGTGCAGAACTGACAGGTTGTATGGCGGCCCTGAACAGGTTCATCTCCCGACTCGGGGAGAGAGGACTACCTTTTTTCAAGCTCCTAAAACACCAAGACAAGTTTCAATGGACGGAGGAGGCCGAGCGGGCTCTACAAGACTTGAAAATTCACCTCCAGTCGCCTCCGATCCTTACAGCTCCGTTACCGGAAGAAGACCTACTACTCTACATCGCAGCGACAACTCACGTTGTCAGCAGTGCTATTGTAGTCGAGCGAGGCGAAGAAGGCCATGCGTTTGGAGTGCAGAGGCCTGTCTACTTTGTCAGCGAGGTCCTCTCCGAATCAAAGGTACGGTACCCAGCTGTTCAAAAGCTCTTGTATGCAATTCTAATTACATCAAGAAAGTTGCGCCATTACTTCGACGAGTACAAGATCACTGTGATTACGGATTTCCCGCTGGCGGATATTCTCCATAATCAAGATGCCACGAGACGCATATCTAAGTGGGCAGTGGAACTGGGGGCTTTGTCAATCGACTTCAAGCCACGCACTGCAATCAAGTCACAGGCTCTAGTCGACTTCATGGCTGAATGGAGGGAGAATCAAGTCCCAACCCCAGTGGACAAGCCAGAGCACTGGACCATGTATTTTGATGGGTCCCTCAAGCTCGACGGCGGGGGTGCTGGTGTTTTGCTTATCTCCCCACGTGGCGAACAACTGAAGTACGTCCTTCAGATCCTATGGAAGGTATCCAATAATGAAGCCGAGTATGAAGTCTTGCTTCACGGGCTTCGTTTGGCGATATCACTAGGGATCAAGCGACTACTCGTATATGGCGATTCTCTTCTTGTTGTTCAGCAGGTCAATAAGGAATGGGACTGCAACAAGGAGACAATGGATGCATACGTACAGGAAGTGCGCAAGCTGGAAAGCAAGTTTTCCGGCTTGGAGGTCCACCATGTGTTACGGGAGCACAATGTTGGTGCGGATATCCTGTCCAAGTTGGGGTCAACGTGCGCTCAAGTCCCGCCAGGGGTTTTCGTCCAGGAGCTCGATCAGCCATCCATCAAGCCTTCTCCGCAGGTAACCATCGACTCGGGTTCCCAACAACCCGATCGAGAGGTTATGGTGCTGGGGGAGGACTGGCGAGCGGCCTTCATCGACTTCATTCAAGACCAACGGTTACCAGCGGGAATTGACGCCAAGAGTGCAGAAGCGGTACGCGTCTTGCGAAGAAGCAAGGGCTTCGCCCTGGTCAACGGCAAGCTCTACCGGCGTGGCGCTCGGTCAGGAGTTCTCATGAAGTGCGTCACGAAGGAAGAGGGTTACGACATACTGCGGGAGATCCACGAAGGCGTCTGTGGCAACCATGCGGCTTCAAGAACGCTGGTTGGGAAAGCATACAGGGCCGGCTTCTGGTGGCCCACCGCAGTCACCGACGCGGAGGATCTCGTGCGTAGGTGCCAAAATTGTCAATTCTTCGGCAAACGGACGCATGTCCCAGCTCATAGCCTCATCACCATACCGCCATCCTGGCCTTTTGCCTGTTGGAGCCTTGACATGATCGGGCCCTTCACGACGGCACCAGGCGGTTTCACCCATGTTCTGGTGGCTATCGACAAGTTCACTAAGTGGATCGAGTACAAGCCGATAGCCAAGCTCACGCCAGACCGGGTCGTCGATTTCATCTCAGATATTATGCATCGCTTCGGCTTCCCCAACTCCATCATCACGGACTTGGGGTCAAACTTCACGGTGAACCAGTTCTGGGAGTTCTGCGAGAATGCTTGCATTGAAGTTAAATATGTCTCAGTTGCACACACCAAGGCTAACGGACAAGTCGAAAGGGCGAACGGCTTGATCATTGACGGCCTCAAGAAGAGACTTTATGATGAAAACAGCAAGAAGGGAGGAAAATGGGTGCATGAGTTACCACATGTCGTCTGGGGGCTTCGGACTCAGCCGTCCAAAGCCACAGGACAAACACCTTTCTTCCTCGTGTATGGATCCGAAGCTATCCTACCAGCCGATATCATGTGGAGGTCTCCAAGGGTCGAAATGTACAATGAAGGCGAGGCGGACGAGGCGCGGCAGTTAGAGCTTGATTCCGCGGAGGAAGCTCGCTGCACCGCCCTTGTTCAGTCAGCCCGGTACCTGCAGGGGATCCGGCGATACCACGATCGCAACGTCAAGGAGCGGTCATTCAGCGTCGGCGATTTGGTCTTGCGTCGCATTCAGGACGAGTCTGGCCTGCACAAGCTCAACTCAAGGTGGGAAGGCCCGTTCGTCGTCAAGAAGGTCACAAGGCCAGGGTCTTATCGACTACAATTCCCCGATGGTCGCGACGTCCCGAACTCCTGGAACGTCCAAAACCTGCGCAAGTTCTACACTTAAGTCGAGACCCGGTGATCGCTAATTCCCCGGGGGCTCAGAAGATCTCCTTTCCCCGAGTCACTCTGGAGGCCATGAGTGTGACGCCCTAAAAATTTACCAAGTCAAATCACACGTTAGAAGTTTTCGATTAAAAACCACTCGTCGTCAAACCCTAGCCCTAACCCCTGACCGTATCGCTGTCCCATCCCGCGCCGCCCGGAGGTCTGCCGTCCGCGCGCGGTCACCGCCGCGAATAGCGCCGGCGCAAGTCACTTCCCGCGCAGAGCGCGGATTCCGCGCGCGCGTGGCCGACCGGCCGCGGTCGCCGCCGCGACCGGCGCCGACACGCGCCTCCTCTCTTTTCTCTTTCTCTCTCCTTTTCTCTTTCCTCCCTCTCCCATTTCTTTTCTTTCTCTTTTCCTTTTCCTTCTTTTCCTTTCTTCTTTCTTTTCCTCTTCTTCCTTCTCTCTTTCTCTCCTGGCTTTCCCAGCCCCGAGGCCGCACGCCTCCTCCCCCTGGCCGAGCACCACGGCCCTCCCCCCCTCCACGCGCAAGCGCATGCCCGAACCCCCTCCCCGCGCGCTGGCTCCGCCCTGTGCCCGGCTGCCCGTGCCCACGCGCGCGCGCGCGCGTGCACCGCGTGCCGCGCCGCCCGCCGTGCCGACCGCGCACGGCCGAGCCGTGGCGACGCGCCGCCCGCCGCTGCACCCCACCTCGCCCGCCGTGCCGCCCCTGTGCCCGCACACCGCCGCCCGGCCCCCCACGTGCACGGCTGTGCACGGCCGTGCCCCGCCGCAAGCCACGGGCGCCATTAATGGCCGCCCGTGGAGCCGCTCCGCCGGCCACCCCTCCCCCTACCGCCGGCCGCCTATAAATAGGCCCGGCCGCAGCCCCCCCGCTCCCCACAAGCTGTGCCGCCCCTGCCTACCTCCTCTCCCGCGCCCAGACCGCCACCACCCGAGCCGCACGACCGCCGCCGCCTGCCCCACGCCGGCCCGCCGCTACGCGCCGCCCCCGCCCAAGGAGAGGGTAGGAACGGGACCCCCTCGCTCCCCTCTCCCTTTTCCCCCATGTGCCCGAGCCGCCCGAGCCCCTAGGCCGCCGGATTTGGGGCCGGCCCGAGCTCCCCCTCCCTCCTCTGTTTCATGGGTGAGGGGAGGAAGAAGAAGGGGCAATTTTGCCCTTAGCCCCCCCCTTTCTTTCCATTTAGTTAAGAGCCCCTCCACCCTTGTATGCATTGCAGAAAAGCCCCTGTTATTTTATTTCTTTCAAACTAAGTTCCCCCACTATGTAATTTTATTTCCGAATAGGCCCCTCACACTTTTCACTGCCCCCTAACATTTCTAGGATTTACAAATAAGCCCTTCCCTTTTTAGGGAAACTTACGAATAAGCCCCGGTAACCCTGTTTAACCCATAGACCTTCCTTTACCTCGTCATTTTATGTGCGAAACGACCTCTGATCGACCCAAAATTTTACCACGCCCTTTCTAGCATAGTTCTAAGCACGCCATACAAAAATCACCCAAAAATATTATCCCTAACTCCGTAACTAAATTATTTCCGATTCAAGCTCAACGATAAAAGCTTTTAGTTCCTTCGCTTGATCGTGTGCCTGTTTGTTTGCGTCATAGGACACGGAGTGAACGACGAGGTTCCCGACTGCGACCGAGCAACTGAGGATCAGTTCTGCGACCCCGAACCCGAAGGACAGTGCTTCGATCAGGACTTCCCGCAAGGGTTTGACGATGGCAAGTTCAATTCCGCCCTTTGATGCATATTTTTGTCCTAGTTTTTATAAACACAACCCAGTGGCCTGTTTTATAAAATTGCATGGCTTTGCGTGCTGGAAACCTGGTAGGATAGCCACCCTTGTTTGAAATACCCATACTTTGACCGCCTGATTTATAAAGAAAATGTGTGTGTGTGGGAAGGGATGAAATATGGTTTTGAAAAGTGAGTTAGACGGGATGGATGGCATTTCTGTGTGAATTGCCGTCGGTGTGCTCGTACCTGTGTGGTTGAGCGTGGAAGGGAGATGTCCGTCCTGTCACCCCTAAGGACCGAGTTGTTGTGACATCTCACCTAGCTTCCTGTCGTGCAAACCACTTGACCGTTGTATGGGCAACGGCTTGGCCTAACCCCACTAGTTAGTCTGATAGCCATCAGGAGAGCTGGGAGCAACGGGTGATCAAGGAGACGGGATAAGCTCTGTGTGACTTATGCCCCAGTTAAACCTCGGTGTTAGGTCGAATGACCCCTTGACAGATCCCGTGGTGGCTAGTCAGGTCTAGCTACGGTGGGTAAGGGCTTCGATGGGATCTACACCGGCACTAAGGTGTTCGTGCTGTGGTACCCCACCTGTGGGTAAAGTTGCACACCTCTGCAGAGTTAAAATCTATTCGAATAGCCGTGCCCACAGTACTGGGCAAGTTACGGTGTGGTCACTTAACTAGTGTTTTCTCCCTAAGAATGGTTGAGCTGGTGTGAGTTATTTGAAAGGTACCCGGCGGTTGTGCCGTGCGCTACGGCGGACAGGGAGTCCGGTAGCGGTTTGAAACTTGGATCCGTGTGGATCGACATCGTGTGTTCTTAGACACTTGAAAACTTGTTTTGAAAAATGCTTTTAAAAACAAACCCTTGCATATAAGTGTGTTTCCGCAAAAGAACCGTAACTATATCCTTGGATTATCCTGTGCATTTAATTCTGTTATACCCCCCCCCGTGGGTGTGATTGGAGTTGCTGAGTACGTTTGTACTCACCCCGTTCTTACGTTACAGTGGAGGATCCCGACTACATCCCCGAGAACGACGAGTAGGGTCCCGTCCTGCACCCAGTCTTGCCTGTGGGTGAGGTCACCGTTGGAGCTCCGCATGGCGCAAGACTCTGATGATCCCCTGTTCGTAGTTAGTGTAGTAGTATGGGTTTTTGTTGTAATCCTCGCGATAGTGGCGTTTCACTGCCCATTACCATGAAGAGTTGTACGGTGATGTACCATCTGATGTAATAAAAGTGTTATCAGCCTCCTGGGACTGATAATGTGACACTTTTAAGTCTTCCCTGATGGGGGGGACGCTTCAGGTGGTATCAGAGCTGTAGGCTGGCCGTAGGACATGACCCTAGGAGCGAGACCCCTTTTTAGGCCCTAGAGCTTGTCCGGATTTAGAAACTTTCTGCACAAACACTCACCACTGGTCTTTGCCTTGTTCCAGATGGCTGGCAATGGATGGGTTAGCGGAATCTGCCACGCAGAGCCCGGCCTCCCCAAGTTGCTATTGCTCAGCCTGGAACGCGTCGGGGTTATGGAACCACCGGAGTATGCCCACCGTGAGTACGTCGCCGGAGGCACCCTTCGGTGCGACATAATGGTTTTTGTGGAGAAAAGCACCCGCTACCCTGATGTGGACCCTTGGTTCATCTCCACCACTGGTTTCCGTTTCCCCGACACCTATCGAAAGGCCGCTCGTAAGGCCCTGCGACGTCTGCGTGTGCTCTACAGGCACCACCTTCAGCGGACTCCTATGGGATTTTTCCCACCCGCTGAGGGAAGAGGGCGCACTTGGATTGCCCGAATGAGGGGACTTGGACGAGAAGAAGTAGACCTGGAAGACACGGTCTCCCACCTGTCCATCTACCTCACTGGCTTGGATGCACTCTACCGCGAACAGGCGGCACAACTGAAGCAGCTAATCCATGGGGTTGAAAAGTTAACCCAGGAGCTGGAGGAACAACGGACAAGAGCCGCAAACGCTGAGTATTCCTTAGCCGCTCTCCAAGCCCAGATGCAAGAATACGAGAACCGCAACGGGATAGGTGGATGGATCGAAGAAGAAGAAGAAGAACCCATGGAAACCCACTGGGATAAGGGGACTCAGACCGAAAACGAGATGGATCGGTTCCTTCCAATAAAGAAGCGCTCTATCAGGACCGAGGAAGAATCCCCATGATAGGATTAGCACCCCTAGCTAAAACCCTACCTAATGACTACGCATCCATGAAAACTGTACCACCCTTGTTGAAATAATAAATATCGTCTACTCCCGTGGCACCTGTACCAGATTGTTTACCCTGCTTCTGTTTCAGATGGCTGAGGAAGGATGGACCCAGGGCGATTGCCAAGCTGCACCTGGATTCCCCAGCCTCTTGATCAACACCCTGGAGGACCTTGGCGTTACGGAGCCCCCAAGGTACTACAGCCGAGAGTACGAACACCATGGTACCCTCCGCTGCAGGGTGATCCTGGTCATCGCCAGGAGCAACCGCTACCCCGACATCCAGCCCTGGCGAGCGACCGCCACAGGGTTTAGACACCAAGACACCTACCCCTTGGCCACCAGAAAAGCACTCCGTTATTTGTGCCGGATTTTTGAAGAACACCTCGCCCCCACACCAGCAAAGTTCTTTCCGCCGGCCATCAGAACCCCAGTCTGGGAAGCGCGCATGAGAAACCTAGAGCGACGTCGCCACGAAGAAGGCCCCCTGTACCAGGTGGCTACTTACCTAGCCGCCCTGGACCAACTCTTTGACGAGCAAGCCAACCTTCTGAGGGAGCAGACTCACCGAGCCGAGCAAGCGGAGCTCGCGGTGAGAATACAGCAGATCCGAACCGCCCATGCCGAGGCGAGAGCTGCAGCCGCGGTCAGTAGCGAAGCAGTCGCCCAAGAAAGCCTCAGGCAGGCCCGAGACCGGCGTATGCAAGATTGGACCCAAAGTGGGACGCCAGTCCCGGCGATAGGGGAAGACCACGTTTTACTCGGGACACCCGTCATAGGGTGGGGATCACTCTTTGGGAGCACACAAGCCCCACCCGAGAATCCTGAAAGTTCTGCTGCCGCCGACGAAGGGGATGCCGCAATGCAGCCCCTGATCGATGGGAACCCAGAAGACGGCGAGCGAGAACCTCTCACCCTGTCCGCCCCGGAAGAAGACACACCACGCAAGTAGAGTGACCGACGCCATCCCAGTGATGCCCTTCCCAGCCTTTCTGTTTAAGACGTGCCCTTTTGCAAGACCCTGGCCGAGTAGCACGAGACTTAGTCGTACCCCTAAGTTGTACCCTCCCTGCTTAATAAAGCAGTTGGTGCTTGTTGCTTGTGATGTCGTGCGCTGGTGTGTTGTGTGCTGCTCATTTATATAGATATCGGCAGAAGGTAGATTCTGCCTTATATATACAAATTAAACACCTTAACCATCACAAAATCGTAACCCCAATTTACCCAATCAACAGGTGACCCCCCGGAACGTCGCGAGGGCCTCCCGTGGCCGAAACCCCGTAGCCGCTAGTGTCGGAGCACAGCCCGTTGAACAAGATCTTCCCCAAGAAGAGCAAGAAGTAAGCCAGAACCGAGGGGGAAGTCAAGAAGGAGAACAACTACCGCCACCCCCACCCCTCGGGGACCTGGCGCAGATCATCCATAACCAAACTCTCATACTGGAAACCCTGGCGAACGCCCTCATTAACCGGCAGCCGCGAGGGCAAAATATGAACGACAAGCTGACGGCCTTTCTAAGGACCAAGCCACCAACCTTCGCCGGATCCTGCAACCCGTTGGATGCTGACGACTGGTTGCGAGTAATTCAGAGGAAGCTCGAACCATTTGAATGCCAGGACGGGATAAAGTCCTACTGGCAGCCCACCAGCTCACCGGAACGGCATTATCCTGGTGGGAAAACTATTGTGCTACAGCCGAAGATGCCTCCACCATCACCTGGGGAGAATTTGTAAGGGAGTTCCGCCGCTACCACATCCCTTCGGCCACTATGAAGCGCAAGGCGGATGAATTCCGGCACTACAACAAGGGAGTATGACGGTGGAAGAATACACCCACCGGTTCATAGAATTGGCCCGGTACGCGCCGGAAGAAGTGAACGACGACGATAAGAAGCAAGACATGTTCAAGAAGGGGTTAAGCCCGGAGCTACGGACCTTGCTTACTCCCCAGATCTATCCAGACTTCAACACCCTGATGAACAAGGCCATCCTCACAGAAAGGGCCAAGGCCGAAGAAAGAAAGGACAATAAACGCAAATTCTTGGAAAGTAAGGCTCGCCAGCAGGACCGCTTCCAAAAGCCGAGGAACTCCAACTACACTGCACCAAGATCCCAGGCCCCAATGCAGTATAGGACTCAGTCCCAAGTGACCGGGTCACGAGCCTCTGAAGCACAGCCCAAGAGTCAGAACACCATGAGGGCCCCGCAGAGCAACACCAGTCTGGCCGCCTCCGACAACAACAATGTTAGGGCCTGTTTCAACTGCCGGGAGACAGGGCACTTCATCGCCAACTGCCCTTACGCCAAGAATAAGCCGGCAACATCGGCCTTCTCCAACACAGTGAATGGGCCCAGACCAGCCCTGACCGGTGCCAACCGAGTGCCCGTCCGCAACAACGACGGCAGCCAGCAGGTGAAGCAGCCATCATTTGGACGAGCCCGCGTCAATCACATCGACGCGCAGGAGGCTCAAGAAGCTCAGGGCGTAGTGCTCGGTGAGTACTTAGTCAACTCAGCTCTGGCGACAGTATTATTTGATTCTGGAGCATCACACTCGTTTATATCCTCGAGCTATGTGGAGAAACACAAAATACCTACAGTACTACTAAAAACACCCCTATTAACCCGGACGCCTGGAGGCGACATCAATTGTCAATTAGGTTGTCCCCGGGTAAGGATCAATTTAAGTGGGGTAGATTTTCTAGCAGATTTGGTAGTACTTAAGCCTGGGGGAATAGATGTAATCCTTGGAATGGACTGGTTAAGCCGACACAATGGTCTCATAGGCTGCACCGACAAAGTGGTACATCTAACAAACCACGAAGGAGTACAAGTGATCTGCCGTACCCAGGATAGCAAGTTTGACCCAATGGTATTTAGCATGGAAGCCAAGTCCTTAGAAGGAGTCCCGGTAGTAAACGAATACCCAGATGTATTCCCCGAAGAGCTTCCCGGTATGCCGCCGGACAGGGATATAGAATTCGTCATAGACCTTATTCCCGGAACCTCTCCGATAGCCAAGAGACCCTATAGGATGGCGGCCTCTGAATTGACGGAATTAAAGAAGCAACTAGAAGAACTGCAGAGGATTGGCTTCATCAGACCAAGCTCGTCGCCATGGGGAGCCCCAGTACTGTTTGTCAAGAAGAAAGATGGGAGCATGAGGTTGTGCGTGGACTACCGAGCACTGAATGAGGTTACCATTAAGAACAAGTACCCTCTTCCCAGGATTGATGACCTGTTCGATCAGCTAAAGGGAGCCAAGTACTTTTCCAAGATCGATTTAAGTCAGGGTACTTCCAGCTCAAGATTAGAGAAAGTGACATCCCTAAAACAGCTTTTGTCACCCGCTACGGGCAGTTTGAGTTCACTGTAATGTCCTTCGGACTAACCAATGCCCCTGCCTATTTTATGAACCTCATGAACAAAGTATTTATGGACGAGCTGGATAAGTTTGTCGTAGTTTTTATCGACGACATACTTATCTACTCTAAGAGTATTCAGGAACATGAGCAACATCTGCGGGTAGTATTGGAAAAGCTGAGGGCACATAGGTTATATGCCAAGTTCAGCAAGTGCGAATTCTGGCTGGAGAGAGTAGCTTTCCTTGGTCACATTCTGACCGCGGAAGGCGTAGCAGTGGACCCGGAGAAGGTCGAAGCCGTTTCCAATTGGCAGCAGCCAACTAACGTTAGTGAAATCAGGAGCTTCCTTGGATTAGCTGGGTACTATCGGAGATTTATTGAGGGATTCTCCAAAATAGCCCGACCCATGACGGAACTTCTTAAGAAGGAAAGGAAGTTCGCCTGGACAGAAAGTTGTGAAAGAAGTTTTCAAGAGTTGAAACAAAGGCTGACAACCGCCCCAGTGCTGACCTTACCGGACATCCATCGGGATTTTGTCATTTATTGTGATGCATCCCGACAAGGAGTAGGGTGTGTGCTGATGCAAGATGGGAAAGTCGTTGCATATGCTTCCCGTCAACTCCGGACCCACGAGCAGAACTATCCGACCCATGACTTGGAATTAGCAGCCGTAGTACATGCCCTCAAGATTTGGAGGCATTACTTGATCGGGAATAAGTGTGAAGTTTACACCGACCACAAGAGTCTGAAGTACATCTTTACCCAGCCGATCTAAATTTAAGGCAGAGAAGATGGTTGGAGTTGGTCAAGGACTATAATTTGGAAATTCAGTATCACCCCGGAAAGGCGAATGTGGTAGCCGACGCCTTAAGCCGGAAATCCTATGGGCCCAAGGATGACAACCTGCGCGAGGAAATGGCACGATTAAATGTGCACATTGTCCCTCGAGGTTCCAGCCATGTGTTAAGCGTCCAATCAACCCTAGAGGATAGAATTAGAGAGGCTCAAAGCTTGGATCAGGAGTTAGTAAAGATCTGCAAGCAAACTGGAGAAAACAAAGCGCCAGGTTTCAGAGTGGACGATAAGGGAACATTATGGTACGAGGATAGAATCTGTGTACCCCAGAATGGAGATTTCCGGCAATTGATCATGGACGAAGCCCATAACTCGGCCTACTCTATCCACCCAGGATCCACCAAAATGTATATGGACATAAAGCAAAAATATTGGTGGAATGGAATGAAAGCGGATGTTGCACGATTTGTGGCTCATTGTGATACTTGCCAAAGGATCAAGGCCGAGCATCAGAAACCGGCGGGATTATTGCAACCCTTGCCTATTCCAGTGTGGAAGTGGGATGAGATAGGAATGGACTTTGTAGTGGGACTACCCCGAACACAGAAGGGACACGATTCCATATGGGTAATTGTGGATCGACTCACTAAATCGGCACATTTCATACCCGTAAGGACCACTTATGGCGGAGAAAAGCTGGCAAAACTTTACGTGGAAAATATAGTGAAGTTACATGGAGTGCCCAGCAGAATCGTCTCGGATAGAGGGACCCAATTTACATCTAGGTTTTGGAAAAGCCTACATAAAGCCATGGGCACTAAGTTAGATTTTAGCTCCGCATACCACCCACAGACGGATGGTCAAACCGAGAGGGTGAATCAGATCATGGAAGACATGCTGAGAGCATGTGTCCTGACCTATGGAAACATTGGGAACAGAGTCTGCCCTATGCAGAATTCTCGTACAACAATAGCTACCAAGCCAGCCTGGGTATGTCGCCATTCGAAGCCCTCTACGGAAGAAAGTGCAAAACTCCCTTGATGTGGTCGGAAGTTGGAGAGCGTGCACTAGTGGGACCCGCGCTCATAAAAGAGGCAGAAGAAAAAGTAGCGGAAATCCGCGAGAAATTAAAAGCGGCTCAGTCCCGACAAAAGAGCTATGCAGACAAGAAGAGGCGGGAGCTAAGCTTCAATCCGGGAGATTTTGTCTATCTCAAAGTCTCACCCATTCGAGGGACACGAAGATTTCAGGTACAAGGAAAATTAGCCCCTCGATACATTGGGCCGTACCGGGTTCTAAAGAAGGTAGGAGCAGTGGCATACCGACTGGAGTTACCGGAAGAAATGTCAGATATACATCCAGTATTTCATGTCTCGCAGTTAAGGAGGTGTCTAAGAGTACCCGAGGGAGAGCATGTGCCTGCGGAAACAATCGATCTACAGCCGGATCTGCGATACCAGGAAATACCGGTCAAAATCCTGGACACTGTCACTAGGAAGACAAGAAACTCCGAAGTACGGATATGCAGGGTTCAGTGGAGTAGACATGGGGTAGAAGAAGCGACGTGGGAACGCGAAGAGGCGCTAAAGAAGGAGTTTCCCCATCTATTTAGGGGCCAGCCGAATCTCGAGGACGAGATTCATTTAAGTGGGGTAGGTTTGTGACGCCCTAAAAATTTACCAAGTCAAATCACGCGTTAGAAGTTTTCGATTAAAAACCACTCGTCGTCAAACCCTAGCCCTAACCCCTGACCGTATCGCTGTCCCATCCCGCGCCGCCCGGAGGTCTGCCGTCCGCGCGCGGTCACCGCCGCGAATAGCGCCGGCGCAAGTCACTTCCCGCGCAGAGCGCGGATTCCGCGCGCGCGTGGCCGACCGGCCGCGGTCGCCACCGCGACCGGCGCCGACACGCGCCTCCTCTCTTTTCTCTTTCTCTCTCCTTTTCTCTTTCCTCCCTCTCCCATTTCTTTTCTTTCTCTTTTCCTTTTCCTTCTTTTCCTTTCTTCTTTCTTTTCCTCTTCTTCCTTCTCTCTTTCTCTCCTGGCTTTCCCTGCCCCGAGGCCGCACGCCTCCTCCCCCTGGCCGAGCACCACGGCCCTCCCCCCTCCACGCGCAAGCGCATGCCCGAACCCCCTCCCCGCGCGCTGGCTCCGCCCTGTGCCCGGCTGCCCGTGCCCACGCGCGCGCGCGCGCGTGCACCGCGTGCCGCGCCGCCCGCCGTGCCGACCGCACACGGCCGAGCCGTGGCGACGCGCCGCCCGCCGCTGCACCCCACCTCGCCCGCCGTGCCGCCCCTGTGCCCGCACACCGCCGCCCGGCCCCCCCACGTGCACGGCTGTGCACGGCCGTGCCCCGCCGCAAGCCACGGGCGCCATTAATGGCCGCCCGTGGAGCCGCTCCGCCGGCCACCCCTCCCCTACCGCCGGCCGCCTATAAATAGGCCCGGCCGCAGCCCCCCCCCCGCTCCCCACAAGCTGTGCCGCCCCTGCCTACCTCCTCTCCCGCGCCCAGACCGCCGCCACCCGAGCCGCACGACCGCCGCCGCCTGCCCCACGCCGGCCCGCCGCTACGCGCCGCCCCCGCCCAAGGAGAGGGTAGGAACGGGACCCCCTCGCTCCCCTCTCCCTTTTCCCCCATGTGCCCGAGCCGCCCGAGCCCCTAGGCCGCCGGATTTGGGGCCGGCCCGAGCTCCCCCTCCCTCCTCTATTTCACGGGTGAGGGGAGGAAGAAGAAGGGGCAATTTTGCCCTTAGCCCCCCCCTTTCTTTCCATTTAGTTAAGAGCCCCTCCACCCTTGTATGCATTGCAGAAAAGCCCCTGTTATTTTATTTCTTTCAAACTAAGTTCCCCCACTATGTAATTTTATTTCCGAATAGGCCCCTCACACTTTTCACTGCCCCTAACATTTCTAGGATTTACAAATAAGCCCTTCCCTTTTTAGGGAAACTTACGAATAAGCCCCGGTAACCCTGTTTAACCCATAGACCTTCCTTTACCTCGTCATTTTATGTGCGAAACGACCTCCGATCGACCCAAAATTTTACCACGCCCTTTCTAGCATAGTTCTAAGCACGCCATACAAAAATCACCCAAAAATATTATCCCTAACTCCGTAACTAAATTATTTCCGATTCAAGCTCAACGATAAAAGCTTTTAGTTCCTTCGCTTGATCGTGTGCCTGTTTGTTTGCGTCGTAGGACACGGAGTGAACGACGAGGTTCCCGACTGCGACCGAGCAACTGAGGATCAGTTCTGCGACCCCGAACCCGAAGGACAGTGCTTCGATCAGGACTTCCCGCAAGGGTTTGACGATGGCAAGTTCAATTCCGCCCTTTGATGCATATTTTTGTCCTAGTTTTTATAAACACAACCCAGTGGCCTGTTTTATAAAATTGCATGGCTTTGCGTGCTGGAAACCTGGTAGGATAGCCACCCTTGTTTGAAATACCCATACTTTGACCGCCTGATTTATAAAGAAAATGTGTGTGTGTGGGAAGGGATGAAATATGGTTTTGAAAAGTGAGTTAGACGGGATGGATGGCATTTCTGTGTGAATTGCCGTCGGTGTGCTCGTACCTGTGTGGTTGAGCGTGGAAGGGAGATGTCCGTCCTGTCACCCCTAAGGACCGAGTTGTTGTGACATCTCACCTAGCTTCCTGTCGTGCAAACCACTTGACCGTTGTATGGGCAACGGCTTGGCCTAACCCCACTAGTTAGTCTGATAGCCATCAGGAGAGCTGGGAGCAACGGGTGATCAAGGAGACGGGATAAGCTCTGTGTGACTTATGCCCCGGTTAAACCTCGGTGTTAGGTCGAATGACCCCTTGACAGATCCCGTGGTGGCTAGTCAGGTCTAGCTACGGTGGGTAAGGGCTTCGATGGGATCTACACCGGCACTAAGGTGTTCGTGCTGTGGTACCCCACCTGTGGGTAAAGTTGCACACCTCTGCAGAGTTAAAATCTATTCGAATAGCCGTGCCCACGGTACTGGGCAAGTTACGGTGTGGTCACTTAACTAGTGTTTTCTCCCTAAGAATGGTTGAGCTGGTGTGAGTTATTTGGAAGGTACCCGGCGGTTGTGCCGTGCGCTACGGCGGACAGGGAGTCCGGTAGCGGTTTGAAACTTGGATCCGTGTGGATCGACATCGTGTGTTCTTAGACACTTGAAAACTTGTTTTGAAAAATGCTTTTAAAAACAAACCCTTGCATATAAGTGTGTTTCCGCAAAAGAACCGTAACTATATCCTTGGATTATCCTGTGCATTTAATTCTGTTATACCCCCCCCCCCGTGGGTGTGATTGGACTTGCTGAGTACGTTTGTACTCACCCCGTTCTTACGTTACAGTGGAGGATCCTGACTACATCCCCGAGAACGACGAGTAGGGTCCCGTCCTGCACCCAGTCTTGCCTGTGGGTGAGGTCACCGTTGGAGCTCCGCATGGCGCAAGACTCTGATGATCCCCTGTTCGTAGTTAGTGTAGTAGTATGGGTTTTTGTTGTAATCCTCGCGATAGTGGCGTTTCACTGCCCATTACCGCGAAGAGTTGTACGGTGATGTACCATCTGATGTAATAAAAGTGTTATCAGCCTCCTGGGACTGATAATGTGACACTTTTAAGTCTTCCCTGATGGGGGGGACGCTTCACGTCCTCTCAATGCGGTGACTATCAAAAATAAATATCCTTTACCCCGCATTGATATCCTCTTTGATCAATTAGCCGGAGCCAAGGTGTTTTCAAAAATAGATCTTCGTTCCGGCTACCACCAAATTAGGATTCGGCCCAGTGATGTTCCTAAAACAGCTTTCTCCACTCGGTATGGTCTATAAGAGTATCTTGTCATGTCGTTTGGTCTCACTAATGCCCCAGCCTATTTCATGTACCTCATGAATTCCGTCTTCATGCAAGAGCTCGACAAGTTTGTCGTGGTCTTCATTGATGACATCTTGATCTATTCTAAAACTCCAGAAGATCATGCTAAGCATCTCCATGTCATCCTTCAGCGATTAAGAGACCACCACCTATATGCCAAATTCTCTAAATGTGAATTTTGGCTAGATACAGTCAAATTCCTGGGCCATACCATTTCTGGTGACGGAATATCCGTCGATCCCAGTAAAGTACAAGAAGTGATGGATTGGAAACCTCCGACCTCAGTCCATCAAATTCGTAGTTTTCTCGGTCTAGTTGGCTATTATCATCGTTTCATTCCTGACTTCTCCAGAATAGCCAAACCTATGACCGAACTATTAAAGAAAGGTGTAAAATTCTTCTGGGATCAAAAATGCGAAGATGCATTTCATCTTCTCCGAAATCATCTCACGACAGCTCCAGTCTTAGCTCAACCAGATGTCTCAAAACCTTTTGACATCTACTGTGATGCATCGGGAACTGGACTTGGTTGTGTACTTATGCAAGACAACCGAGTAATTGCATATGCATCACGAGCACTTAGGGTTCATGAACAAAATTATCCCACCCATGATCTCGAACTCGCAGCAGTTATTCATGCCCTAAAGATTTGGAGACACCATCTGATGGGTACGAAATGTCACATTTATACCGATCATAAAAGCCTCAAGTATATCTTCACCCAGGCAGATTTGAATATGAGGCAAAGGTGTTGGCTAGAACTTATCAAGGATTATGATTTGGAAGTGCATTATCATCCAGGCAAGGCCAATGTCGTTGCAGATGCCCTTAGTCGCAAAGCGCATTGTTCTTGCCTATCCATTGAAGCATTCGACGAAACCCTCTGTTGGGAAATGAGTAAGCTCAACTTAGAGATCATTTCCCAAGGTGACTTAAACCATCTTTCGGTTGAAGCCACACTTAGAGATAGTATTGTTCTAGCGCAACAGCGTAATAAAGGGATCAGCATCATTAAACAGAAGATAACACAAGGAGAAGGGAAGTATAAATGCTTCCGAGTTGATCCTAAAGGGGTTTTATGGTTCAACGAACGTATTGTTGTACCCAAGGACCATAAGCTCCGCAGGCAAATAATGGACGAGGCCCACTTGTCCAAATTCTCTATACATCCTGGCAGTACGAAGATGTATCAGGATCTGAAACAGAATTTTTGGTGGACTCGTATGAGACGAGAGATTGCCAAATATGTGTCAGAATGTGATATCTGCCAAAGAGTCAAAGCCAGTCATTTGAAGACTGCTGGTATCCTTCAACCTCTACCCATTCCCTCGTGGAAGTGGGAGGATATCAGTATGGACTTTATTGTTGGCTTGCCCAACACTTCTCGGAGGCATGACTCTATTTGGGTAATCGTTGATCGATTAACCAAGACTACACATTTCCTTCCCGTGCATACTACGTATATTGCCAAGAAGTATGCCGAGATCTATTTAGATCAAATTGTTCGTCTTCATGGAGTACCTAAAACAATCATTTCTGATCGTGGAGCACAATTTGTTGCTAGATTCTGGGAGCAACTTCATGATGCTCTTGGGACTAAGTTAATTCGAAGCTCTGCCTATCATCCTCAGACAGATGGGCAAACTGAACGGGTAAACCAGATTCTAGAAGATATGCTCCGAGCTTGTGTACTCCAATTTGACAAAAACTGGGATAAATACTTGTCATTAGCAGAATTCTCTTACAATAATAGCTATCAGACAAGTATTAAGATGGCCCCATTCGAAGCATTATACGGGCGCCGATGCCGAACTCCTTTGAGTTGGTCACAAACCGGCGAACGTAAAATTTTTGGACCCGATCTGGTTATAGAAGCAGAGGATAAAGTCAAGCTTATCCAGAATAATCTAAAGGCCGCCCAATCTCGACAGAAAAGCTACGCTGATATACGAAGAAGACCATTACAGTTTCACATCGGAGACTTCGTATATCTTCGAGTATCTCCCACTAGAGGCGTTCAAAGATTCGGTGTAAAAGGGAAACTTGCTCCTCGATACATCGGACCTTTTGAAATCCTTGAAATTTGTGGACCCGTAGCTTACCGTCTCCAACTTCCACCTCAATTAGCGGCCGTCCATAATATCTTTCATGTATCCCAACTTAGAAAGTGTGTTAAGATCCCCACCGAAATCATCGATTCCCAAGCTATCGAAATCGAACCAGATCTGACCTATATAGAACATCCCATCAGAATTCTCGACACGAAAGAAAGAAGTACCAGAAGAGAGACCACCAAAATGTACAAGATTCAATGGAACCATCACACAGAGGAAGAGGCAACTTGGGAAACCGAATCTTATCTTCAACACAACTTTCCCGATTTCTTCCAAACCAATCTTCGAACTTGATCTTCTTATCCTATCCTGCTTCGGAATCTCGGGACGAGATTCTTTTTAGGGGGGAAGGCTGTGACACTCAGGTAATTAGCTTGGTCACACATTAGAGTTTTGGTATGCTTATATGTTTAAAGTATGGTTAATGTGTATTTTATGTATGCAATATTATGAAGAAGTGATGTTTATGTAATTAATATTAACTAAAGGTCCTTTTATGCAAAATGGGTGGACATGGGGGGAAAGTTTAAAAGCATAAGGGTTATTTTGCAAAAAGGGATATCTGTGGTTAAATTGCAAAATATATGAATTTACCATAGGGTAAATGTGTAAAAGTAATTTTACCCATAGGATTTACATAAAATGTGAAATTTTTACTAAGTCTATTTAATTTCCAAAACTATTGCTCAAATGCAGATGAACCTTAAAGAGAAGTTGTAGAGTTTGAAAAACCATGCACTTTTGCTTTTTGGACCATCTTCATTTGAGCACTGGTTTAAAAGTTGCAAGTCCTTTACAGTAAGGTCCCTGCCTTTCTCTGAATTTACAGATCAGTCCACAAATCAGTTCATCCCCTTTCTTCCTCCTGGCGCCTCTGCTCCCCCTGCTCTGCCTCCCCTGGTTCCTCTGCCGCCAGAATAATGCGCTGCTCTGGCTCACCGCCGGCCATCTCCTGTGCCTCCCCGTCCACGCGTTGCTTCCCTGCTCCTCACCGCCCTAGCCCTCTGCTGCTGGCGCCCCACCCGAGCGCCACGTTCTCCCCCGACTGCCAGCACTGCACGCCGGAGTGCCTGCCGCCGCCGCAATTTTCCACCGGCTTGCCTTATCCTTCCCTCTCGTCTACTCAGTGAGATCAGCAACTCCACATTGCTTTGTTTTCCTTCGCTTGTTCGCTTGCCAAACCCCCAGCCCTCGCCTGCCTTTCCCCTTTCTTCTTCCCTGCGTCACCGGAGCCGCCCGCACTCCTCACCGGCATACGCCGCAAACACTCCACCTCGCCCAAATCCCGCTGACCCAGAGTCTCCCCACCTCCTCCCCTTGCCCTACATCCTGATCCAGTCCAGCCTCGACCCCTTCTCCCGCCGGATTTGCTCCACCCCGAGCCGCCCCTCCATTGGCGCCGCTGAGCTCGGCTCTACCGTCGACAGCCCGTCTCGCCGCCTCTCCGACCAAGCCACGTATGGAATTAGTTCCCCCGTGCTCCCGTGTTGCTCGTGCGTGCTTTAAGTCTCCATGTTCGCCGGCCGTTCGCCGGGAACGGCGTCGCGCCGCCACGGCCGCCGCCTCTTCTCGCCGTCGGTGGGAATTTCTTTCTACCATTGGAGCTCTTCCTGGCCCTTTGTGTTCCTCACCCCCTAATGGTCGTGCTTGACCGGCTCCTCACCGCCGGCGACCTCGCCGCCGGTGGGAACACACCGGAGGCTGAGCCTCCAACCGTGTCGAGGCCGGGCAAGGGCCTGTTTGTGAGAAGAAACCTTCTTTTAGGGACCCCAGTGCAAATATTCAAACCCCCCCCTAGTGTGTCTATTATTTCATGTGTGTGTGTTTGCTGCTTTGTAAAATCCATAACAATTCACAGAAAAATCCAAAAATAGCAAAACCAGTTTTGTTAGAAAATAGATTTCAAACTCTATGACTTTTGTTAATAGAGTTTAGTTTGAAACAAAATATTTCTACCTGTATTTTAAATCTAAGATTAAGGGGGTAATGTACACTTGACATTGTCATTTCATGTTTGGTTCCTTATGCAGTTTGGCATAAAGGTTCTATGAACTCTAAATAACTTTGTGCAAGTTACAAACTTAATTTTGATTTAAACTTAACCTCTTTTATTTTGAAATTTTTCAAATTTAAAAGACACCTAATGTATAGCCTTCTCTAATTGGAATTTTTCATCTTCCACTAATGTGATACTTTATAATGTTTAATGTATAATCAAATTTCTATAATCTTTTATTTAGAGTTTTGAATTCAAACTTTAGTTCATTTCAAATTTAATACAAATATTTAATTTGTATTACAATAAACTCTACCATATCTTTATAAATAGTGTTTTAAATCAAAAACCTCTATATTTTATGTATGTTTGTGTGTTAATTGAATGAGTTATAATATTTGAAATATGAAATTCTAAATTTAAATTCCACCTTATTTACTTTATTGCATCTCATATAGAATCAACGATACTCGACGACGGGGATTACGAACTGGTCTTAGGACAAGACCAAGGCTTTCCAGAAGATCCAGCGCAAGTCGTCGAAGGACTAACTGAAGCTCCGAACCCGAGTTCGGAAATCTCTAACACTCCTGCCCTCAACCCTACTCTAGAAGGCAAGCCCCGGACATATCCCATTACTTTATTTACCCTGCAATCTATGCTTATTTATATTATATCTTGCATTAAGTTTAGGAGTTGAAGTGAAACCCTAGATGCATGAATTCTAGGAACCCAATGTAATGCTCCCGAGTCCTTATCGGATAGATGCTCCGCTAATAGGACCGGTAGAAGTCGAGTGATTTCCTGTCACTCGCGCGATATAGGAGTTGCATGTTTACATTACTGCAACCACTATAAGGATGACGGACAGGGTCATGTGTTGTATCATGACCTGGAAGTTTACCCTGTCTGTTTTGATAAAAGCTTTAAGGTCGAAATGTGTGGTAGTGGTGGCTAAGTTTTTGAAAATACTAACCACATACCGCGAAATATGGTAAGCGGTAAGCCTAGTACCCGAATGGCCCGGCAAATGGACTTGTCTCCACCACTCGACTTTTATTTTATGTTTACACGCACCGACGTGTGGGAGTACGTTCTGCAAGGCAGACAGGAATACGGGTTTTGTAGTCGCGCTACAGACGTATGTCCTGTACACATTGGGTGTGCGTACGGTCCTGCAGTCGCTTGTGGTGGCCCTGATCCATAACCCGGAATATGAGGGAAACGGTTGCTTGAAACGCCCTGTTGGTATTCCAAGCGTGTGTGTTAAGTTTACCTTGCAAGGTTAAATTCGATTCGAATCGTCCGCCTCTCACGAAGCTTGAGATTGCTTATCCCTTTTACCACATTAAGTAAAAAGTGGAACTAATGATGGATAATCTTGATGGATGATAATCACTACCTTGCTTGCTTAGTGTAGGTGCTAATCTAGAATAAATGCTCAACTAGAAAATGAAAGCTAAAACTTGAAAATAGTTCATACTCTTTGTTACTTTTCAGCTGAAAATAAACCCAGAGCCTTTACAAAGCCTTCATGAGTCTAGTTATGGGCTAAGTATACCCAGCCCCGGGTAAGCCTTGCTGAGTATTAGAATACTCAGTCTTGCCAATATCTGTTTCAGGTATAACCTACGAGAATCCCACGGACAACCTTGTGTGGCCAACGTCCGTTCCTTTTGGCTGGTCCGTGGAGTGGGACCCGTCCCCGGCCGGCATAGACCCTCCGGAGTGACACCAAGCCCTGGGCTAAGCTTGGCGTTCGCCTTCGCGACGTGTGTAGTCGCGTAAAACTTTTTCTTCCGCTGTGAGTTTGGACAAGCTGTTATGCTTGTCGGTTTGAACATGGTTTGTATAAAATTTACTTATCTTTGAACTCGGTTTGTAATAATGTATGTATGACTGTAAATTAAAAGTTGATGAGCTATTCTGTGATGTGAACTCGCCTTCGTGCGAGGTAAACCTGCTTCGATCCTGCTGAACCGTGGTTGAATCAGGCGGAGACCCGACAGACCAAAGGATTGTTCCGTTTGAAGTGCGTTAAGCTGATTGCAGTTGTATGGCGATCAATAGTGCACTTGAGCCGGAATAATTTGAGCGGTTCTGCCACAATTTGGCCAGATGTAATTTTTCCTCCAGGGGTAGAGATCACATATGACCCCTTGGTAGGGCAAAGATCAAGTCCTATTCGGGTATTGCAGTTGTTACTAATGAAACTATGAGTTGCTCCTGAATCGAATAATGTAACAACTGGTTTGTGATATATCGAGAATGTGCCCGACATGATAGGGGCTCCATCCGGAAGTTCCGCAAGGGTTGTGAAGTTAATCTGCCCTTGGCGGACTTGCATCATCGGTCTTTTGCCCTTGTTCTGGTTATTCTGACTGGAATTCTGCCCTTGATTAGGTTTCTTGGGCTGCGAACAATTTCTGATGAAATGATCCGCACTTCCGCACTTTAAACAACAATAAGTGCTGCTTTTCTGTTGGACTTGTTGAACATTTGGCCGTGGGCCAGATTATTGTGATTGTTGCAAAGATACGGGAGGTTGATACTCTCTTTGTTGTTGAGGGGGCCTGAAAGCCAGTCTGCCGATCAGGGCATTTCGCTGTGGCGCTCTAGGCGGTACATTCTGAACCAACTAATACTGCAAGGGTTGAATGCTCGCGGGTCCAGTGGAGATCCTTCGCTTCTTTTCAGCACGGTGTGCCGTGATGCAATCCTCCTGAGTCAAAGCCATGTTAACCAGCTCACTGAAGGTATTCGCCTTGATAAGGTTCAGACATTCCTTGAGCTTAGTGCTCAGACCTCGACGAAAACGATCTTGCTTTTTGGCATCATTATCAGCATAATAACCCGCATACTAACACAGGTGATTAAAAGCCTGTGCATATTGCAGTACGGTGTGGGTGCCTTGAGTAAGTGCCAAGAACTCAGTCAGTTTCCGTTCCATCAGCCCTTCAGGTATATGATGTGCCCTGAAGGTATTCCGGAATTCTTCCTAGGAGATAACATGGCCATCAGTTTGTATAGCACAATAATTATCCCACCAAATACGGGCAGCTCCGCGTAATTGTTGGGCAGCAAAATGAGCCTTGTTAGAGTCCGCACATGGAATCGTAAGAAGAGCAAAATTAGATTCAATGGTGCGGAGCCAAGCATCGGCATCCACGGGCTCCTCCACTTCACTGAATAGCGGAGGCTGGGTACTGAGGAAATCTTGATAGGTTGCCACCTGAGGTTCATCACGACCTCGTGATTGCTGACGCTGTTGATTCTGCTGTGCTTGTACCAATAGATTGAGAAGTTCAGTTTGCCGAGCCATAACCTCGGCTAGATGTGAAAGTGGTAGGGATGGTTGTTGGGAATTGCTGGACTGATCTGCCCGGAAACCTTCTGGGGTTCCACGTGTGGCTCCAACCATCTGAAACAAAAATTCAGATGATAAAATTTATTTACCCTGCTGAAGACCTACAAGGTAAATGGGACGAAACAACTGATTCTGATAACAGCAAGGGCTGGAAATCAGAAAGATACTTGAGATACTTGACTAACACTACCACAAGAATCCCGTTAACCACACCAGAGATCAACAACCTACTACATACCCCTAGAAGAACCAAAACACACATTGTATTCATGTATTTGATGATGAGTTATGCATGCACGTTCTACTCGTCCTCACAATCCAAAATAACTGCCATATATCTTTGGACTTACATGGTTAATTTCGGTGGCATAATACATACGTCTCTCACTATTAACTAGTCGATAAACTCTATCCATCCTAATCGTGGTTAGTGTACCTGCAGAGAAATCACATTATATATTCAATGAACCTTTCATGCCAGCATATCATGAAAGCGTCCCCAATCATTACTGTTCACTGTAGAAACAACATCTGTACAATTACCGTCGTACAGACAACATTAGCATACGTTATCGAAACAACGTATTCATGGGGGTACTGCAAAATGCGGGGGTATGAACAGCGATCGTCATACCCTGCGCCGAACCATCTACTCCCAATGTAGTCAACTAAAGTTGGTACATTGGCAGCATCTCAAGTAAGCCACTGCTTGAGAAACAGCGTTCGGTTCGCATCACCGACAGGAAAGCCAAGCTCCCTCAGTTGGCTGAGGATCCTTACCTTCTTACCTCACGATCGAAGGTGTCGTTATAGAAAGTAAAGTTGGGTTGTGCATGAATTTAAGTTTTGACAGGAAAGTAATGCTGGTAGTTAGAGTTGTTTATATATATATTATAGCCACCTCTATTTCCCTTAATAACATTACCCTAGGGCTTTACTGTGGCAGAACCGCCTGAATTATTCCGGCTCAAGTGCGCTAATGATCGCCGTAAAACTGCAATCAGCTTAACACGCTTCAAACAGAACAATCCCTTGGTCTGTCGGGTCTCCGCCAGATACAACCACGGTTCAATAGGATCGAAGCAGGTTTACCTCGCACGAAGGCGAGTTCACATCACAGAATAGCTCATCAACTTTTAATTTACAACCATACATACATTATTACAAACCGAGTTCAAAGAAAAGTAAATTTATACAAACGGTGTTTAAACTAACAAGCATAACAGCTTGTCCAAATTTACAGCGGAAGGAAAAGTTCACGCGACTACACACGTCGCGAAGGCGGACACCAAGCTTAGCCCTAGGCCTGGTGTCACTCCGGAGGGTCACTGCCGGGCGGGGACGGGTCCTACTCCACGGACCAGCCAAAAGGAAGGGACGTTGGCCACACAAGGTTGTCCGTGGGATTTTCGAAGGTCATACCTGAAACAGATAATGGCAAGGCTGAGTACTCTAATACTCAGCAAGGCTTACCCGTGTTTGGGTATACTTTAACCCGTAACTAGACTCATGAAGGCATTATAAGGGGCTCTGGGTTTATTTTCAGCTTAAAAGCAACAAAAAGTATAACTACTTTTAAGTTTTAGCTTTCAGATTCTAGCTTGATTAGCCATTCTAGGTAAGCACCTATACTGAACAAGCAAGATATAGATTATCATCCATCAAGATTATTCCTTCAACAATTATACTTTTTACTCGATGTGGCAAAAGGGATAAGCAGTCTCAATCCTTGTGAGAGGCGGACGATTCGAATCGAATTTAACCTTGCAAGGTAAACCTAACTCACACGCTCGGAATACCAACAGGGCGTTCCAAGCAACCGTTTCCCTCATATTCCGGGTTATGGATCATGGCCACCACAAGCGACTGCAGGACCGTACGCACATCACTCGTGCAGGACATACGTCTGTAGTGCGACTACAAAACCCGTATTCCTGTCTGCCATGCAGAACGTACTCCCACACGTCGGTGCGTGTAAACATAAAATAAAAGTCGAGTGGTGGAGACAAGTCCATTTGCCGGGCCATTCGGGTACTAGGCTTACCGCTTACCATATTTCGCGGCATGTGGCTAGTACTTTCAAAAGCTTAGCCACCACTACCACACATTTCGACCTTAAGACTTTTATTAAAACAGACAGGGTAATCCTCAGGTCATGATACAGCACATGACCCCGTCCGTCATCCTTATAATGGTTGCAGAATTGTAAACAAGCAACTCCTATATCGCGCGAGTGACAGGAAATCACCCGACTTTTACCGGCCCTAGTTAGCAGAGCATCTAATCGATAAGGACTCGGGAGCAATACATTGGATTCCTAAGATTCATGCATCTAGGGTTTCACTTCAACTCCTAGACTTAATGCAAGATATAATATAGATAGACATAGATTGCAGTGTGAAATAAAGTAATGGGATATGTCCGGGGCTTGCCTTCTTGAGTGGGGTTGGGGGCAGGAGTGTCAGAGGCTTCCGAACTCGGGTTCGGGGCTTCAGTTAGTCCCTCGACGACTTGCGTTGGGTCTTCTGAAAAGCCTTGGTCTGGTCCTAAGACCAACTCGTAATCCCCGTCGTCAAGCGTCGTTGATTCCATATGAGATGCAATAAATTAAGTAAGGTAAAATTTAAATTTAAGATTTTATATTTCAAACGTTATAACTTATCCAATTAATACACAAAAATTCATTAAATAAAGAGAGTTTAGGTTTAAAACACTATTTATAAAAGAATCATAAAGACATTGCTGAGTTTGTTGCAAACAAGTACTAAAACATTTAAATTTGAATTTGAAATGAACCAAAACAAATTCAAAACTTTAAATAAAAGATCATAGGTTTTGGAAATTTGATTATATATTAAACATCAAATAATATCACATTAGAGAAAGACAATCGATCTTAATTAGAAAGGGTTATACAATAGGTTTAGTTAATATCTCAAATTTGCATGTCTAAATTAAAAGAAGTTAAGTTTAAAACAAATTTGAGTTTGAAATTTTGCACAAAGCTACGCATAGCTTATAGAACATACATGCCAAAATTCATGGGCAACAAAGCAAGAAATATAAAGGTTAATGTAACACCCTCAGGTAATTTCCTCAAATTTTTAATTAATTTATTTGGGCTCGAATAAATTTTCCAGGGTTTTCTCTAGTTTATCTCGTATTTAAAGTAATTTTATAACGCAAGAAAATAAAATTTATCATAGGATTAAAGTGTTTGTGCATTCATGCCGCAGCATTGTTTTATTTGTGTTGAGGGTGTAGATTTGAATTCAAATGGTATTTGAATTCAAAGGGTTTTGTTTGAATGGGTAGAGTATAGAAAAGAAAAGGAAAGAAGAAAGGATAAAAGAGAAGCAGCCCAACCCTCCCTTGGCCCAGCCCAGCTCTCCACTTCCTTCTCCCTCTTCCCCCTCGGGCTCTTTCCTTCTCCTCTCATCCGCGTGGGCCAAGCCCGAGGCCCATCTACCAGCCGAGCTCCCCCTTCTCTCCCTTTCCCTTCTCTCTCGCTCAGACAGGCCGGCCCATGTGCGCCCCTCCTCTTTTCTTTCTCTGCCACCGGGCCCCGCGTGTCATCTCCCTCCTCTCCTTCCTTCTTTCCCCTCCTCTGCTTTTTCCCCGCCGGCCGGCCGCTCGGCCACTGGCCGTGGCCCCGCCCCGCCGCACCTTGGGCTCCCCCCTCTCGCACTCGCGCGGCCCCACTGGTCATCACCCGAGCCCTCTTCCTCCTTCTAGAAGCCCCGCAGCACCTGGGCAGGGCCGAGCCGCAACGAACCGCGGAAGGCACGGGATCCGTGGCCGTGATCCGCACGCCGAGGACTTTCTTCCCCCCTTCTTAGCCGCGGTCTCTCTCTCGCGTTCCCCTCAGCCGCATTCACCCCCTCCACCTTCCCCCTGTGCCCTAGCGCCGCCGCTCCGCTGCACGACCCGAGAGCCGCTCCGCCGCCTTGCGCCACCGCAATTCAACACCGGAGCCTCGATCCTCGGCCTCCAACCGCCGCCGCAGTACCCCGGCGAGGTAAGAAGCGCGCAGTGCCCCTTTCCCTCCCTTTTCCCCTCTGTATGTGCGCGCCCCACTTGCCGCCGTTGTCCCGTGCCGCACTCCACCGTGGGGAGCCTCGGTCCGACCCCAATCCGTCACGCTAACCACCCAGACGGGTTCACCGTCGCCCACTCCCTCTCCCCGGCCAAGCCCCATCCAGAATCGAGGTCGGACGGCCGATTTTGGGTCGCTTCCGGCGAAGCGCCGCCGCGGGAAGGCGCTCCGGTGACCCCCTCCGCCGTCCGGTGCGCCGTTCATCCTTAGCCGTGCGATCCTGGAACGGGTGGGCGAGATTAGATCGAGGGTAGTTTAGATCTGAGCCGGAAGATCTGGATCCAACGGATGGCATCCAAGCGTACCGGTTCGCCGATGTTTTAAATCTGGACCGTTCATCTCAGATCCAGCGGCTGATATGCGTAGACACCTCTTCGCGTTATAGTTTCTAATCTGGGCCGTTCAAATCGGATCCAATGGCTCAGATTGAAACGTACCCCTTCGGCCCGTCGTTTTTGCTGAAGAGCCCCTGACCTTCTTGGAAATCAACCCGCGGTCCATCTTAAGTCAAAAATAATTGCAGTTCAGCCCTGATTTTACTCGTTTAAGCCCCTGTCTTTCTCGGAATTTGAACCCGCCGTCCAAGCCACGCCTTTTCACGTGCTAGCCCCTAGATCTAGCCTTTAATTACGTTTTAGTCCTCGGTTTTTGTCCAGAAGCCCCTGGAAGTCCTGTTTTTCTTACAATTAGGTCCCTGGATCCTGTTTTAAGCGTAGTTTTCACGTTTTAGCTCCGTTTTAGGTGTTCTTTATATGCACGCGATCGTTGTAACGCGTAGAATAGCTTTAGACTAGTTTTGTGGGCTGTTTCTATGTAATGTTGTACTGTTTTCTTATAGTTTGTTCTTGCTATGCATGTGTGTATGCGTGGGCTATGTTTGATGATCGTGAGTAGACGCGGAGCCTTTGGACCAGTACCAGGAGCAGCCGCCTTCCGAGCAGTTCGAGCAGCAGCCGGGAGAGTACGAGGAAGGCAAGTATAACATGAACCTCCTATCACCTTTAAATACAATTTCATACCGCATTTAATTCTGTATGCCTATAAGGATTTTCTAGCCACCTTTATATCTTTTATATATATCCTATGGGTTGCATTTCTGATTAGTTGTGCTAGGTTGCTGCGCTATAACAAATCTTGGTCCTTTTTAATTAATTGGATTAATGGTCTTATGTAACTTAATTCTGGAGCCGACCCTCTGTGCTGTGTGCTTGAGTGGTTTGTGCGTCCTTAAAAGATGTTTTTGTTAGAAACATGGTTTAGGGGGCCAGCACGGTGCTTAGTGCTTGGTTGGCCACTCTCCATAAGGACCGGTTCATAGAGCGACAACCTGGGACAACCGCGCAACCACAAGACTGGTATGGGACGGTCTTGACTTACTAATTAGGTCGTGTTGGTTCGGGAGTAACTTACCTGCGTGGGCAAGAGGGGTGGTAAGCTTCAATGGTCCCTGCTCCTCCGGCTTGGTCTGTGATGTGTGTCTTGTACCCCCGGAGGTGGGCCCCATCGTCGCTGATCCAGAATCCTTAGCGGTTACACCTTACCAACGTGTCCTTTGTAACGGTCTCGTAGTGTGCTTGCTAGCCATCTCACCTAAGGAAGTGTGATGAACAACTAGCGTAGCTCACGACTTGTGGGTAAAGTTGTGCAACCTCTCGAGAGTGTAAAACTGATATATCAGCTGTGCTCACAGTCATGAGCGGCCCAGATCCTCCGTCTGATTAGTGGGGTTATCAACCTTTGACGAGGGCGGTTCCCCGGGTGGTTTTGGTTTGGATGGTTCTCAGTAGTTCTTAATTAATATTGATTAATTTATTATGCAATTGGGTTTATGGTAATTCATCCACTTGTAGTAATTAGCTTAAATAAAACTTTGCCAAGACTAAAAGCTAATGCAGTTGAGTCAGCTAACCCTAGAGCCTCATGCTCGTGTTATACTTGTTGAGTACTAGTTCTGTACTCACACTTGTCTTTCTACTCTTCTGTTCTATTTCGGATATCTTCGACTGCTGCTCAGTGCCCGGCAACGTGGAGGATTACGTCAGCGGCTTCGACGACTTCTAGGCGTTTGTCTCCCAGTCGACGTCCCTGTGGCGCCCAGCTCTTCATGTATTCCTTTTACGCTTCCGCAACTCTTGAACCGATTCTTGATTCGGTTGTAATAAAAATAATTCATTATATTGATTCATTTACGTTTTATATTAATGTTATTCGTGACATGTGTTGTGATATCTTGATGATCTGTTGTATATATGCGTGACTTGATCCTGGCGCATATATGATTGCTCGATTTATGTTCTTATAAATCGGGTGTGACAGATTGGTATCAGAGCCGTGTCGACTGTAGGACGAAGCCTAGGTAGAATTGGTCGAGTTTAGGAATTCTTTTCTCTTGCTTGCCTCCGCAAATCTTCAGCCATCGTTTTTTTTTCTGCTTCTATTCCTTGAGTCTTCAGCCCTAGATTGGCCATCTCCCCCGTCTTTTCCGAGAAATAGCTTGAGCTTTCCTTAGACGTTGGCCTGAGTCGCCTAATCTCATAAGTTATAAGTTTAAGTTGTCCCGATAAAATACGCTAGAACGAGTGTGTTGGTCGAGTAGTGTGGAAAACTCGACTAATTTGTGAATATTGAATGTTTGTTATTGTGCAAATGTTTGATTTGGATTTTTGGTTGATTGCATAGTCTAGTAGTTAAAACGTGTTCATGCAAATCGACCTAACCCAACTTGAACTAAATAATAAAATTGAGTTAGAACGTTGGGGGTAAAACCTATATTCCTTTCTTTCTGACATATCTTCCCGAAGTTTTATTTCCTCAGCTACACCATATCCTTCCTCATAATTATCGTTTGTTGCAATCAGATGGTGAACACCAGGCGCACCGGTTCCGGTCCTGACCAGCAGGAGCAGAACGACCAGGGTACTGGTCAGCCGCTACCGATGCCGCCACCACTGACCCCGGAGCAGTTCTTCCAGCTCCAGATGCAGATGATGGCTACCCTGAACAACACCGTTCAGGCTCTGCAGCAGATCCATGCTCAGCCACCGCCTCCTCCGCCGCCTCAGCCCCGTGACAGGCGTGCGGACTTCCTGAGAGGTCACCCGCCGACCTTCTCTCACGCCACGGACCCACTCCAGGCGGACGACTGGCTTCGCTCGGTGGAGCGCCAGTTGGTTGTTGCGCAGTGCGATGACCGAGAGCGAGTCCTTTACGCCGCAGGGCAGCTGCGAGGCTCCGCTCTTGACTGGTGGGAGTCCTACCCAGCTCGAGATCGTGAGGCTCTCACGTGGGACCAGTTCCGTGAGCGTTTCAGGAACCATCACATTCCTGAGGGCATCATGAAGATGAAGCAGAAGGAGTTCTGTGCTCTTAAGTAGGTAAAATTTAACGGAATTCCCTACCATTCCTTTTGAGCTTGATCCATCCTTGATTTCTTTCGTAACCTGACCAATTGAGCGATTTCTATCCTTGTTATCTGTGTTCGTTATTTCAGGGATCCATGACGGTGACGGAGTATCGTGACCGTTTCCTTCAGCTTGCCCGCTACGCCCCTGCTGACGTCGCTCGTGATAGCGACAAGCAGGAGTACTTCAAAGAGGGACTGGATGATCACATCCAGTATGCGCTGCTGAACCACCGCTTCGACAACTTCAACCAGCTGGTTGATGCGGCCCTCAACACCGAGCGCAAGCGCCGGGAGATTGAGGACAAGAAGAGGAAGATGGCTCCATCCTCTTCGGGCAGCAACACCCGTCCCCGCTACCAGTACCTTCCACAGCAGCAGCAGCAGAGGCCGCCCCAGCAGTACCAGCAGCGGCAGCAGTTTCCGCCTCGTCCACAGCAGCAGCAGCAGGCGGGACAGGGTCAGAGGCTTCCGGCGCCTCCGGCTCCACCAGCTCAGAGGCAGGGAGCGCCCACTCCTCCTCCTGGGCAGCAGGCTCCGGCACTTCCTCGAGTGTGCTTCCACTGCGGCGAGCCAGGGCACTACGCCAACGTCTGCCCTCGGAAGGCGCAGACAGGACAGCAGGGGCGTGCAGCACCGCCCAAGGCCCCAGCTCAGGGCAGGGTGAACCACGTGACGGCCGAGTCAGCGGCTGAGGCTCCCAACGTGGTTATTGGTACGTTCATGGTTAATGCCCATCCTGCTACAGTGCTTTTTGATACTGGTGCTACGCATTCTTTCATCACCCAGTCTTTTGTTGAGCATCATGGTATTCCTACTAGCACATTAAAGAGGTGCATGTTAGTATCTTCACCGGGAGGCCAGTTGAGGTCTCATGTCTTCTGTCCCAGAGTCAGTGTGGCCATAAGGGGGGTAGATTTCAGTGCGAATCTGATGGTGCTTGACTCCAAGGGCATTGATGTGATCCTTGGGATGGAGACTCTTGCTAAGTGGGGAGTCCGAATAGATTGTGCTCAGAGGATGGTTCTCCTGTCAGCACCGGATGGTCAGGAGGTCACTGTTGGAGCTACAGAGCCTTCTGGATTTCTTCATCAGATGGAGGCTAGACCCACGGATGGTATTCGCGTGGTGTCTGAATTCCCGGATGTCTTTCCGGATGATTTGCCAGGTATGCCGCCTGATCGCGACATTGAGTTTTCTATTGATCTCTTGCCTGGCACAGCTCCTATTGCTAAGAGGCCCTATCGTATGGCTCCTGTCGAGCATGAGGAGGTTAAGAAGACTGTCGATGAGTTGCTAGCTAAGGGTTATATCCGTCGCAGTTTCTCTCCTTGGGCTTTTCCTGTGTTGCTTGTAGAAAAGAAGGATGGCGCGAAGAGAATGTGCGTCGATTATCGGGATCTGAATGCAGTCACTATCAAGAACAAGCATCCATTGCCCCGTATTGAGGATCTCTTTGATCAGCTTCAGGGTGCTTGTGTATTCTCGAAGATCGATCTGCGTTCGGGTTATCATCAGCTGAAGATTCGTCCTGAGGATATCCCGAAGACGGCGTTCACTTGCAAGTATGGGTTATACGAGTATACGGTCATGTCTTTTGGCTTGACTAATGCTCCGGCTTTCTTTATGCATCTGATGAACAAGGTTTTCATGGATTATCTGGACACCTTCGTGGTGATATTTATTGATGATATCCTGATATATTCCAAGTCAGAAGCGGAGCACGAGAAGCATCTGAGGCTTGTGTTGCAGAGGCTCAGAGAGCACAAGCTGTATGCCAAGCTCAGCAAGTGCGAGTTCTGGATTGACGAGGTTCCATTCCTCGGTCATGTTATCTCCAAGGGAGGTATTGCTGTGGACCCCGGAAAGGTGAAGGATGTGCTTGACTGGGTTGTACCACAGACGGTGAAGGAAGTCCGCTCTTTTCTGGGCTTAGCAGGCTATTATCGGAGATTCATCGAGAATTTCTCCAAGATTGCGAAGCCTTTGACTTCCTTGCTGGAGAAGGATGTGGGCTTTTCTTGGACTAATGAGCGTCAGAGTGCCTTTAAGGAGCTGAAGAAGAGGTTGACTACGGCGCCAGTCCTTACTCTGCCAGACCAGAGCAAGAGGTTCACAGTGTATTGTGATGCTTCGAGAGATGGTCTTGGTTGCGTCCTGATGCAGGAGGGCAGAGTGATAGCTTATGCCTCGCGGCAGTTGCGCCGGCACGAGCTGAATTATCCCACTCATGATCTGGAGTTAGCCGCAGTTGTGCATGCTCTGAAGATATGGAGGCATTACTTGTTTGGGCAGAGGTGTGATATTTACACCGATCACAAGAGTCTCAAGTATATTTTCACTCAGAGTGAGCTGAATATGCGGCAGAGAAGATGGCTAGAGTTGGTCAAGGATTATGACCTGGAGATTCACTATCATCCGGGCAAGGCCAATGTTGTAGCAGATGCTCTGAGCAGGAGGAGCTATGTTAACATGGCCGTGGCTTTTCAGATGCCTCAGGAGTTATGCGAGGAGTTTGAGCAGTTGAGTCTGGGTTTCTTGCATCATACCTCGGGTACATCGTTCGAGGCGGAGCCCACTCTAGAGGCTGAGATCAGGCAGCATCAGAAGGAAGATCAGAAGCTGCAGGAGATTCGTGAGTTGCTCAAGATTGGCAAGGCCCCTCATTTCAGAGAGGATGATCAGGGTACCTTGTGGTACAAGGGTCGTATATGTGTGCCGGATGTGGCAAATCTCAGGAAGCTGATTCTGAGTGAGGCTCATGATACAGCGTATTCTATCCATCCAGGCAGCACGAAGATGTATTACGACCTGAAGGAACGATTCTGGTGGTCTGGAATGAAGCGTTCCGTTGCGGAGTACGTGGCTATCTGCGACACTTGTCAGCGTGTCAAGGCAGAGCATCAGAGGCCAGCAGGGTTATTGCAGCCGTTGAAGATTCCAGAGTGGAAATGGGAGGAAATCACTATGGACTTCATCGTTGGCTTGCCTCGTACTCAGAAAGGGTACAACTCCATATGGGTAGTAGTGGACCGGTTGACGAAGGTGGCTCATTTCATTCCGGTGAACACTACTTACTCCGGTGCTAGACTCGCAGAGTTGTACATCTCCAGGATTGTCTGTCTGCATGGTGTTCCGAAGAAGATTATATCGGATCGAGGATCTCAGTTCACTTCACGGTTTTGGGAGCAGTTGCACGATTCGTTGGATACGAAGCTGCGCTTCAGTACTGCTTATCATCCTCAGACAGATGGGCAGACAGAGAGAACCAACCAAGTGCTGGAGGATATGCTTCGAGCCTGTGCTATTCAGTATGGTACCAGCTGGGATAAATGCCTGCCGTATGCGGAGTTTTCGTATAACAACAGTTATCAGGCCAGTCTGAAGAAGTCTCCTTTCGAGGCCCTGTATGGTCGGAAGTGCAGGACTCCTCTGTATTGGGATCAGATTGGCGAGAGGCAGGTGTTTGGTCCGGATATTGTTGAAGAGGCAGAACAGTTGGTATAGCAGGTGCGAGAGAACCTGAAGGTCGCACAGACTCGTCAGAAGAGCTATGCGGATGTTCGTCGCCGAGATTTGACCTTTGCAGTGGGCGATCATGTGTACCTGAAGGTCTCACCGATGAGAGGAATCCGCAGGTTTAATGTACGAGGGAAGCTAGCTCCTCGGTACATTGGTCCGTTCAAGGTACTGGAACGGAAAGGTGAGGTGGCATATCGTCTGGAATTGCCACCCAATCTCTCGGGAGTGCACGATGTGTTCCACGTGTCTCAGCTGAAGAAGTGCTTGAGAGTACCAGAAGAACAAGCACCGATAGAAGGGTTGGATGTGCAGGAGGATCTGACCTATGTCGAGCATCCGGTGAAGATTCTGGAGACATCTGAGAGAGTCACTAGAAATAAGAAGATCAAGATGTGCCGTGTTCAGTGGAGTCATCATACGGAGGATGAGGCTACTTGGGAGCGAGAAGACGAGCTAAGGAAGACATACCCCGATCTCTTTGCTAGCTAGCCTATCCGAATCTCGGGACGAGATTCCTGTAAGGGGGGTAGGTTTGTAACACCCTCAGGTAATTTCCTCAAATTTTTAATTAATTTATTTGGGCTCGAATAAATTTTCCAGGGTTTTCTCTAGTTTATCTCGTATTTAAAGTAATTTTATAACGCAAGAAAATAAAATTTATCATAGGATTAAAGTGTTTGTGCATTCATGCCGCAGCATTGTTTTATTTGTGTTGAGGGTGTAGATTTGAATTCAAATGGTATTTGAATTCAAAGGGTTTTGTTTGAATGGGTAGAGTATAGAAAAGAAAAGGAAAGAAGAAAGGATAAAAGAGAAGCAGCCCAACCCTCCCTTGGCCCAGCCCAGCTCTCCACTTCCTTCTCCCTCTTCCCCCTCGGGCTCTTTCCTTCTCCTCTCATCCGCGTGGGCCAAGCCCGAGGCCCATCTACCAGCCGAGCTCCCCCTTCTCTCCCTTTCCCTTCTCTCTCGCTCAGACAGGCCGGCCCATGTGCGCCCCTCCTCTTTTCTTTCTCTGCCACCGGGCCCCGCGTGTCATCTCCCTCCTCTCCTTCCTTCTTTCCCCTCCTCTGCTTTTTCCCCGCCGGCCGGCCGCTCGGCCACTGGCCGTGGCCCCGCCCCGCCGCACCTTGGGCTCCCCCCTCTCGCACTCGCGCGGCCCCACTGGTCATCACCCGAGCCCTCTTCCTCCTTCTAGAAGCCCCGCAGCACCTGGGCAGGGCCGAGCCGCAACGAACCGCGGAAGGCACGGGATCCGTGGCCGTGATCTGCACGCCGAGGACTTTCTTCCCCCCCTTCTTAGCCGCGGTCTCTCTCTCGCGTTCCCCTCAGCCGCATTCACCCCCTCCACCTTCCCCCTGTGCCCTAGCGCCGCCGCTCCGCTGCACGACCCGAGAGCCGCTCCGCCGCCTTGCGCCACCGCAATTCAACACCGGAGCCTCGATCCTCGGCCTCCAACCGCCGCCGCAGTACCCCGGCGAGGTAAGAAGCGCGCAGTGCCCCTTTCCCTCCCTTTTCCCCTCTGTATGTGCGCGCCCCACTTGCCGCCGTTGTCCCGTGCCGCACTCCACCGTGGGGAGCCTCGGTCCGACCCCAATCCGTCGCGCTAACCACCCAGACGGGTTCACCGTCGCCCACTCCCTCTCCCCGGCCAAGCCCCATCCAGAATCGAGGTCGGACGGCCGATTTTGGGTCGCTTCCGGCGAAGCGCCGCCGCGGGAAGGCGCTCCGGTGACCCCCTCCGCCGTCCGGTGCGCCGTTCATCCTTAGCCGTGCGATCCTGGAACGGGTGGGCGAGATTAGATCGAGGGTAGTTTAGATCTGAGCCGGAAGATCTGGATCCAACGGATGGCATCCAAGCATACCGGTTCGCCGATGTTTTAAATCTGGACCGTTCATCTCAGATCCAGCGGCTGATATGCGTAGACACCTCTTCGCGTTATAGTTTCTAATCTGGGCCGTTCAAATCGGATCCAATGGCTCAGATTGAAACGTACCCCTTCGGCCCGTCGTTTTTGCTGAAGAGCCCCTGACCTTCTTGGAAATCAACCCGCGGTCCATCTTAAGTCAAAAATAATTGCAGTTCAGCCCTGATTTTACTCGTTTAAGCCCCTGTCTTTCTCGGAATTTGAACCCGCCGTCCAAGCCACGCCTTTTCACGTGCTAGCCCCTAGATCTAGCCTTTAATTACGTTTTAGTCCTCGGTTTTTGTCCAGAAGCCCCTGGAAGTCCTGTTTTTCTTACAATTAGGTCCCTGGATCCTGTTTTAAGCGTAGTTTTCACGTTTTAGCTCCGTTTTAGGTGTTCTTTATATGCACGCGATCGTTGTAACGCGTAGAATAGCTTTAGACTAGTTTTGTGGGCTGTTTCTATGTAATGTTGTACTGTTTTCTTATAGTTTGTTCTTGCTATGCATGTGTGTATGCGTGGGCTATGTTTGATGATCGTGAGTAGACGCGGAGCCTTTGGACCAGTACCAGGAGCAGCCGCCTTCCGAGCAGTTCGAGCAGCAGCCGGGAGAGTACGAGGAAGGCAAGTATAACATGAACCTCCTATCACCTTTAAATACAATTTCATACCGCATTTAATTCTGTATGCCTATAAGGATTTCCTAGCCACCTTTATATCTTTTATATATATCCTATGGGTTGCATTTCTGATTAGTTGTGCTAGGTTGCTGCGCTATAACAAATCTTGGTCCTTTTTAATTAATTGGATTAATGGTCTTATGTAACTTAATTCTGGAGCCGACCCTCTGTGCTGTGTGCTTGAGTGGTTTGTGCGTCCTTAAAAGATGTTTTTGTTAGAAACATGGTTTAGGGGGCCAGCACGGTGCTTAGTGCTTGGTTGGCCACTCTCCATAAGGACCGGTTCATAGAGCGACAACCTGGGACAACCGCGCAACCACAAGACTGGTATGGGACGGTCTTGACTTACTAATTAGGTCGTGTTGGTTCGGGAGTAACTTACCTGCGTGGGCAAGAGGGGTGGTAAGCTTCAATGGTCCCTGCTCCTCCGGCTTGGTCTGTGCTGTGTGTCTTGTACCCCCGGAGGTGGGCCCCATCGTCGCTGATCCAGAATCCTTAGCGGTTACACCTTACCAACGTGTCCTTTGTAACGGTCTCGTAGTGTGCTTGCTAGCCATCTCACCTAAGGAAGTGTGATGAACAACTAGCGTAGCTCACGACTTGTGGGTAAAGTTGTGCAACCTCTCGAGAGTGTAAAACTGATATATCAGCTGTGCTCACAGTCATGAGCGGCCCAGATCCTCCGTCTGATTAGTGGGGTTATCAACCTTTGACGAGGGCGGTTCCCCGGGTGGTTTTGGTTTGGATGGTTCTCAGTAGTTCTTAATTAATATTGATTAATTTATTATGCAATTGGGTTTATGGTAATTCATCCACTTGTAGTAATTAGCTTAAATAAAACTTTGCCAAGACTAAAAGCTAATGCAGTTGAGTCAGCTAACCCTAGAGCCTCATGCTCGTGTTATACTTGTTGAGTACTAGTTCTGTACTCACACTTGTCTTTCTACTCTTCTGTTCTATTTCGGATATCTTCGACTGCTGCTCAGTGCCCGGCAACGTGGAGGATTACGTCAGCGGCTTCGACGACTTCTAGGCGTTTGTCTCCCAGTCGACGTCCCTGTGGCGCCCAGCTCTTCATGTATTCCTTTTACGCTTCCGCAACTCTTGAACCGATTCTTGATTCGGTTGTAATAAAAATAATTCATTATATTGATTCATTTACGTTTTATATTAATGTTATTCGTGACATGTGTTGTGATATCTTGATGATCTGTTGTATATATGCGTGACTTGATCCTGGCGCATATATGATTGCTCGATTTATGTTCTTATAAATCGGGTGTGACAGTTAAGCATAAACTACCCCTTAATCTTAGGTTTAGAATAGAGGTAAAAGTATTTTGTTTCAAGCTAAACTTCATTAATAAAAGTTATAGAGTTTGAAATCTAGTTTCTAACAAAACTAATTTTGCCATTTTTGAATTTTTCTGTGAATTGCTATGAATTTTGCAAGATAGAGAATACACCCACATGAAATAACAGCCACTCCTTTACAGACCAGTCCCTAGCTTTAACAGATAACCCCCTGGAAAAACTTCAATCGTTGCAATCGAGTCCAATGGCCATGGCTGGCGGTGGGGGCTTGGGTCCGGCCAAAATTCCGGCCATGGGGTCGACGGTGGTGAGGGGCAAGGGGAGGGAGAGCATGAGGGAACCCTAAGCTACCCACCGGTGGTCTTGGAGAGGCTCGAGGTGGCCGCAGGAGCGCTGCCCATGGAAGGCCGAGCTGGCGGCTGGAGGTGAGCGGCGGCGGTGGAGCTCCGGCGTCCGGGGGAGGAAGGGCCGGGCTGGGGAAGACGCAGTGGAGGATGGGGGAGCTGATGGCGCTACTGGTTTGGGGAGGGAGAGGGCGGAGGTGCGAGCTCCACGGTGGACCGCGGCGGCACTAATGGAGGACGGCGTGGTTCTGTGCGCACGCGAGGAGGTCCGGGGCGGCCTTTTATAGGCAATTGAGGTGGGAAAGGGGAGCACGACGAGCAGGGCATCGATTTGAGGTTGCTACGGGGGGGGGGGGGTGAACCACAGATGCTCAGCGGCGATAGAGGCACCGGCGGGCGGCGTTGCAGTGCCGCAAGGCGGCGTGGCGCGCAGGCGAGGCACCAGCAGGGGGGTTAGGGCGGTGGAAGGACAGGGAGGTGGGTTAGGGCGGTGGAAGGACAGGGAGGTGACGCGTGGACGAGGGGAGAAACAGGAGGTGGGCGCCGGCGACCAAGGGCGGCTCACTGCGCCGGCGGCAGAGGCACCAGGAGCAGAGCAGAGGGGGCAGGGACGCCAGGAAGAAGAAGGGGGAAGGAATAGAGCCGGGGACTATTTCGCAATATCAGAGAAAAGCAGGGACCTCACTGTAAAGAGCTTGCAACTTTTAAACCAGTGCTCAAATGGAGATGGTTCAAAAAGCAAAAGTGCATAGTTTTTCAAACTCTACAACTTCTCTTTAAGGTTCATCTGCAGTTGAGCAATAGTTTTGAAAATACCATAAACTTAGTAATATTTTCAAATTTTATGTAAGTCCTATGGATAAAATTACTTTTACATATATACCCAAGGGTAATTTCTCATATTTTTGCAATTTAACCCCAGTTACCACCTTTTGCAAAACAACCCTCTTACTTTTAAACTTTTCCCTCCATTTCTACCCATTTTGCATAAAAGGACCTCTAGTTAAATTTAATTACGTAAATATCACTTTTTCCTTAACATTGCACATAATAAACACACCTTTGCCATACTTTGGACATAAAAGCATACCAAAACTCTAGGGTGTGACCAAGCTAATTACCTGAGTGTCACAGCCTTCCCCCCTAAAGAGAATCTCGTCCCAAGATTCCAAAACAGAAAGGAATGGAATAGTCAAGCTTGGAGGTTGGCTTAGAAGAAGTCGGGGAAGTTATGCTGAAGATAGGATTCGGTTTCCCATGTTGCTTCTTCTTCTGTATGATGGTTCCATTCTCTTTAGTGTCTAGTATCTTGATCGGATGTTCAGAATAGGTCAGATCTGGTTCGATTTCGATAGTTTGGGATTCGATGATTTCAGTAGGGATCTTGACACACTTCTTGAGTTATGAACGGCCGCTAATTGAGGAGGAAGTTGAAGACGGTAAGCTACAGGTCCACAGACTTCAAGGACTTCAAAGGGTCCAATGTACCGAGGAGCAAGTTTTCCCTTTACACCGAATCTTTGAACACCTCGGGTAGGAGAAACTCGAAGATATACGAAGTCTCCAACTTGAAATCGTAATGGGCTTCTTCGTATATCAGCGTAGCTTTTCTGTCGAGATTGTGCCGTCTTGAGATTTGCCTGTATAATTCTTATTTTCTCTTCTGCCTCACTGACAAGGTCGGGTCCAAAGATTTTACGCTCACCGATTTGTGACCAATTCAAAGGAGTTCTACAACGGCGACCGTATAATGCTTCAAATGGGGCCATCTTGAGACTGGCTTGATAACTGTTATTGTATGAGAATTCTGCCAGTGGTAGACATTTATCCCAATTCTTGCCGTACTGAAGAACACAGGCTCTAAGCATGTCTTCCAGAATCTGATTTACCTGCTCAGTTTGTCCATCCGTTTGGGGATGATATGCAGAGCTTCGGATTAACTTGGTCCCAAGGGCATTTTGGAGCTGCTCCCAGAACCGTGAAACGAATTGTGCTCCGCGATCGGAGACGATCGTCTTAGGTATACCAAGAAGGCGAACAATCTGATCCAAATAGATCTCGGCATACTTTTTAGCAATGTATGTAGTATGCACGGGAACGAAATGTGCAGTTTTGGTTAATCGATCTACGATTACCCAAATAGAGTCATGTCTCCAAGAAGTATTAGGTAGTCCAACAATGAAATCTATACTGATATCTTCCCATTTCCAAGAGGGGATAGTTAAGGGTTGGAGGGTACCAGCAGTCTTCAGATGACTGGCTTTGACTCTTTGGCAAATATCACACTCTGAAACATACTTAGCAATTTCTCGTCTCATACGGGTCCACCAAAAGCTTTGCTTCAGATCTTGATACATCTTTGTATTGCCCGGATGTATAGAAAATTTGGATAGGTGGGCTTCGTCCATGATTGGCTTCCGGAGTTTATGGTCCTTAGGTATCACAAGTCATTTGTTGAACCACAAAACTCCCTCGGAGTCCACCTGGAAACATTTGTAATTTTTCTCTCCTTGTATTAACTTCTGCGTAATAATTCCAACTCCCTCATTACGCTGCTGAGCTAGAACAATGTCATCCCTAAGCGTGGCTTCAACCGAGAGATGGTTTAAGTCACCTTGGGGAATGATTTCTAGATTAAGCTTTCCCATTTCCCAACAAAGAGTTTCATTGAAAGCTTCGACAAATAGGCAGGAACAATGTGCCTTGCGACTAAGGGCATCTGCAACGACATTAGCCTTGCCTGGATGATAATGTACTTCCAAGTCATAATCTTTAATCAGTTCTAGCCAGCGCCTTTGCCTCATATTCAAATCTGCTTGGGTAAAGATATATTTGAGGCTTTTGTGGTCAGTATAAATATGACACTTTGCACCCATTAAATGATGTCTCCAAATCTTCAAGGCATGGATGACAGCTGCTAATTCGAGGTCATGGGTAGGATAGTTCCGTTCATGAGCTCTGAGTGCCCGCGATGCATATGCAATCACTCGGTGGTCTTGCATAAGAACACAACCGAGTCCAGTTCCAGATGCATCGCAATATATGTCAAAGGGTTTTGACACATCAGGCTGAGCCAGGACTGGAGCAGTAGTGAGATGATTCCTAAGAACGTGGAATGCATCATCACATTTTTTATCCCAAGAAAATTTGATACCTTTCTTTAATAACTCGGTCATAGGTTTGGCTATTCTGGAGAAATCTGGAATGAACCGACGATAATAGCCGGCTAGACCAAGAAAACTACGAATCGAATGGACTGAGGTTGGGGGTTTCCAATCCATCACTTCCTGTACTTTACTGGGATCGACGGATATTCCGTCACCAGAAATGGTATGGCCCAGGAATTTGACTGTATCTAGCCAAAATTCACACTTGGAGAATTTGGCGTATAGGTGGTGGTCTCTTAATCGTTGAAGGATGACATGGAGATGCTTGGCATGATCTTCTGGAGTTTTAGAATAGATCAAGATGTCATCAATGAAGACCACAACAAACTTGTCGAGTTCTTGCATGAAGATGGAATTCATGAGGTACATGAAATAGGCTGGAGCATTGGTGAGACCAAACGACATGACAAGATACTCGTATAGACCATATCGGGTGGAGAAAGCTGTTTTTGGTACATCACTGGGCCGAATCTTAATTTGGTGATAGCCGGAACGAAGATCAATCTTAGAGAATACCTTAGCTCCGGCTAGTTGATCGAATAGAATGTCAATGCGGGGTAGAGGATACTTATTTTTGATAGTCACCGCATTGAGAGGACGGTAATCGACACACAGCCTTAAGCTATTGTCTTTCTTTTTCACAAACAGGGCTGGACAACCCCAGGGTGATGCACTGGGACGAATGAAACCTTTATCCAAAAGGTCCTGGAGTTGGATTTTCAATTCAGCCAACTCGTTAGGAGGCATGCGATAAGACTTTTTGGAGATAGGGGCGGTGCCAGGTTGGAGTTCTATGATGAACTTGATATCTCTGTTTGGGGGCATTCCAGGTAAGTCATCCGGAAAAACATCTGGGTATTCATAGACGACTGGAATATCTTCTAGCTTGACCCCAGATGTAGCATAGGTGCAAGAGTTGATGGACTTTGGTGGTGGAAGGTAAAGAATGGTAGGCTCGCTTTCTGGTGAACTTATCTCCACGGTTCTTGAAGAAATATCTAAAGACACATGATGTTGGGTCATCCAATTCATTCCTAAAAGAACATCTATTCCTTTTAGGTCTAGTAAAAGTAAATCTGCCTTCATCAGATTGTTACCCATTTGAATCGGTACACTTCTACAAACTTGATTTGAGGGAATATTACCGCCCGGAGTTGTTATCATATACACTCCATTAACAGGATAGATATTCAAGCCTATTTTCGTTCCAAACTTTGTACTGATGAAACTATGGGTGGCACCGGTATCAAAAAGAACAGTAACAGGATGATAGTTGATAGAAAATGTACCAGTCATTATCGGTGTCCCCTCAGGAAGTTCGGAGAGTGTAGTGAGACTCACTCTCCCTTGACGGACCTGCACTACTTGCTTTTTGCCTTTTCCCTGGTGGTTCGGATTAGATGCCTGCCCTTTGAAAGATTTCCTAGGTTGAGGGCAGTCCTTGATGAAGTGGGACGGGCTTCCACAATTGAAACAACGATAATTGCTGTTTCCTGGAGTAGCTGGTGGAAAGCTCGGTCGCGGACCCTATCGCGGTTGCTGTTGATTTTGTGGCAGCGGTGGTCGGTTGAATTGTACCTGTTGGGGAGGTCGGGCTACCCATCTGCCAGGCAAATTACTTCGAGGCGGAGCTCGAGGGGCGTTACTCGGGACCAACCGATACCTTGGCGGCTGTGAAGTTGCAGGCCCTGTAGGTGCTTTCCGTTTCTTTTTTGCTTGATGAGCAGCAATACAATCCTCTTGAGTAATGGCCATATTGACCAACTCATTAAAATTGTTGGCCTTTACCAAATTCAGCCATTCTTTAAGCTTGGTGTTTAGGCCTCGGTGAAAGCGATCACATTTGCAGGCATCGGTGTCCGCATGAGATCCTGCATACTGGCACAGGTGATTAAAAACCTGTGTATACTGCGTAACAGTGCGGGTACCTTGGGTCAAACTCAAAAATTCATTGAGCTTCCGCTCAATGAGTCCCGCTGTTATGTGATGTGCTCGGAACGCAGTTCGAAACTCATCCCAGGTGACGACGTGATCGGCAGGTTGCATAGCATGAAACTGGTCCCACCATAGACGGGCAATGCCTCGGAGTTGCTGAGGTGCAAAGATTACCCTATTCTCATCTGAACATGGAGCTGGTAGCAAGGCGAACTTGGACTCAATAGTTCGCAACCAGGCATCTGCGTCCAAAGGCTCATCGGCCTTATGGAATAATGGCGGTTGTGTGCTGAGGAAGTCCTGGTAACTGGCCGACAGGGGTTCACCTCGGCCTCGAGGTTGCTGCTGAAAGTGGCCCATTTGAGCTTGTACAAGTTGATTAAGAAGCTCAGTCTGCCGGGCCATAACCTCGGCCTATCATGCTGATCTCAATAGGCTGCCATTGTGAACGAAAAGGATGTTGAGGAATAATCATCCTGACATGAGCTCTTTGAATTCCTTCTTCCAAATGTTCGACAGCATCATACTGGGGAGGTTCTGTATAATGGAAGGTCTGCAAAGACTCCCAAAGTAAACGGGGAAAACCCTCCCAATGAAGGGCATTGGTGTGAAGATGCCCTTCCGGATCCCAGAAGACATTAGAAGATGTTGCCATCTACGACAAGAATGCAAATGGTGAAACTTTTTATCTTGTTAAGAGAGTACACGATAAACGGAACAAGATAGTCAATTCTGATAACAGCAAAAACTGAAAATCAGATGAAAAACTAAGATTCTATATAAGGTACCCAACCTAAAACTATCATTGGAGCTCCATTAACCCATTCCAAAGACAACAACATATTTTTCATCTTTAATCACCTCAAACATATATGAAAATCCTTTTGTTAGCAGATTATGCATGCACGCACTACTCGTCCTCACAACCAAAACAACTGCCGAATATGTTCGGACTTACGTGATTAATTCCGGTGGCATAACCATACGTCTCTCACTATATATAACCAATCGATGAACCCTACGCATCCTAATAGCATAAGCGTGGTCAGTGTACCTGCAGAAGAATACACATATATATATATATATCTCATGAACCTTCCATGGCAGCATGACATGAAAGCGTCCCCAAACATTACTGCTCACTATAGAAACAGCATCTGTACAATTACCGCCGTACAGACAACGTTAACATACGTCATCGAAACAACGTATTCACGGGGGGTACCGCAAAATGCGGGGGTATGAACAGCGATCGCCATACCCTGCGCCGAACCATATACTCCTAATATAATCAACCTAAGTTGGTATATTGGCAGCATCTCAAGTAGGCCACTGCTTGAGAAACAGCGTTCGGTTCGCATCACCGACAGGAAGGCCAAGCTCCCTCAGTTGGCTGAGGATCCTTACCTTCTTACCTCCATTCGTAGATGTCGTAACAGAATATAAGGTTTGTACAGAAATTTAAATTTTGACAGAAAGTAGTGCTGCAAGTCAGAATCATATATAAATACTAATAGCCACCTGATACTTTCCCCATATAAATCCCAAGGGCTTAACGTTCTAAACCCCAACCTTCACGAATCCGACGTATTTTGCAAACGCGTTTGTTGGCAAACTTTTATCCTGAAAACACTTTTTAAGAGCTGTTCCAGTTGTAAAGGTAAACCTACAGCTCTGATACCAGCTGTGGCAGAACCGCCTGAATTATTCCGGCTCAAGTGCGCTAATGATCGCCGTACAACTGCAATCAGCTTAACGCGCTTCAAACGGAACAATCCCTTGGTCTGTCGGGTCTCCGCCCGATACAACCACGGTTCAACAGGATCGAAGCAGGTTTACCTCGCACGAAGGCGAGTTCACATCACAGAATAGCTCATCAACTTTTAATTTACAACCATACATACATTATTACAAACCGAGTTCAAAGAAAAGTAAATTTATACAAACGGTGTTTAAACTGACAAGCATAACAGCTTGTCCAAATTTACAGCGGAAGGAAAAGTTCATGCGACTACACACGTCGCGAAGGCGGACACCAAGCTTAGCCCTAGCCCTGGTGTCACTCCGGAGGGTCACTGCCGGCCGGGGACGGGTCCCACTCCACGGACCAGCCAAAAGGAACGGACGTTGGCCACACAAGGTTGTCCGTGGGATTTTCCAAGGTCATACCTGATACAGATAATGGCAAGGCTGAGTACTCTAATACTCAGCAAGGCTTACCCGTGTTTGGGTATACTTTAACCCGTAACTAGACTCATGAAGGCATTATAAGGGGCTCTGGGTTTATTTTCAGCTGAAAAGCAACAAAAAGTATAACTACTTTTAAGTTTTAGCTTTCAGATTCTAGCTTGATTAGCCATTCTAGGTAAGCACCTATACTAAACAAGCAAGATATAGATTATCATCCATCAGAGGCTTCCGAACTCGGGTTCGGGGCTTCAGTTAGTCCCTCGACGACTTGTGTTGGGTCTTCTGAAAAGCCTTGGTCTGGTCCTAAGACCAACTCGTAATCCCCGTCGTCAAGCGTCGTTGATTCTATATGAGATGCAATAAATTAAGTAAGGTAAAATTTAAATTTAAGATTTTATATTTCAAACATTATAACTTATCCAATTAATACACAAAAATTCATTAAATAAAGAGAGTTTAGGTTTGAAACACTATTTATAAAAGAATCATAAAGACATTGCTGAGTTTGTTGCAAACAAGTACTAAAACATTTAAATTTGAATTTGAGATGAACCAAAACAAATTCAAAACTTTAAATAAAAGATCATAGGTTTTGGAAATTTGATTATATATTAAACATCAAATAATATCACATTAGAGAAATACAATCGATCTTAATTAGAAAGGGTTATACAATAGGTTTAGTTAATATCTCAAATTTGCATGTCTAAATTAAAAGAAGTTAAGTTTAAAACAAATTTGAGTTTGAAATTTTGTACAAAGCTACGCATAGCTTATAGAACATACATGCCAAAATTCATGGGCAACAAAGCAAGAAATATAAAGGTTAAGCATAAACTACCCCTTAATCTTAGGTTTAGAATAGAGGTAAAAGTATTTAGTTTCAAGCTAAACTTCATTAACAAAAGTTATAGAGTTTGAAATCTAGTTTCTAACAAAACTAATTTTGCCATTTTTGAATTTTTCTGTGAATTGCTATGAATTTTGCAAGACAGAGAATACACCCACATGAAATAACAGCCACTCCTTTACAGACCAGTCCCTAGCTTTAACAGATAACCCCCTGGAAAAACTTCAATCGTTGCAATCGAGTCCAATGGCCATGGCCGGCGGTGGGGGCTTGGGTCCGGCCAAAATTCCGGCCATGGGGTCGACGGTGGTGAGGGGCAAGGGGAGGGAGAGCATGAGGGAACCCTAGGCTACCCACCGGTGGTCTTGGAGGGGCTCGAGGTGGCCGGAGGAGCGCTGCCCACGGAAGGCCGAGCCGGCGGCCGGAGGTGAGCGGCGGCGGTGGAGCTCCGGCGTCCGGGGGAGGAAGGGCCGGGCTGGGGAAGACGCAGTGGAGGATGGGGGAGCTGATGGCGCTACTGGTTTGGGGAGGGAGAGGGCGGAGGTGCGAGCTCCACGGTGGACCGAGGTCTCGGCGGCGCTAATGGAGGACAGCGTGGTTCTATGCACGCACGAGGAGGTCCGGGGCGGCCTTTTATAGGCAACTGAGGTGGGAAAGGGGAGCACGGCGAGCAGGGCATCGATTTGAGGTTGCTACGAGGGGGGGGTGAACCACAGATGCTCGGCAGCGACAGAGGCGCCGGCGGGCGGCGTTGCAGTGCCGCAAGGCAGCGTGGCGCGCAGGCGAGGCGCCAGCAGGGGGGTTAGGGCGGTGGAAGGACAGGGAGGTGACGCGTGGACGAGGGGAGAAACAGGAGGTGGGCGCCGGAGACCAAGGGCGGCTCACTACGCCGGCGGCAGAGGCACCAGGAGTAGAGCAGTGGGGGCAGGGACGCCAGGAAGAAGAAGGGGGAAGGAATAGAGCCGGGGACTATTTCGCAATATTAGAGAAAAGCAGGGACCTCACTGTAAAGAGCTTGCAACTTTTAAACCAGTGCTCAAATGGAGATGGTTCAAAAAGCAAAAGTGCATAGTTTTTCAAACTCTACAACTTCTCTTTAAGGTTCATCTGCAGTTGAGCAATAGTTTTGAAAATACCATAAACTTAGTAATATTTTCAAATTTTATGTAAGTCCTATGGATAAAATTACTTTTACATATATACCCAAGGGTAATTTCTCATATTTTTGCAATTTAACCCCAGTTACCACCTTTTGCAAAACAACCCTCATACTTTTAAACTTTTCCCTCCATTTCTACCCATTTTGCATAAAAGGACCTCTAGTTAAATTTAATTACGTAAATATCACTTTTTCCTTAACATTGCACATAATAAACACACCTTTGCCATACTTTGGACATAAAAGCATACCAAAACTCTAGGGTGTGACCAAGCTAATTACCTGAGTGTCACATTTACGTACTATGCACAATCCTTAACGAACCCAACGTAGTTTGCAAATACTTTGTTGACCAATTTTTATACTATAAATTATTTTTAGGGCTAATTATATCTCCAGGGTACACTTGTTAGCTCTGATACCAGCTGTGGCAGAACCAATCTGAATTACACCGGCTCAAGTACGCGAGTCCTCTCTTGAGGGCTACCTCGTGCTTCATTCCTTGGCCTGTCGGGTAACGTCCCGATAAACCACCGAAAGCAGGATCCAAAAAGGTACCTCGCACGAAGGCGAGTCCAGAGATATAAATGCTATTACATTTTACATCACAGGTAGGTATATTACATTAGTGCATAAAAGCAACATTAGTTTCCCAAAAAAAGGACATTATTACAAAATAGTTTAAGTGTTAGGTCACAGCAGCGGAGTTTAAAAACATGGACATTGTACACGTCGTTATTACGGATATCATGCTAGCCCTGGCATGATATCACTCGGCGGGATCTGTGTTGGCCGGGGACGGATCCCACTCCATGGACCAACCATCAGGTAGGGGGTAGGGCCACGGTGTAATGAAAGCTGGCTCATCGGCGAGATTACCTGAAGTAGATAGTCACAAGCAAGATTGAGTATGCTAATACTCAGCAAGACTTACCCGCTTATGGTATACTTAACCATGTACCTTGTCACACCCGATTTATAAGAACATAAATCGAGCAATCATATATGCGCCAGGATCAAGTCACGCATATATACAACAGATTATCAAGATATCACAACACATGTCACGAATAAAAGCGTATAAATTATAAAATGAATATCTTTATTACAACTGAATCAAGAATTAGTTCGAGGAATGCGGAAGCGTAAAATGAATACATAAAGAACTGGGCACCACAGGGACGTCGACTGGGAGACAAACGCCTAGAAGTCGTCGAAGCCACTGACGTAATCCTCCACGTCGCCGGGCACTGAGCAGCAGTCGGAGATATCCGAAATAGAACAGAAAAGTAGAGAGGCAAGTGTGAGTACAAACCCGTACTCAACAAGTATAACACAAACTATGAGGCTCTAGGCTGGCTGACTCACTGCATTTAGCTTTTAGTCTTGGCAAATTTTATTAAAACTATTTACTATAAGTGGATGAATTACTGTAACACCCTGAGGTAATTTCTTTAAATTTTAATGAATTTATTTTGGGGCTCAAATAAAATTTCCGGGGTTTCCCCTAATTTATCTCGCATTTAAGGTAGTTTTATAACACAAGTAATTAAAACTTATCATAGGATTAAAGTGTTTGTGCATTCATGCCGCAGCATTATTTTATTTGTGTTGAAATTATAAGGTTTGAATTCAAACTTATTTGAATTCAAATAGATTGCTTGAATAGTTTAGGAGTAGGAAAAGAAAAGAAAAGAAGAGAAAGGGTAAGCAGCCCAACTCTCTTGGGCCGGCCCTATCCCAGAGGCCCAGCACCCCTCCCCTCGTTCCTTTCTTCCGCGTGGGCCGAGCCCCGGTCCACTTCCCCTGCCCCAGCCCGATCGCCCCTCTTCCACCTCTTCTCTCTCTCTGACCATTGGGTCCTACCCGTCAGCGCCGGTTCTTCCCCCTTCTTCCTCCCCTCGCTACCGGCCGCGCCCAGCTCGCCGTGATCTCCGCTAGCCGTTCTCCCGAGCGTCCCCGAGGCTTCCGTTTTTCCCTTAAAACCACCCCCCGCGACTCTTCTGCGCCTCATCCCCTATCCCTCAGCCGCCCAACCCTAGCGCCGCCGCCACGATTCCCTCCGCCGCGCGGAGTTGCTGCTCCGCCGTTGACCGGCCGCCCCGTTGCAGCTACGCCCCTGCAATTCTCTGCTTTAGCTTCGCCTAGTCACCGAGGTCGTCGCCAACCTCCTTTTCCCGACCCCTGCCCCGTATCCGCACCGGAATTTCACCAGGAGCCGACGCCGGTGAGGAGCTCCGCCACTAGTTTTTCTCACCGCCGGTGGCCCTTGGCTCGTCTTGACTCCCGTAGCACCTTCACAGGGGCTCCACGCGACGAATCACGGAACCCAGACGCTCGGAGTATCGCCGCATCGACCCCCTCCTTCGAAGCGCCGCCCGTGACCATCGCCGGAGCTTGCCATCGGCGTCTCTGTGTACCACTCTAGCTGATTTGAACTCTCGGTGAGCACTACGGCACCTCCCCCTTTCTTTTGCACTAAATTTGGTAGGCTGTAGGCCGTTTTCGAGGACAGAACGCCAACGCCGGCGTGTCCCCGCCGCCACTCCGCCATGGCCTCACCTCTGCAGCTCAGCACAACCCAAACCAATCCCTGTTTTACCCTGCTTAGGCACCAGGCACGCACACACGACTGTTTACCAGGGCTCAGGTGCCAGAACCGCGGGGGCACGCGCATCGCCGGTGGCCTCTGCCGCACAGACCCATCGCCGCCACAGTTCCCGCCGTCCAGAGAGCCGCTAAGCCCAGCTGATGCCCCGTGAGGGTTACGCGTGGCGTGTACTCCATCTTAGACCCAAGTCTGGGTCGATTCGACCCCCGGACGACCGGATTTGACCAAGTCCGGTGAGCCCCCGTCACGGGAACGCATCGCCGGCGAGCAATCGCCGCCACAGGCCTCTGATCCCGTCCCTCTTTTGTTCTGGCCGCCCGATCCGCGATCAACGGATCAGAATAGATCACGTGTACCCCTTCGTTCAGAGCTCTGGCAATCTTTCTAAAGAGACCCTGGACTTCTTGGAAATAAACCCGCCGTCCAACCCTAGCTCAAAAGTATTTGCAAACGAGTCCTTTTCTTTCCGTTTGACCCCCTGAGCTTCCTGGATTTTGAACCCGCGGTCCATGTCTTGGGTTTTCTCATGCTAGCCCCCGAGTCTAGGGTTTATTTATGTTTAAGTCCTCGGTTTTTGTGCAGAAGCCCTGGAAGTTAGGTTTTTCTTACAAATAGGTCCCTGGATCTTGTTTTAAGCGTAGTTTTCACGTTTTAGCTCCGTTTTAGGTGTTCTTTATATCCACGCGATCGTTGTAACGCGTAGAATAGTTCTAGGCCAGATTTATGTGCTGTTTCATTGTCTTGGTGTACTGTTTCTTATAGTTTGCCATTGTTTGTGCATGTGTGTATGTATGGACTATGTTTGATGATCGTAAGTAGACGCGGAGCCTTTGGACGAGTACCAGGAGCAGCCATCTTCCGAGCAGTTCGAGCAGCAGCCAGGAGAGTACGAGGAAGGCAAGTATAACATGAACCTCCTATCACTTTTAAACACAATTTCATACTGCATTTTAATTCTGTATACCTATAAGGATTTCCTAGCCACCTTTATATCCTTACATATATCCTATGGGTTGCATTTTGGTTAGTTGTGCTAGGTTGCTGCGCTATAACAAATCTTGGTCTTTTTTTTATTAATTTGATTAATGATCTTATGCAACTTAATTCTGGAGCCGACCCTCTGTGCTGTGTGCTTGAGTGGTTTGTGCGTCCTTAAAAGATGTTTTTTGTTAGAAACATGGTTTAGGGGGCCAGCACGGTGCTTAGTACTTGGTTGGCCACTCTCCATAAGGATCAGTTCATAGAGCGACAACCTGGGACAACCGCGCAACCACAAGACTGGAATGGGACGGTCTTGACTTACTAATTAGGTCGTGTTGGTTCGGGAGTAACTTATCTGCGTGGGCAAGAGGGGTGGTAAGCTTCAATGGTCCCTGCTCCTCCGGCTTGGTCTGTGCTGTGTGTCTTGTACCCCCGGAGGTGGGCCCCATCATCGCTGATCCAGAATCCTTAGCGGTTACACCTTACCAACGTGTCCTTTGTAACGGTCTCGTAGTGTGCTTGCTAGCCATCTCACCTAAGGAAGTGTGATGAACAACTAGCGTAGCTCACGACTTGTGGGTAAAGTTGTGCAACCTCTCGAGAGTGTAAAACTGATATATCAGCTGTGCTCACAGTCATGAGCGGCCCAGATCCTCCTTTTGATTAGTGGGGTTATCAACCTTTGATGAGGGCGATTCCCCGGGTGGTTTTGGTTTGGATGGTTCCCAGTAGTTCTTAATTAACACTGATTAATTTCTTATGCAATTTGGGTTATGGTAACTCATCCACTTGTAGTAATTAGCTTAAATAAAATTTGCCAAGATTAAAAGCTAATGCAGTTGAGTCAGCTAGCCTAGAGCCTCATAGTTTGTGTTATACTTGTTGAGTACGAGCTTGTACTCACACTTGCCTCTCTACTCTTCTGTTCTATTTCGGATATCTTCGACTGCTGCTCAGTGCCCGGCAACGTGGAGGACTACGTCAGCGGCTTCGACGACTTCTAGGCGTTTGTCTCCCAGTCGACGTCCCTGTGGCGCCCAGCTCTTCATGTATTCATTTTACGCTTCCGCATTCCTTGAACTGATTCTTGATTCAGTTGTAATAAAGATATTCATTTTATAATTTATACGCTTTTATTCGTGACATGCGTTGTGATATCTTGATAATCTGTTGTATATATGCGTGACTTGATCCTGGCGCATATATGATTGCTCGATTTATGTTCTTATAAATCGGGTGTGACAATTACCATGAACCCAATTGCATAATAAATTAATCAATATTAATTAAGAACTACCGAGAACCATCCAAACCAAAACCACCCCGGGGAATCTCCCTAATCAAAGGTTGATAACCCCACTAATCAAAAGGAGGATCTGGGCCGCTCATGACTGTGAGCACAGCTGATATATCAGTTTTACACTCTCGAGAGGTTGCACAACTTTACCCACAAGTCGTGAGCTACGCTAGTTGTTCATCACACTTCCTTAGGTGAGATGGCTAGCAAGCGCACTACGAGACTGTTACAAAGGATAACGTTGGTAAGATGTAACCGCTAAGGATTCTGGATCGGCAACGATGGGGCCCACCTCCGGGGGTACAAGACACACAGCACAGACCAAGCCGGAGGAGCAGGGACCATTGAGGCTTACCACCCCTCTTGCCCACGCAGGTAAGTTACTCCCGAACCAACACGACCTAATTAGTAAGTCAAGACCGTCCCATTCCAGTCTTGTGGTTGCGCGGTTGTCCCAGGTTGTCGCCCTATGAACCGGTCCTTATGGAGAGTGGCCAACCAAGCACTAAGCACCGTGCTGGCCCCCTAAACCAAGTTTCTAACAAAAACATCTTTTAAGGACGCACAAACCACTCAAGCACACAGCACAGAGGGTTGGCTCCAGAATTAGGTTGCATAAGACCATTAATCAAATTAATTAAAAAGGACCAAGTGTGTTAAAGCGCAGCAACCTAGCACAACTAACCAAAATGCAACCCAAAGGATATATATATAGGATATAAGTGGCTAGGAAAGTCCTTATAGGCATACAGTATTAAAATGCAGTATGGAATTCTATTAAAAAGTGATAGGAGGTTCATGTTATACTTGCCTTCCTCGTACTCTCCCGGCTGCTGCTCGAACTGCTCGGAAGATGGCTGCTCCTGGTACTGCTCCGGTGGCTCGACGTCTATTCACGATCGTAACAGCAATACATGGGCCACACATGCACACACATGCAAACAATAGCAAAATATAAGAAACAGTACACCAATACAATAGAACAACACATAAAACTGGCCTAGAACTATTCTATGCATTACAACGATCGCGTGGATATAAAGAACACCTAAAACGGAGCTAAAACGCGAAAACTACGCTTAAAGTAAGACCCAGGGACCTATTTGCGAGAAAAACAGAACTTCCAGGGGGTTCTGTGCGAAAACTGGGGACCTAAACGTAATTAAAGCATAGACTCAGGGGCTAGCGCATGAAAACTCGAGACATGGACTGCGGCCACAAATTCCAGGAAGCTCAGGGGGTCAAACGGGAAGAAAAGGACCTGTCTGTAAATACTTTTGAACTAGGAGTGGACGGCGGGTTGTTTTCCCAAAAAGGCAGGGACTCTTTAGCAAAATGAGCGAGCCGAACCGGTAACTTCTGTTCTGGGCCCTTGGATCGCCATCTAACGGCTCGGATTAGATCTATTACGCGAAGGGGTATCTACGCGTATCGGCCGTCGGATCTCGATCCGACGCTCCGGACCCTCCCTTAGCACGGATCTAATACGGGGCGCTGGATCAACGACGGACGGCTCCGATTTAAAACAAGGACAAACCGGTACGCGCTGCTTGGATCCCTTGGATCTCGATCGCACGGCTCAGATCTATCCCGGCTCTATCTAATCGTGGGCGCTGGCTCCAGATCGGACGGCTGGGATCTCTCGGGCGCTCGGGGCGGCGGCGCTGGTCACCGGTGACCAGCTCCGCGGCGGCGCGCGGCTCGGGCTCGCCGGAGTTCGATGTTCCCGTCGCTCCGGTGGCCAAACCTTCACGACTTCAAGTCAGGGAGCATCGCCGCGGCACGGGGAACTCTTCTAGGGTGAACAGAAACGGCCAAGGTGACCCTAGCGACGGCACGGTGGTGAAGAGCGGCGGACACGCCGGCGTGCACGCGTCCTAGCTGCTACAGACTGCCAAAACCCACGCTATACGGCGCAAGAGAACCAGGGAAGGGAGAGGGAGCTCACCAAGGCCTCGAAGTGGCCGGAGCTGCCGCGCAGGGTGGATGTCGACGATGGCCGGCGGAGGAAGCAGGGCGGCGCTCGCGGACAGACGACAGTAGAGGGGCTCGGGGGCTCTGATCACCCTAGGTCGCTTCGGGGAACTCCTGCGCAGGTGATCAAGAGGTTAAGAGGACCTGAGATGCGACGACGGCGAAGAATTGAGGCGGCGGAGCAGATCACTGGTGGCGATGGCGTGGCTCGATTCCGTTGATGTCGGGGTCTAGAGCTCCACTACACGGCTTGAGAGGCTTCTAGGGGCCTAGGCGGAGTTGTTGCGGGAGCTGTGGTGGTCCGGGACGCGACGGAGCGACCTGACCACGGTGAGGCCGAGGTGACCGGAGCAGGGGAAAGAAGGGGCGGCGGTGCTGGAGGTCCTCGGGCGATGCAGGAGTAGGGTTAGGGTTCTGGGGCTCGGAGGGGTTCCTTTTGTAGGGCGGCGGCCACCTTGGCGTGCGGGTCGGGCGAACGCGGGGCGGGCGGCGCCTGGCCGGAGATCTCGGGCCGTTGTGCCGGGAAGAAGAGGAGAAGGGAGAGGGCAGCGCTGACGCGCGGGCCCGGGCTGGCAGCGAGAGGAAAGGGAGGAGCAGGCGCTCGGGCTGGGGAAAGAGAAATGGGCCGGCTTGGCCCATGCGGGGGAGAAGAAGAGGGAAAGGAGCCCGAGAGGGAGAGGGAGTTGGGCTGCTGGGCTCTATTTCCTTTACTTCTTCTTTTCTTTTCCTTTTCTATACTCTAAGTATTCAAACAAATCCAATTGAATTCAAAATACAATTTGAATTCAAACCTATAAACTCAACACAAATAAAACAATGCTGCGGCATGAATGCACAAACACTTTAATCCTATGATAAATTTTATTTTCTCGTGTTATAAAATTACTTTAAATGCGAGATAAATTAGGGAAACCTTGGAAAATTTATTTAAGCCCAAATAAATTCATTAAAATTTAAGGAAATTACCTTAGGGTGTTACATACCTAGACTTATGCAGGCTTTTCAGGTCTTGGGTAGAGTTTTCAGCTGAAAAGCAACAAAGAGTAGGTCCTTAATTTCAAACTTTAGCTTTCAGGTTCTAGTTGATTATTCATTCTAGGTAAGCATCTATAAATACTCAAGCATGGTAAAATCTTTATCCAAACATCATCTTTGATGATCGTAACATTTCTCTTGTTACTCTATGTGGTAAAGGGATCAAGCAGTCTTAACCATCGTGAGAAACGGACGATTCTGAATCGAATTCAACCTTGCAAGGATAAACCTAACTCACACGCTTGGAACACCAAAAGGGTCGTTCCGAAGCAACCGTTTGCCTTTCATTCCGACTCGTGGATCAGAGCCACCACAAGCGACTGCAGGGCCATACGCACTTCCAAAGTGCAGGGCGTACGTCTGTAGCACGACTACAAAACCCGTACTCCTGGTTGCCCAGCAACACATATTCCTACACGTCGAACCAAGTAACCAAAAGAACCAAATACATGTGGTGGGGGGTATGTCCACTCCTCGGGCCGATTGGTTACTAGGCTTACCGCTTACCATATTTCGCGGCATGTGGCTAGTACTTTCAAACGCTTAACCACCGCTACCACACACTGCGACCTTATCAAGTTCAATAACACAGACGGGGTATCATCTCAACCATGATACCTCACAAAACTCCCGTCCGTCATCCTTATAGTGATAACAGAAATGTAAACATTACAACTCCTATATCGCGCTAGTGACAGGAAATCACTCGACTTCTACCGGTCCTATTAGCATAAAAGCTAGTCGGACTCAAGTTCTAGTGTTCAGTACATTGGTTCCTGGAATTATGCAACTAAGGTTCCAAGCAATTCCTAAGAACTTAATGCATAAAAATATATAAATAGATATAAATTGCAGTGTAAGTAAAATAGTGGGTTATGTCCGGGGCTTGCCTTCTTCCGTATTGTTGGGGACAGTAGGGTCAAAGTTTTTCGAAGTTTGGTTCGGAACTTCATTTAAACCTTCGACAGCGTTCCCGGGGTCTTCAGTTGGTTCTACTCCTTGTTCCAGAATCACTTCATAATCACCATCGGCGAGAGTAGTCGAGTCTACATGATATGCAAAACTATAAGTTGAAGAATGCATATTCTTTTATGTTATTTCACAATAAAGTTGCAATCCAAAGAAAGTAGAATATATTTATTACTTATGCAATCTATTCCTGCACTGGGCAGTCATTTATTGAGTATTAACTATTTTACCTAGATACATTAAACAGCAGGGTTAACTACACTAAGCATCTAACTAGTGGCATAAGGTAACAAGTTGGGGTGGTTTCCAATAACTACATTAAATAGATTTATTTATTGATTACACTAATTACTTACATGAATCTCATGTTGATGTTAAATTAGGTACTTACTATAACATGTTCAATTTGTTTTAGTTGTTTGCCACCTAATCCTAGGTTGGGAATTTAGTGACAGACTACACTATGATAAAACAGTACCAGAAAATATTTTCATGATTTTAGAGCATTTAAATTTATAGTATAAATTATACAAGATTAACTTATGCATTAGTTATAATTAAACCTATATACTAAGAAAATACCACTTAAATGATAGGATAATTATTTTTCTTAAATTCTACATGTCAAAAGAAAATTAATACAACTGGTTTCACATTTTTATCATTTTTCTATCAATTACTATGTGTTTTCTAAGCCTATAACTAGGTAAACTTAATATTTAAATTAAAGCACCAAACACTCAGAAACTGAATTTCATCCTTTAAGTAAAGTTGTAGATCTTAACAAGAGGATTCTGTCAAATTTTAGTTTGTATTTTTATGATTTTTTCTTGAATTGATACAGAATTTCAAAGTTTGTATCCAAAATAACACAAAGAAGTCCTTCTAGCACTATTCAGATGCGTCTATGGTTTGCAGATAACCCCCTGGGTTTCCAAATCTTCTAACCCGAGATCCCTGGGCCAGAGACAGAAGGGGAACCGGAAGGGGGCGGCCATGTTCCGGCGAGGGGGATCACCGGCGGCGAGGTCCGAGGGCAGGGAAAGTCTTAGGGGCTCACGGGGGTTCGAATGCACCACGTGTCGAGGGTCGTGGTGGTCGGAAAAAGGTATCCCGACGAGAGCCCGAAGCGGTGGCGGAGGGGTCGACGATGACGGCGGTGCTCCGGCGGTCAACGTCGGCAGGGAACCTGCGCACGAGAATCAGTGAGACGTGGGGAAGGTGTAGGTGCAGTCAATCGGGAGCATACGTGTCGGATGAGGGGCAACCAGCGAAGACAGTGGCGGCGGCGGCGGAAACAGACGCCGGTGAGCGTCGGGAGGGCGATGCAAGATACTAGAGATGCCATGAAGTTGGCCGTAGAGCTCCGGGGTGGTGATGTGGTGCTGGTTAGGGAGTCGTGGGGGTGTGGGAATGCTCGGATCGTGCTGCCCACGGTGAGCCGAGGGCGGTGGCGGAGCTCGAGGTAGCCGGAGCTGTGGAAGACGAAGCTCGGCCGCGAAAGGGTGAAATTGGTTGGGCTGGAGAGCACCAGTGGGTCATGGCGGTGCTCTAGCAGCTTTGGATTGAGGTTTAGGAGGAGCGAGGGCTGCTGGCGACGGTGGACAGCAAGCGCGGCGGAGGTCCGGCGAGAGCTCAAGCTTAGAGAAGAGAAAATGCTACGGCTTAGGGCGTTTGGGGAAGTGAAGCAAGTCACAAAGCAACGGCCGAGTCTGCCTTAGAGCCAGGAGAGGCATTACGCGGGCAAGCAGGAGCTGGCGACGGCGATGAGATGCGTGGCGGCCGGCGGGCGGCTCGAAATGCCGTGGCGCGTGCGGAGGAGGGCAGCAAGGGGGTAACTGGCGCCGGGGTCAAGAAGAAGACGACGCGTGGGGGTTAATCCAGCAGGAGGTGGCGCGACGGCGGCGGTAGAGTAGCGGCCAGAGGTGCAGCACTGCCGGCAGCAGGCGAACAGAGCAAGGGCCCACATGCGCGAGGAACAAGAAGAGAGGGAAGGAGGTCCGGGGAACTTGTTTGAGATTTCTAGAAAGTTCAAGGACCTATCGGTAAACTAAGATTTCTCACTGCTACAAAGGTCAAATGAGAAAATGCTCAACATGAAAGTTGTAGAGTTTTTCAAACTCTACAACATTTCTTTAGGGCTCAAGTTCAGAAATTCAAAGTTTACAACTTTTTATGTTAAGTTTTTGAATAAAGGTAGAATTTGAATTACCTTTGTCTTTATCCAAATAAATTTGATCAAACATCGGGTATGTTTACAAATTTTCCTGGATTGTCATGATTACTTGTATTTTTACATATTAGCCCTTAAGTAACCCTGAATATTACTATTACACTTCAACTATTTTGCATATGGCCCTTCAATTTTTACCTTAATCACACATAGGTCCCTAGTTTCATACAAAGGCCTATTTTTCTTAGATTTTTAACTTACCTTTTTCACTTTTCTTCTCTATGGTCATTTAAATTTGGCACTTAATATTATATTTTTCCTGGGTTTTAATGTTATCTCCTATTTTACCCAATTACACGCAAGGTTCTGTATGTTTCAAAATTACAATTATACCCCTGGTTATCTGTACTACTCACATACACCATAACAAGCATGCATATATTATGTTAAAACTTAGTGTCTATGTTTGTAATTACCTGAATGTTACACACCGTCGGCGAGAAGCGTCGAGTCTACTTGTGATAAAAATGGTGCAGTTTAGAAAATACATTGACTTTTATTCTACTTCACAATAAAGTTGCAATCCAATGAACTTAACATTACATACTAGCAAACAACACAATTCTCCTTTACTGGGCAGTTATTTATCGGGTATTATTTAAACCACTTAGTTACATTAAGTAACATGGGTTGTAACCCTAAACATTTATCTATCTGCATAAGGTAGCATGTTTGATTATCTTAGATAATTAAATTAATTACATTTAACACCTTTATTTAGTTGACTAGCTAATTATCTTTAATAACCCTAGATTATTATTTAATATGGATGTACTTATCAAGTTCTATTTATTTTAGTTCTACACCTGATCATGGGTTGAGAATTTGTGGTCATGCTACACTACTTAAGAGTAACACCTCAAAATATTCTCATAATTTTTCATGAATAAAAACTAGCATAAATGAATTATCTTTGGAAACAAGCAAAAATGCATAACTTTGTGTATAGCCTACTATAAATCCTAACACTTTTACTATGGATTACACATGCAAAAATGAAGTTATGGTATAAATTTCAAATACAAATACTAAAAAAACATCCTTAATTAAAATCTAAGCATTTTATCAACATATAACAAAGGTACTTGAATTTCTAAGTAATTGAGTAGTAAAGAACTCGATATTTTTACACAGAGCTACACATAGAACATACAACCTAGGTTTCAAAATTCAGCCACAACACATGCATATAACATGAGATACAAATAAAACACTCATTTCCTAGTATTTAATTTACATCAAAAATTACACACATACAGCTCAAACTTGCTATGTAAAACTAGACGAGTATAACTTAAGGATTCAAACAAAACTAGTTTGGCATTTTTCTGAATTTTCTACAATTTTCTACATATTTTTGAAGTTCACAGCTTTTGAAATTGAGGGGGGGGGCTCTGGAATCTTGCAGCTAAACCTTTAGATCTTTTGAAATCATCACAGATATGCCCTTGGCTCATCAGGGAAGAAGAGCAGGGGTGTCGCCAGCCAAATTCTGGTGAGGGTCAGTGTCGGGGGTGGAGAAGAGCTGGTCTACGGGCACTAGGAGCTCAAGGCGCGTCTAGGGGTAGGCTTGGGAGGTAGAGGGGATGACCGGAGGTGTGATTCCCATGGTGGCCAAGGCGGCGGCGGAGGGGAGCTCATCGGCGAGGGGGTTCCCAGCGAGGAAGATGGCCAAGCTCGGGCTTGATAGCTACAGTAGGACGAGGGGAAGCTGTTGGGGTGATCGAATTAGACGGAGGAGGGGCGGAGGTAAGGGCTCGACGGCGACAGGAGCTTACCGTCGAGGAGGGGATCGACGGCGAGGTAGTTCTGGTGGAGGTCTGGCCACGGGGAGTGGCTTGGGAGCATCAGTGAGTTGAGGGGAAACTTCCCAGGGGGTTGTAGTAGACAATGGGAGGCAGACGGCGGTGGCCCACGGCGAGCAGAGAGTCGCCGGAGGGGAGGAAGGAGGCGGCGGTGGTGTTCGGGGATCCGGTTGCGCGTGGCAAGAAGAATAGAGGGAAATGGATTGAGTGCAGTCTACTAGTGCTACTGGACAACAGAGGGAAAGAAGAAGAGCAGGCACGAGCGCGGAACATGGCGACGGCGAGGTGGCGGCCGGGCGGCGCTCGGGTTGGCGTGGCGCGCGCGGGAGAGGCCAGCGGGGGAGATGCTAGGGCGGTGCTCGGGCTGGGGACGACGTGTGGAGGCGACGGCAGCAGGAGGTGGCGCCGGGGAGGAGCTGCCATGGTGGTAAGCGGCGCTGATGGCCGGCGGCAGAGGAGCAGAGGGCAGAGCAGAGTGCCAGAGGAGGAAGAAGAGGGGAGGGGGGTCCGAGGGACCTCATTGGAATTTGTAAAAATCTTAGGGACTTCACTATAAATAGAATTTTCCCACTGATCCAAAGCCCTAATGTGGCAGAACCAACCTGAATTATACCAGCTCAAGTACGCGAGTCCACTCCCGAGGGCTCCAACGTGCTTCAAACGGTATAATCCCTTGGCCTGTCGGGTAACGTCCCGATAAACCACCAATACACAGGATCAAATAAGGTTACCTCACACGAAGGTGAGTCCAGAGATACAGTCACCATCAGATTTTACATTACAGGAAAATTACAATATGAGAGATTTCAAAAGCAGCACATTAAAAACTGTTAAAGTTAAGATTTTAGGCAGAGAAAAACATACGCGACGATTACAACACGTCGTCAAGACGGATGTCATGCTAAGCCCGGGCACGACATCACTTGAGATCATCAGTATTGGCCGGGGACGGATCCCATTCCTCGGACCAATCTTCTGGAAGAGCACAGGGCCATGACAGGGAAAGAGTAGGGTCTTCCAAGGCTTTACCTGAAAAACATAAAACTAGCAAGGCTGAGTATACTAATACTCAGCAAGGCTTACCCGGGATTGGGTATACTTTAGCCCGTAACTAGACTCATGAAGGCATTGTAAAGGTTCTGGGTTTATTTTCAGCTGAAAAGCTACAGAGAGTATAACCTACTTTCAAGTTTTAGCTTTCAGATTCTAGCTTGATTAGCCATTCTAGGTAAACACCTATACTAAACAAGCAAGATAGAGATTATCATCCATCAAGATTATTCCATCAACAATTACACTTTTTACTCGATGTGGCAGAAGGAATAAGCAGTCTCAATCCTCGTGAGAGGGGGACGATTCAAATCAGATTTAACCTTGCAAGGTAAACCTAACACACACACGCTTGGAATACCAACAGGGCGTTCCGAAGCAACCGTTTCCCTCATATTCCGAGTTATGGATCAGGGCCACCACAAGCGACTGCAGGACCGTACGCACATCACTCGTGCAGGACATACGTCTGTAGCGCGACTACAAAACCCGTATTCCTGTCTGCTATGCAGACCGTACTCCCACACGTCGGTGCGTGTGAACATAAAATAAAAGTCGAGTGGTGGAGACGCGTCCACTTGCCGGGCCAATCGGGTACTAGGCTTACCGCTTACCATATTTCGCGGTATGTGGCTAGTACTTTCAAAAGCTTAGCCACCACTACCACACGCTGCGACCTTAACCACTTTTAACAAAACAGACATGGTAAACCTTCAGGTCATGATACAACACATGACCCTGTCCATCATCCTTATAGTGGTTGCAGAATTGTAAACAAGCAACTCCTATATCGCGCGAGTGACAGGAAATCACCCGACTTTTACCGGTCCTATTTAGCAGAGCATCTAAGCGATAAGGACTCGGGGGCAATACATTGGATCCTAAGATTCATGCATCTAGGGTTTCATTAAAACTCCTAGACGTAATGCAAAATATAATATAAATAGACATGGATTGCAGTGTAAATAAAGTAGTGGGATATGTCTGGGGCTTGCCTTTACTGGTGGGACTGAAGTCAGGGATGTTAGTATTGTTGTCTTCCGAACTTTGGTTCGGGGCTTGCGATATCCCTTGGTGACGTTCACTTGGTCTTCAGAAACATCCTCCGTAGACTTCTGGGAGATCTCGTAGGTACCGTTGCCGAAAGTAATCATATCTACATGCAATGCAACATCACATTCAAAGTGTGCACACAAAACTATCTTACTTCACAATAAAGTTGCAATCCAACAATCATTTAACATACCATTCATATAACAACCAAAAAGATCTGAACTAAACCTAGACAGAGCTATAGGGGAACAACTAATAGAATCAGCTACTTGTTGAGGGTTACAACAGAGCCGATTGGAAACAACGGGGGTTTAGTCGATTGAAAGGTGCATCGGTTTGGATCGGCCAATAGCAAGAATCTTAAGATCGTGTGTGCATCTCCGATACATCAACTATGTGCAGCCGATGTAGGACAGAACAGAAGAATTATATCGGCAGTAGCCGATATTAGAAGGGTAACAACCGGATCAACTAACCAGCCGAGGGTAGAAGCATACCAAAAGAAGGGCATCGGCTGACAGTTGTTACACAGAAACATCATAGACTCAAAGAAAACGGATGCTTAGCGGATGAGCTTATAGCCGATACTGAAGCACAGCTGCCGAATGTATTAGCTGAGCAGCGGATACACACGAACTAACAGGGATCCTTATACGAAAAGGGCCTTAAAGAGATTGCAATCAAGACGAGAACAATGTCTTGATGGCAGGGATATGAGCATTCATGAAAAAGGATTAACTAAACATCACACATCTCTATTTAAGACATACATGCTATGGCTTACTTTCCAGCTATAACACAAGCATACAACATCAAAGACTTTCACTCAAGATTACAACATAAAACTTGTAGGGTTTGACTTAGGGTTTCAAACAAAACTGATTTTACATTTTTATGAACTTCCTACGAAAATCTATGAAATGTAGAAGTTCACTGATTTGAAATAAAGAATGCTTTGGAAATTTTACAAAGAACACTCTAGAACTTTCTAAATTAAAGCAATTAAGTCCCTGGTCGGGGAAAAATAGAGAACAGTAAGATAACGACGATATTCCGGCAAAGGAATCATCGGCATTAGAAAGATTTAGTGAATCAGGGCAAACCTTGGGGTAATTTCGAATGTGGAGGAAGAATGGGCGGAAAGTGAATTCCCGCAATGAACAGAATCGACGATAAGATGAGCTCGACGATGACGAGATTCCGTGGTTGACGAAGAAGCTTGCCGGGAAGAGTTGTCGTGGGTGGAAGATGGCCAAAGGAGTAGTCTTTGTGGTGACTCGTGGTGATAGCGGTTGAGCGATCCACGAGGGTAGGAACTGCTGAATGTCGTGGACCCTAGGGACGAGATGATGGAGCCGAATGGGTTCACTATATCGACTTCTCCGCGAACCCTAGGGTTTTCCTGCTCACGGTTGAACTTCCTCTTCCCATGCAAGAAGAAACCCTCCTTGACCTGACTGCTCCGGTGCGTGTACTGTCGGCATACTTGCGCACCCATTCGCAAGGCTGCCGCTCCCATTTTGCTTCCACACCATCGGCCTCCAACTTGCTTGCGCGTGGTCTATTGTTCTGCATACGCACGCGCCTGCAGAAACGAGCTGAGTTGGCCACCGGTAGAACACTCTCGCTTGCATCCGCGAACATGCTAGTTCAAATCCGCTCGGACCTTCGCCTTTGCTTCGCCGCCTTTCCTCCGGCTCGCCTTGCCATAACTGCCCCTCCGCCTCCTCAAGGATGAAGGGAGCTCGCCGTGCGTGGCTCCTCTGAGTTCATCGCATCCGGTCGCCACCTGCACATATCATCGCTCTGCACGTCATCGCCCTGCGTGGTTATTCTTCTTCCTCCTATTGTCGGGCCCGCACTCACCTCGGCCTAGCCGCGTCGCAGATCCCTTCGCAACCGTCCTTGCCAAGGTACTGCCGTGCGCGACCTTGTTGCTCTTCGTGCGAGTCGGTCCCGAACAGCCACGCTTCACCTCCGTCCGCGCACGCCCGAACCGCGCGCGCCTCAGTTCCATGTCTGCCGCGCCACCACGTGCATGCGCCACTCACTCCAGCGCCTACCGCGCGCGCCAAGCTCGTGCGCCCACGCTACTACTCCGGCCGCCCAGCGTTCGCACGCTCCTGCTGCCACTCCAGCCGTCACGCTGCTTCCGCTGCGCTGTGCCTAGCTCCCGCGCTTGCTCGCTGCTGCCGTCTGAGCCAGCAGCTCATGGGCTTGCGCGCCCGCGCCGCGAGCCACTCGCGCGTCTGCCTGCTCGGCCTCCGCTCCACCTGCGCGCGCTCGCTCGCGCCACTGCCGCACCCTCGCCGGCTCCCTGTGTTCACGCTCCAGTCGAGGTGCCCTGCATCACCGGTGTTCTGCTCCACCCAAGCCAGCTCCGCCCCTGTGCTTGCCGCTGTGCTCGCCTCCGCCTGAGCACTCCCCGCTCTGCGCTCTCCACGTCCGCGCGCAGCGCCTGAGCCGTCCCGCGGTATGCGCCGCCAGCCCTGCCGCAGCTAGCGCCCAGGCCGCTGCCCCGGGCCACGCGCCTGCGCTGCCCACCACGCCGCGCTCGAGCCGCCGCCGCAAGCTGCAGCCGCGAGCGCGCCCAGCACCCGAGCCGCGCTCCGCCTGCCGCTGCTCGCCCGCGCGCGCCCCAGCGCCTGCTGCTGCGCTCGCCTGCGCCCGCCGCTGCCAGCCGCCAAGCGCCGGCCCGCTCCCGCTCCTAGGCCCGCTCGCCCGCGCGCTCGACCCGAGCCGCGCCGCTCGCCCCGCCTGGGCCGCGCCGCCTGGCGCCGCACGCGCCTGAGCCGCCTACGCCGCTGGCTTCCGCGCGCTCGCCTGGGCCGGCCCCGCTCCGCACCGCCGCCGCTCGGGGTCCACGCCGGGCCGCAGCCGCTCGGCCCCGCGCCCGAGCCCGGCGCTCGCGCTCCGCCAGCGCCTCCCGCGCGCGTGGGCCGCTCGCCTGCCGCCGAGCCGAGCCGCCGCTCGCCTCCCGCGACGCCCGCACGCCCAGCGCCCAACTCTGGCGCCGCGCCTTGCTCTGCCCGAGGAAGGAACCGAAGGAGGCAACAGGAGGAAGAAAAGTGGAACTTGGATGGAGCTGCCGGTTGGAGGAAAGAAAAAGAAGGAAACAGCAGGATAAGGAAGAAGAGGAGAGAAGAAGAACAGATGGACTTTCCCAAGGACCTAAACGCAATTTTAGAAAATTGCAGGGACTTGTTTGTAAAACAAAATTTCCCGTTAATTTAAAACCCAAATGAAGAAATGCCCAAAACGAAAGTTGGAGAGTTTTTCAAACTCTACAACATTGCTTTAGGGCTCAAGTTTAAAAACTCAAAGCTTATATTTTTACACATGAATCTTTGAACAAAAGTCGGATTTGAATTGCTTTTGTCCTAAAGAATGAAATTTTATAAAATTCAGGACCTAAATGCAAGCATTTATGACACGTCATGATGACGGGATAGACTCGTCATTAAGATTGGATAGACATGTCATAATGACTTGCACTTTTTACACTTTAGTCCTGATTAAATTTTGAGAGTTACTTTTGTAATTCAAATATTTGCATAAAAGGACTTATACTTCTATAAAATTACATAAACACCCTTATTTTTACCATTTTACCCAAACTTTTTACACACTTCAACATACACATTTCCAATGAAACTTTTGGCTAAATAAATATATATTTTTACCAGGGATAAAATAAGGAAAACATGTTTACAAAACCACCTTTCACTTATTTCGAAATTATCCTTCTCCAAATACATTTTGCAAAGACAACCCTAGGTTTTTCTATAATTACAAAAATACCCTTTTAACTTGTACTTTTAAATTTTCAAAAGCTTCACATAAACTCACATACGCTTTACACAAATAAACACATATTTCACACTAACGAAATATCTGCCTAGGGTTACAAATACATGAACTGTCACACCTAATGAGGAAATGGTCGAAATAGAAGTTGTAGTACTTTTCAAATCCTACAACTTTGCTTTAGGGCTCAAGTTCAGAAACCTAAAGTATACCACTTCATTTTACAATTTTGCTCTCAACTCAAACTTACTAAAGTTTTTGTCCTTAGTAATGTGAATTTTATGTAATTTTGGACTTAACTGCAAATATTTATGACTGGTCATGATGACTTGCAGTTTTACATTTTAGCCATTAGTAACTTTGAAAGTTACTTTTATACTTCAATTACTTGCATAAAAGGACTTGTATTTTTGTGAAATTACATAAATACCCTTATTTTCATAACTTCACTCAAATTTCACACAATTCAAACCATACACAACATTTTTCCTATTGGCTTGCTATATTTAACACCTAGGGTGTCAGAAAGAGTTGATATACTCCCGTTGTGGAAGATATAGAATAGTAGCTTTGTAATCAGGTGAGTCTATCTCAACCGCTCGGGAAGAGATATCTAATGATACTTGGTGCCTAGTCATCCAATCCATACCTAGTAGGATATCCATTCCTTCTAGGTGTAGCAATTTTACCGCCAGGAGTCGTTATCATATATGTCCCTTTAGTATGATAGAAATCCAAGCCTACTTTTGTTCCAAACGTTGGACTAATAAAGCTATGGGTTGCACCGGAATCAAAAAGTATAACTGCAGGTTGATGGTGTATAGTGAAAGTACCCGTCATTATTGTTGCACCCTCAGGGAGAGAGTTGTGAAATTCACCCTCCCTTGGTGGACTTGTACAGTTTGCTTCTTGTCTCTACCCTTGTTGCTCGGGTTGCAAGTCTGCCCTTGGAATGATTTCGTAGGTTGAGGGCAATTTTTGATAAAATGCGATGAACTACCGCAATTGAAATAATGATTGTTGTTGTTTCTCTGGTTGAACTGCGGAAAGTTCGGCCTTAATCCAAGCTGTTGCTGCTGATGTTGAGGCTGAGGCACTGGTGGCCTGTTGAATCTAGACTGCTGAGGGGGTCTAGCTACCCATCTGCCTGACTAATTATTCCGGGGTGAGGCTCGTGGAGATGTATTCTGGACTAACCGATACCTTGGGGGTTGAGCACTCGAGGGTCCAGTGGGTATCTTCCGCTTCTTCTCAGCCCGATGGGCTGAAATATAATCTTCCTGAGTAATTGCCATGTTGACAAGCTCATTGAAGGTGTCTGTCTTAACAAGATTCAGTCGTTCTTTGAGCTTGGTGTTCAGGCCACGACGGAAACGATCTCGCTTCTTGGCATCGGTGTTTACATGATAACCTGCATACTGACACAGGTGATTGAAGGCCTGTGCATACTGCATTACGGTGTGGGTTCCCTAGGTAAGAGCTAAAAATTCATTGAGCTTCCGCTCAATGAGCCCTTCAGGAATATGATGCGCCCTAAAAGCGGTGCGAAACTCTTCCCATGTGACTACATGTCCGTCTGGCTGCATGGCATAATAATGATCCCACCAAATGCGAGCAATACCATGAAGCTGCTGTGCTGCAAAGAGTGCCTTATTTGCTTCAGAACATGGTGCGGATAGTAGTGCGAACTTGGACTCAATAGTGCAGAGCCACGCATCCGCGTCAAGAGGCTCTTCAATCTTATGAAAAAGTGGAGGTTGCGTGCTAAAGAAATCTTGGTAACTTGCAGAGGGATGTTCATCACGACCTCGTTGCTGATGACGGAACTGGTTCTGCTGTGCCTGCACTAGCTGATCAAGGAGTTCAGTCTGTCATTGTAACACCCTAAATTTCAAACTAGAGGTTTAAAATAAACTTGGTTAGATGTTATTTAGAATTCACAATATTTAATTCAAATTCTTTTGAATTTAGAATGGTTATCGTGAATTAAAAGTATTTTTATTTATCTATAAAAAGAAATATAAGGGAAAAGTAGGATATGTGCATTTCATGCCCTTGCATTGTTTCATTGGTTGTGGTTCATTTGGATTTAAATTTGAATTCAAAGTTCAAAAGCATTTGAATTTGCAATTTTACCTTTGTTTCTTCCTCTCTCTTTCTCTCTCGGGCCGCCCATCTCCCTCTCTTCTTTTCTCTCCCTTCTTCTTCTTTTCCTTCCCCGCACGGCCCGGCCCATGGCTTCTCTCTCCCTCCCCCTTTCTCTTTTCCTCCTCCACTGCGCAACCCAGTCTTCTCGCGCGGCCCATTTCTTTTCTCTCCCCTCCTCTTCTTTCTGCCCCCCCCCGCACGCGGCCCACCAGCCGTTCCTCGGCCCACTAGCGCGCGCCCCTCCCTTCCTTCTCTCCCTCTCGCGCTGACAGGCGGGGCCCGCCTGTCTGGCCTTTCGTCCCCCTCCCCCCGCACCGAACCGGACTCCAACTCGAGTCCGTCTCGCCCCCGCGCCGTCCCTGCCGCCTCTGCCTCGGGCCCGCACGCTCAGGCACCTCTGCGGCCCCCCTATAAGAGCCGCCCGTACCCTAGGGGTTTTTCCCCCAAGCCGCAGCCGCCTCGCACCCCCTAAACCCTAGCTTTTGAGCACCCGCTCCGCCGCCACCATTGCCAAGCTCGGGCGCTCACCCGCCGCCGTTCCACCACTCCTCGTCGTCGAGCAAGCCCTCCCGGAGTACCGCGTGGTGGTGAGGTTGCTCGGCCGCCCTCCTTTTCCCTCTCCCCCGCTTCTCCCACTCCATGTTTGCTCCACTGAACTCTGCAAATCCATACTTCGGAGTTTCTTGTCCTTTTTGTGACAGTGTCCAGAATCTTGACAGGTACTTCCTGGTACCAAAGATCTGTCTGTAAAGCTATTTCTTCTTCCGACACACGCTCTTTCTCGTGTACCCTCAGACATCTTCTCAGTTGGGATACATGGAATACTGGGTGTATGTCAGCCATTCTTTCTGGTAGCTCTAGATGGTATGCTATGGCTCCAATTTTCTTCTGTACTCGATACGGTCCAATGTACCGAGGGGCTAGTTTCCCATGTACCTGAAATCTTTGAGTCCCTCGAATAGGTGAAACCTTGAGATAGACGAAGTCTCCTGGATTGAAGCTTACTTCTCGTCTCTTCTTGTCTGAGTAACTCTTCTGTCGACATTGGGCTACCTTCAGTTTTTCTCTAATTTCAGCCACTCTTTCTTCCGCTTCCTTTATGAAGCGGGTCCAACTAGGGCACGCTCTCCAACTTCTAACCACATCAGGGGGGTTCTGCACTTTCTCCAATAGAGAGCTTCAAATGGTGACATGCCCAAGCTTACTTGATAACTGTTGTTGTACGAAAACTCAGCATAGGGTAAACTTTGTTCCCAATCCTTGCCATAAGTAAGGACACATGCTCTTAGCAGATCTTCCATAATCTGGTTCACCCTTTCTGTTTGCCCATCGGTCTGCGGGTGATAAGCCGAACTGAAATCCAACTTGGTGCCCATGGCCTTATGCAAACTTTTCCAACACCTAGAGGTGAATTGGGTTCCTCTATCTGAAATAATTTTGCTAGGCACACCATGCAGCTTCACTATGTTATCCACATAGAGCCGGGCTAGCTTTTCTCCACCATAATTGGTCTGCACGGGTAGGAAGTGAGTGACTTTTGTGAGCCGGTCCACTATCACCCATATGGAGTCATGTCCTTTCTGTTTCCTGGGTAAACCCACTACAAAATCCATTCCTATCTCATCCCATTTCCAAACCGGGATGGATAAGGGTTGCAGCAATCCTGCTAGCTTCTGATGTTCGGCCTTGATTCTTTGGCAAGTATCACAATGGGCGACGAACCGTGCAATGTCCGCCTTTATTGCACTCCACCAATACTTTTGTCTTATATCCACATACATCTTGGTGGATCCTGGGTGGATGGAATATGCCAAGTTGTGAGCCTCATCCATAATAGTCTACCGGAAGTCTCCTTCCTTGGGTACGCAAATTCTATCTTTGTACCATAAGGTTCCTTTGTCATCCACACTAAAATCTGGTGCCTTGTTTTCTCCAGTATGCATGCAGATTTTCATCAAGTCCTTGTCTGAACCTTGGGCCTTTCTGATCTTATCCTCCAAAGTGGGTTGAACACTCAACTTGCGACTGGAACCATGGGCGGCGATGTGCACATTTAATCATGCCATTTCTTTTTGTAGGTGGGCATCCTTAGGTCCATAAGATTTCTGGCTTAAGGCATCTGCTACCACGTTTGCTTTACCAGGATGGTAATGAATTACCACATTATAATCCTTAACTAGTTCTAACCACCTTCTTTTCCTTAAGTTCAAATCTAGCTGGGTGAAGATGTAATTCAAGCTCTTGTGGTCTATGTAGATCTCACACTTATTCCCAATCAGATAGTATCTCCAAATCTTGAGGGCATGTACTACGGCTGCAAACTCCAAATCATGGGTTGGGTAATTCTGCTCATGAGGCTTGAGTTGTCGGGAAGCATATGCCACTACTTTCCCATCTTGCATAAGGACACATCCTAATCCTTGACAGGATGCATCACAATAAATGACAAAGTCCTGTTGAATATCCGGCAAGGTTAATACCGGGGCGGTTGTCAGTCTTCTCTTTAACTCCTGGAAGCTTCTCTCACATGACTCGGTCCAAGTGAACTTCTTCTCTTTCTTGAGTAGTTTTGTCATAGGTCGGGCTATCTTAGAGAATCCTTCAATAAATCTCCAGTAATATTCGGCTAAACCGAGAAAGCTTCTAATTTCACTAACATTGGTTGGTTGCCGCCAATTGGAGACTGCTTCGACTTTTTCGGGGTCCACTGCTACTCCTTCTGCGGTCAAGATATGACCAAGGAATGCTACTTCCTCAAGCCAAAATTCACACTTGCTGAACTTGGCGTAGAGCTTGTGCGCTCTCAACTTTTCCAAAACCACTCGTAGGTGCTGCTCATGTTCTTCGACACTCTTAGAGTAAATAAGTATGTCGTCAATGAAAACTACGACAAACTTATCTAACTCTTCTATAAACACCTTATTCATGAGGTTCATGAAATAAGCAGGTGCATTGGTGAGTCCAAAGGACATCACCATACTCATATTGCCCATAGCGGGTGACGAAAGCCGTCTTCGGAATATCACTTTCCTTAATCTTGAGCTGATGATATCTTGACCTTTAGTCTATCTTGGAGAAATACTTGGCTCCCTTCAGCTGATCAAAGAGGTCATCAATTCTGAGAAGGGGGTATTTGTTCTTGATGGTGACTTCATTTAGTGCACGGTAATCCACGCACATCCTCATGCTTCCGTCCTTCTTCTTGACGAACAAGACCGGAGCTCCCCATGGTGATGAGATCGGTCTAATGAAACCACTTTGTTGTAACTCTTCTAGTTGTTTCTCTAGTTCTGCCAAGTCGGAGGCTGCCATCCTATAGGGTCTCTTAGCTATAGGGGAGGTTCCAGGGACAAGGTCAATGACAAACTATATATCCCTATCTGGCGGCATCCCCGGGAGTTCTTCAGGGAAAACATCTACGTATTCATTTACTACTGGAACTTCTTCCAAGGATTTAGCTCCCATACTAAAACCATTGGGTCCGGTCCACTTCCCCGAGTATGGCAGGTTACTTGTACTCCTTTTGGGTTGGTTAGTTGTACCACCTTGTCAGCAAAACTTATAAGGCCAGTGTGCAGGCTTAGCTAGTCCATTCCAAGGATCACATCTATATCTTTGGACTTAAGTACTACTAGGTCTGCTAGGAACTCTACCCCACTTAAAATGATCCTTACCCGAGAACAACCCAGTCGGCACTTAATGTCACCTCTAGGCGTTCGGGTTAATAGGGGTGTTTTTAGTAGTACTGTAGGTATATTGTGCTTTTCCACAAAACTTGAGGATACCAATGAATGTGATGCTCCAGAATCAAATAATACTGTTGCCAAAACTGAGCTGACTAGAAACTCACCGAGCACTACGCCCTGAGCATCCTGAGCCTCTTGCGTGTTGATGTGGTTGACGCGGGCTCATCCAAAGGACTACTGGGGCGGCCCCATCTGCTGGTTGTTGTTGCTGGTGTTGTTGCTGCGGATGGGTACACGATTGGCTCCTAATAGAGCTGGCCTTGGTCCATTCACCGAGTTGGAGAAGGCTGATGCTACCAGCTTGTTGTTGGCATATGGACAGTTGGCAATGAAGTGCCCTATCTCACGGCAGTTGAAGCATGCTCTGGCATTGTTGCTGGCAGTAACTTGGCTTGCATTACTCTGTGGGGCCTTCATGGTGTTCTAGCTCTTGAACTGTCTAAACTGGGTGTTGGGGGCCTGAGAGCCAGTAGCTTGTGACTGGGTCCTGTACTGCATAGGGGCTTGGGACCTAGGCACTGGAGGGCCGAAGTGCCTCAGCTTCTGGAAACGGTCCTGTTGGTCAGCCTTAGTTTCTAGGAACTTATGCTTATTGTCTCTCTTTTCCTTTGCCATGGCTCTCTTGGTGATGATAGCCATGTTCATCAGTGTGTCGAAGTCTGGGTAGATGCATGGGGAAAGCAGCTTCTTAAGTTCTGCATTCAAACCCTTTCTGAACATATGCTGCTTCTTTTCATCCTTGTCTACTTCCTCTGATGCCTAGCGAGCTAGTTCTATGAACTGATATGTGTACTCCTCAATGGACTTGTTGCCTTGTTGCAGCTCACGGATCTCATCTGCCTTGCGCTTCATGGTGGCTGCTGGGATGTGATAGCGACAGAACTCATCCACAAATTCCTTCCAAGTGATAGTGGAGGCATCCTGAGCAGCTACACAGTAGTTCTCCCACCAAGCCAAAGCAGTTCCAGTGAGCTGGTGAGCAGCCAAACGGACTTTGTCACGGTCTCCATGCTCAAATGGTTCGAGTTTTCTCTTGATAACACGCAGCCAGTCATCTGCATCCAAGGGGTTGTGGGATCCTGCAAAGGTGGGTGGTTTGGTCCTCAGAAAAGCTGTCAGTTTGTCATTTGTACTCTGCTCACGGGGCCTTGGGTTGGTGATGACATTGGTCAATGCTTCCAGTAGGAGGTTCTGGTTGTTCAACACTTGCACCAGGTCAATGGCCGGTGGGGGTGGGGCCTGACGTGCTCCTACTTGGCTTTCTCCTCCCTGCTGGCTTACTTCCTGATCTTCCTAATCTTCATGGCCGGGGGCTTGTCCTTGCACACCCTGCTGCCTCTCTGCACTTGGAGTAGTACGTGCCTGACTTTGGAAGGTCCTGGTGTTACGCTTGGGGCCCATCTGTAGATTGGGTAAAACTTTTATGAGACTTAGATTTGGAATTAAGTGATGTTTAAGTTATTTATTTTTGTATTTTCGAAAAGGCAGAATCCACCTCCTGCCGACAAGCACACAGACTAACAAGCATCAAGCACAAACAGTTTTATTTATTAAGCTGGGCGTACAATACTGGGGAGGGTACAGCCAAAACATGCACTACACGGTCGGGTACAAAGGGCACAACAGATGGGAGAGGCACAACTCTAAGCTTGGGGCCGGGACGGCTTCATTCCTAGGGGCATCTTTGAGGCATGCTACTCGCGGGGCGAGTCATCTTCCGGGGCAGAGTGCGCTTCCAGTGGGACGAGAAGCTCTTCCTCGTCGTCCTCGAGGATCCCATTTTCTCGGGGCTGTTCGACAGCTCCTTCTTCTGTGGCTGCAGCTGACCTTTCGGCACCTTCAGGTGGAGCTTGCGGGGTCCCAAAAAGTCCTCCTCATCCTATGATGGGTGTTCCAATTAGGACTTGGGTCTCCCCGATTGCCGTGACGGGTGTTCCACTGCTAGTCCATTCTTGCATACGCCGATCCTGGATCTGCTTGAGGTTCTCATGAGCGACAGCTTCGCTACTTATAGTAGCCGTGGTTCTTGCTTTGGCTTGAGCCACCCGGATTTGGTGCATCCTCACTGCAAGCTCTGCTTGCTCGGCCCGGTGGGTTTGCTCCCTTAGGAATTGGGCGTGCTCGTCGAAGAGCTTGTCCAAGGAGATGAGGTAGGCGACCACATGGTACAAGACGTCTTCTTGATGGCGGCGCCGTTCCAAGTTCCTCATGCGGGCCTGCCAGACTTGCATCCTGATGGCCGGGGGGAAAAGCCTCATTAGTGTGGGAATGAGGTGTTCCTCGAAGATCCGGCACAGGTACCGGAGAGCCTTTCTGATGGCCAAGGGATAGGCATCCCGATGCTTAAATCCTGTGGCAATCACTCGCCACGGCTCTATGTCGGGGTAGCGGGTGCTTCTGGCGATGGAAAGAACCACCCTACAGCGAAGACTGCCGAGGTGTTCGTACTCTCTAGTGTAGTACCTTGGGCTCTCAGTAACACCGAGGCGCTCCAGGGAGTTGATCAAAAGGCGGGGGAAATGAGGCTCTTCTTGGCAAACGCCCTGGGTCCAACCATTCTCGGCCATCTGAAAGCAAAGGTAGAGTGAACAAGCCTTGCACACATGGTAGGGTACAAGAAGGATAGACGGTCTGTATTTTTCATTCTCAATCCTCTCATCCGGGCAATCCATGAGCGTCCTCTTCCTCCAGTAGGTGGGAAAAATCCCATAGGAGTTCGCTGAAGATGACGCTTATAGACCACGCGTAGGCGTCGCAGGGCTTTTCGGGCAGCCTTTCGGTAGGTGTCTGGGAACCCAAAGCCAGTGGTGGAGATGAACCAGGGATCCACGTCAGAGTAAAGTGTGCTTTTTCCCACAAAGATCATCAGGTCACACCGAAGGGTGCCTCTGAAGTTGTACTCCCGGTAGGTGTACTCCGGTGGGTCCACAACTCCGACGCGTTCTAGGATGAGTAGCAATAACTTCGGGAGGCTAGGCTCTACGGGGCAGATTCCGTCACTCCATCCATTGTCAGCCATCTGGAATCAGACAAGGGCCAAAGGTGAGTGCCGTGTAGAAAGGTGAGTTAAGTGGGGAACAATCTAGTGAGAAACGGCTTAGAAAATATCCTCGGTCCTAAGGGTCGCGTCCTACGGCCAACCTATGGCTCTGATACCACCTGAAGCGTCCCCTTATCCGAGGTGACTAAATGTGATACAAATATTAGTCCCAGGAGGCTGATAACACATTTATTACATCAAATGGTTCATTACCGTACAAACCATCGAGGTAGCGGCACTGAAGCGCCACTATCAAGAGGGACAACATAAGGACTACAAGACAAACTAAAGTGCCAATAAAATCTAAGATAACATCAGAGTCTTGAGCCATGGTAAGCTTCCTGTGGAGACCCTGAACCACAGGCAAGGTTGGGTGCAAGACGGCGACCTACTCGACGTCTTCAGAAATGAAGTTCGGATCCTCCTCTGTAAAAACTAGGCAAGAGTGAGTACATACGTACTCAACAAATCCAACCACACCCACGGGAGGGATAATAAAGATCATGCACAGGATATATCAAGGGTAAGGCTAGGGTTCATTTGCGATAAAGCGAGGTTTTACACATGCAAAGGTTCATTTAATAAAAGAGTTTTCTCAAAACATTTCTGTAGTATTCGAATAATAAGTGGGGTTGATCCTACACAAAGGATCCAAGTTTTAATGCTACCGAACTCCACATCCATAGTAGCTCACGGCACAACTGCCGGACACTTTCAAAACAACTCACGCCACAAAACCAACCATCCCAAAATGTCTATTGAAGTGACCATGCCGTAACTCGTCCAATACCGTGGACACAGCTATTCAAATAGATTTTACACTCTGCAGAGGTTGTACACTTTACCCACAAGTAGGATACCGCACTACGAACACCTTTGTGTCGCTGTAGATCCTAACAAAACCATTACCCACCTTAGCTGAATCTAACTAGCCAACACGGAAGCAACCATGGGGTTAATGACCTATCAACAAAGTCATAACCAGGACATAACTCACACAGATTGTATTCCTTTTCCATGATCTCCCGTTGCTCACTAGCTCCCCTTTTGGCTAGCGGAACAGCTAGTGGGGTTTATGCTAAGCCGTTGCCCACACAACGGTCGAGTGGTTGTACGATAAGTGGGTTAGGAAAGACGACACCTCAGTTCATCCTTACATTGACAAGACGGACATCTCCCAACCATGCTCAACCATAAAGGTACAAGCTCACCCGTGGCATTTCACACAGGAAACACCGTCCATCTCATCAAATAATATCCTTCTTTTATTTCCCAAAATCCCATTTTACCTTTTATAACACTCACACCTTTATTTTCGATAAAGGGCGTTGTGGTTATGATTAAAATATAATAAAGGGAATAAAAGGTCTTAAGCATCTCTAGCAGTAGTTAACGTCCAGCAGAGCAAACCCTACATAGACATTAATCTAGGTCATCAAGGAATCGTCATAGCAATCAAGGGGTGGCTATCCAACCATGTCTTGCAACAATGCATTTTATAAAATAGGCCAATAGGTTGTGTTTATAAAACTGGGATAAACATGCATCAAAGGATGGGATTGGACTTGCCGTCCTCAAAGCCTTCCGGAAGCTCCTCCTCGAGGTACGGGTCTTCGGGCTCCGGCTCGCGGTCCTGCTCCTCCTCGGTCACACCGTCGGCTACAACACACAAACAATCACACAATAAAAACAAAGTTCGCCGACGAGCTAAAAAAAAGAGGGAAATAGAGAGCTTCGATTAAAAAAGATAGAGAAGACTATTATATTTGTTGGATGTGGATCCTGAGACTTGGAGAGAATATTTGATGTGTGGTGGAGTTTGGAATCAATTCGGAACATAATGTCGCATGAAATGGAGGGCTGCGGACTGCATAAGGAGGAAAGGTGGAGGGGGTTATGCACAAGTCTGCCTTTCTTCTTCTTTGAGATAGAATAGGAGGGGGGAAAACGGTAGGAGGGGGGCAGCCAGGCCATGGGCGTTGGCCCCCCTGGTGCATGGCAACACCCGGGGAGGAGGGGAAAATGGAGAGGAGGCCGAGGGGGTCCGATTCCGGCCCTCACCTCGTGCGGAGACGGTCTACGGAGGGCTATCCACGGAGATGGGTGGTGGCCGGCAATGGTGAGCGGCAGCGGCGAGCTGCAGCGTGAGGTAGAGGAGGGGAGGTGCTGGGGTGGTGTGCGCGGAGTGAGGGGCGGCTTGGGGTCTGATTTATAGGCCGAGAGGAAGAGGGGAGATGGCCAGCATGGGAGGGTCACGGGCAGTACAGGAGCCTCGCCATTAATGGCGGCCGGAATGCTCGGGAACAAGGCGCAAGCTGCGAGGGCGAGGGGACGGGACGGAGATGGGCCAGCCCAGCAGCGGGCCGCACGCCGGCTTGGCATGCATGGGCAGCAGGCACGCAGCGGCACAGCGAGGAACAGCGGCCGCGGCGGCCATGGCGTGACGCATGCGGCGTGATGCGCGTGCACAGCCAGCAACGGGGCAGCGGCGGGTCGTGCGCTGGCCCGCGCGTGCACGCAAGGAGCAGGCTACAGCTCGAGCAGGCAGTAGGCAGCACAGGGGAGAAACAGAAAGAGGAAGGCAGCGCAAAAAAAAGAGTCTGGGAATAAATTTAGAAGAGAGAAATAAAATGAATTTGAACAAAATATGAGAAAAGAAAAGTGGGGACACGCGCGCGGCACCGACAATCGCGGCCAGGCAGGCGCACGCGGCCGACCGCGACACGATGGTGATGTGACAGGATGGCGGGGCCAGTGGAAAAGGAAAAGGGACGGGCGGCTCCGCGGAAAAAGAGGAAGAGACTGCGCGATGTCGGAACCGCGGAAAATGGGGAGGTGGGCTTCGGGAGCTCAAGCGGCGGAAAAGGTTTAAAAGATTTTTAAGCAAGTGATTGGTAATGCAATTTAAATAAGATAAACACGCAGGCGTTACACTAGTTCTTCATCTTGGGGAGCACCCATAATATTCGTTGAAAAGAAAGATGGTACACAACGGATGTGTGTTGACCACAGGGCCTTGAATGAGGTGACTATCAAGAACAAGTATACATTGCTGCGTATAGAAGACTTGTTTGATCAGTTGAAGGGAGCTAAGGTATTCTCCAAGATTGATTTGAGGTTAGGGTATCACCAGCTGAGGATACGACCTTCAGATATTGCCAAGACAGCTTTCACTACCAGATATGGGCTATATGAGTACACAGTCATGTCGTTTGGGTTGACTAATGCTCCAGCTTACTTCATGTATCTGATGAATAAGGTGTTCATGGAGTATCTTGATAAGTTTGTGGTGGTATTCATTGATGATATTCTGGTGTACTCTAGGAATAAGAAGGAACATGAGGAGCATTTGAGACTTGTTTTGCAGAAACTCAGGGATAATCAGTTGTATGCAAAGCTCAGCAAATGTGAATTCTAGTTGGAGGAGGTCTCGTTCCTTGGCCATGTTATCACCAAGGGAGGTATTGCAGTAGACCCAGGGAAGGTCAGAGATGTGCTGAATTGGAAGCCACCTACGACCGTGTCGGAACTCCGAAGTTTCTTAGGACTCACGGGATATTATCGGAGGTTTATAGAAGGCTTCTCTAAGATAGTGAAACCTCTTACTTCACTACTAGAGAAAGACAAGAAGTTTGAATGGTCAGAGGCATGCCAAGATAGTTTTGAGGAGTTGAGAAAAAGGCTGACGACCGCACCGGTGTTGGCTATGCCCGATATTCACAAGAGTTTTGACATCTATTATGATACTTCTAAGCAGGGTCTTGGCTGTGTGTTAATGCAAGAGGGACATGTGATTGCATACGCGTCCCGTTAGTTGAGAAAAAATGAACAGAACTATCCTACACACGACTTGGAGTTAGCAGCAGTGATACATGCTCTGAAGATATGGAGGCATTATCTGATGGGTCACAAATGTCAGATATACACCAACCATAAGATTCTGAAGTATATTTTCACTCAGAATGACCTCAACCTGAGACAGCGAAGATGGTTAGAGCTTATCAAGGATTATGATCTGGAGATACACTATCATCTAGGGAAAGCAAATGTGGTTGCTGATGCCTTGAGTCGCAAGAGTCATGTGAATGCGGTCATGGTTAGCCAGATGCCTCAGGAATTGTACGAAGAGTTTGAATGGCTCAATCTGGGGTTCGTCGCTCATACAGAAGGAATCACTATAGAGGTAGAGCCGACCCTCGAGCAAGATATACGAAAGGGTCAGCTTGAGGATCCTAAGATACAGGAGGTAAGGGAGATGATAGAAGCAGGCAAGGCACCAGACTTTACCGAAGACGAACATGGAACTGTATGGTTCAGAAAGAGGATATGTGTGCCCGATGTGGATCATCTCCGAGAGAAAATTTTGCAAGAAGCTCATGACTCGGCTAATTCTATCCATCCTGGCAGTACCAACATGTATCAGGATCTGAAGGAGAAATATTGGTGGTATGGTATGAAACGTGATGTTGCAGCTCATGTGGCGCTATGTGATGTGTGTCAGAGGGTCAAGGCCAAACATCAGAGACCAGCTGGCTTGTTACAACCATTGAAAGTGCCAGAATGGAAGTGGGAAGAAATCAGTATGGATTTCATCGTGGGGTTGCCACGCACCCGAGATGGTTATTATTCTATATGGGTTATAGTGGATCGATTGACCAAGGTGGCTCACTTTATACCAGTGAAGACTACCTACACTGGGGCATGGTTAGCGGAGTTGTACGTCTCTCGGGTGGTGTGTTTGCATGGGGTACCCAAGAAGATAGTGTCAGACAGAGGAACTCAGTTCACGTCTTGATTTTGGCAAAAGTTGCATGAGTCAATGGACACGAAGTTGAACTTTAGCTCCGCTTATCATCCACAAACTGATGGATAGACAGAAAGGACCAACCAAGTGTTGGAAGATATGCTTAGGGCTTGTGCCCTAAAACATGGAGGCAGTTGGGATAAGAGCTTACCATTCGCAGAATTCTCTTACAACAACAGTTATCAGGCCAGTTTAAAGATGGCACCGTTCGAGGCATTGTATGGTAGGAGGTGCAGGACTCCGTTGTATTGGAGTGAGACAAGTGAAAGTTAGTTGTTCGTGCCTGAGATCATTAAAGAGGTTGAAAGACAGGTACAGGTTGTCCGTGAGAATTTGAAGGTGGCTCAGTCGAGGCAGAAAAGCTATGCAGATACTCGATGATGAGAGTTGACCTTTGAGGAAGGAGACTATGTGTATCTGAAGGTGTCACCTATCAGAGGTTTGCGCAAGTTCAAGGTCAAAGGGAAGCTGTCGCCTCGTTACATTGGTCCATTCAAGATCCTAGAATGAAAGGGCGAGGTGGCTTACCAACTAGAGCTACCCGCGCGGTTGTCAGACGTGCACAATGTGTTCCATATATCACAGTTGAAGAAGTGTTTGAGGGTACCCGAGGAGCAGTTGCCACTGGAGGAACTAGATGTGCAGGAGGATTTGACCTATACGGAGCACCCCGTCAAGATACTGGACACAGCAGAGAGAATTACCCGGAGTAAGAGGATACGGATGTGTAGGGTTCAGTGGAGTCACCATGCAGAGGATGAGGCTACTTGGGAACGAGAGGATGAGTTACAGGCATAATTTCCCCAGCTCTTTGCTAGCCCAACCGAATCTCGAGAACGAGATTCCTTTTAAGGGGGGTAGGTTTGTAACACCCTAAATTTCAAACTAGAGGTTTAAAATAAACTTGGTTAGATGTTATTTAGAATTCAAAATATTTAATTCAAATTATTTTGAATTTAGAATGGTTATCGTGAATTAAAAGTATTTTTATTTATCTATAAAAAGAAATATAAGGGAAAAGTAGGATATGTGCATTTCATGCCCTTGCATTGTTTCATTGGTTGTGGTTCATTTGGATTTAAATTTGAATTCAAAGTTCAAAAGCATTTGAATTTGCAATTTTACCTTTCTTTCTTCCTCTCTCTTTCTCACTCGGACCGGCCCATCTCCCTCTCTTCTTTTCTCTCCCTTCTTCTTCTTTTCCTTCCCCGCACGGCCCGGCCCATGGCTTCTCTCTCCCTCCCCCTTTCTCTTTTCCTCCTCCACTGCGCAGCCCAGTCTTCTCGCGCGGCCCATTTCTTTTCTCTCCCCTCCTCTTCTTTCTTCCCCCCCCCCCCCCGCACACGGCCACCAGCCGTTCCTCGGCCCACCAGCACGCGTGCCTCCCTTCCTTCTCTCCCTCTCGCACTGACAGGTAGGGCCCGCCTGTCAGGCCTTTCGTCCCCCCTCCCCCCCGCACCGCACCGGACTCGAACTCGAGTCCGGCTCGCCCCTGCGCCGTCCCTGCCGCCTCCGCCTCGGGCCCGCACGCCCAGTCGCCTCCGCGCCCCCCCTATAAGAGCCGCCCGTACCCTAGGGGTTTTTCCCCCAAGCTGCAGCCGCCTCGCACCCCCTAAACCCTAGCTTTCGAGCACCCGCTCCGCCGCCGCCATTGCCGAGCTCGGGCGCTCGCCCGCCGCCGTTCCACCGCTCCTCGTCGTCGAGCAAGCCCTCCCGGGGTACCGCGTGGTGGTGAGGATGCTCGGCTGCCCTCCTTTTCCCTCTCCCCCGCTTCTCCCGTGCCCGCTCAACGCGCACCGAAGATCCCCGCCGCCTCTCACCGCCGGCCGCCGCCTCTCCCCCTTAACCCCCCAATTTGGTTCCCCTTCGCGCGCGCTACCTCCTGGTCGTGATCCAAGCCAAAACCATGGCCGGGAATGCATTATCGCGTTTCTCTGGCAAAGCGCCACCGCGCGCCGCTGTCCAAGCCGCCGCCGGCGTTGTTCCGCCACTGCCCGAGCCGTCTTCCGCGTCCCCACCGTCGGATCAAGATCCGACGGCCCAGATCCATTTCAACCCGAGTCAATAGATCAGCTGTAACACCCTAAGGTAATTTCCTTAAATTTTAATGAAATTATTTGGACTTAAATAAATTTTCCAGGCTTTTCTTTAATTTTTGTGGCATTTAAAGCAATTTATAACACAAGAAAATAAAATTTATTATAGGTTTAAATTGTTTGTGCATACATGCTGCTGCATTATTTCATTTGTGTTGAGTGTATAGGTTTGAATTCAAATTTTGTTTGAATTCAATTAGATTTGTTTGATTTTAGTGGGAGTTTAGAAAAGGAAAAGAAGGAAGAAAGCAGCCCCCAAGCTCTTGGCCCAGCCCAGCTCAGCTCCCCCTTTCCCCTCTTCTCTCCTTTCCCTGGCCCAAACTCCCCCAGAGGCCCAATACTCCTCTCCCTCTCCTTTCCCCGCGTGGGCCGCGCCGGCCCAGTTTTCCCAGCCCGAGCGTGCCTCCCCCACCTCCTCCCTCTCTCTGACCACTGGGTCCTACCCGGCAGTGCCAGTTCTTCCCCCTTCTTCCTCCTCTGGCTACCGACCGCGCCAAGCCCGCCGCGAACTTCGCTGGCCGTTCTCCCGAGCGCTTCCCCGGGGCTTCCGCTTTCCCTTTAAACCACCCCGCGATTCGTCTGTGCCTCATCCTCCACCCCTCGGTCGCCCAAACCCTAGCGCCGCCGCAACGATCCCCTCCGCCGCATTGAGCACCTGCTCCGCCGTGGGCCGGCCGTCTGGCTGCTCTAGATTCCACCAGAGCCGCCGCAGAAGCTCCATACCGTGCCCAGGATCGACCTCAAGCCGTTTTCTCTCGGTTCCCATCTCTCACGTGCCGGAATTTCTCCCAAGGAGTCGCCTCCGGTGAGTAGCCGCCTCTGCAATTCCACGCCACCAGCGATTACCGGACCTCTCTGACCCCTGCAACACCAACGCAGCTCCGCCACGATTCGAGCCGTGGGCTCCAGGTGCCCGGACGCACCCTGTGTCGACCCGTCACCGGCCTCCGCCCGTGCGCCGCCGTTGGACCTCGACGCCGACGTCCTGCCAGGCCGCCCTGCCCGAACCTGAACCCTGGTGAGCTTCTTCTTACCCCGCTCTTCCTGTTGCACTAGAGTTTGTGGCCCTTAGTCCTCCGCAGCGCCCGGACCGTTGCTCGCCGGCGCCCCGCCCCGCGATGACCCGCCTCCATCACGGTATTCACCGTCCTGAGCCTCGTCGGGCCCTTGTTGTAGCCCAGGTGGAGTACGCGTGCGGCGCTGACCCTCCTTGACCCGAACCGAGTCGAATTAGGCCCCGGAGCACTAGAATCGATGCTTTCCGGCGAAGTTCGGCACCACACCACCGCGGAGGATCATCTCCGGTGACCGGCGCCGCCGTCCCGCGCGCCCATCTGCCCGGGCCGTAGGATGCGAGGCGAGCGGACAGGATTAGATCGAGCTAAGATAGATTAGGGCCGCCAGATCAAAATCCAAGAGTCCGGATCGGAGGATACCGGTTCGCCCCAGTTTAAATCTGGACCGTTCATCTCCGATCCAGCGGTCGTGATTGGATCAAGAGTAGAGAGAGTCCGGGGCGTAGGATCGGGATCCAACGGGTGAGAACCGCGCGTACCCCTTCGCGTAACAGATCTAATCCGAGCCGTTAGATGATGATCCAACGACCCAGAATAGAAGATACCGCTTCAGCCCGCTTCTTTTGCTTAAGAGCCCCCGGATTTTTCTGGAATCAACCCGCGGTCCTCTTTAGTTCAAAAGTATTCGCAGTTAGGTCCTGTTTTATTCGTTTAAGCCCCTGAGCTTCCTGGAATTAGAACCCGCAGTCCATGTCTGGTATTTTCACGAGCTAACCCCTGAGTCTATGCTTTAATTACGTTTAGGTCCCCAGTTTTCGCACAGAACCCCCTGGAAGTTCTGTTTTTCTCGCAAATAGGTCCCTGGATCTTGTTTCAAGCGTAGTTTTCGCGTTTTAGCTCCGTTTTAGGTGTTCTTTATATCCACGCGATCGTTATAACGCGTAGAATAGTTCTAGGCCAGTTTTATGTGCTGTTCCATTGTATTGATGTACTGTTTCTTATATTTCGCTATTGTTTGCATGTGTGTGCATGTGTGGCCCATGTATTGCTGTTACGATCGTGAGTAGACGTCGAGCCACCGGAGCAGTACCAGGAGCAGCCATCTTCCGAGCAGTTCGAGTAGCAGCCGGGAGAGTATGAGGAAGGCAAGTATAACATGAACCTCCTATCACTTTTAAATACAATTTCATACTGCATTTTAATACTGTATACCTATAAGGATTTCCTAGCCACTTTATATCCTATATATATCCTTTGGGTTGCATTTTGGTTAGTTGTGCTAGGTTGCTGCGCTATAACACACTTGGTCCTTTTTAATTAAATTTGATTAATGGTTATATGCAACTTAACTCTGAGAGTGGCCCTCTGTGCTGTGTGCTTGAGTGGCTCACGTCTCCTTAAAAGATGTTTTGATAGAAACATGGTTTAGGGGGCCAGCACGGTGCTTAGTGCTTGGTTGGCCACTCTCCATAAGGACCGGTTCATAGAGCGACAACCTGGGACAACCGCGCAACCACAAGACTGGAATGGGACGGTCTTGACTTACTAATTAGGTCGTGTTGGTTCGGGAGTAACTTACCTGCGTGGGCAAGAGGGGTGGTAAGCTTCAATGGTCCCTGCTCCTCCGGCTTGGTCTGTGCTGTGTGTCTTGTACCCCCGGAGGTGGGCCCCATCGTCGCTGATCCAGAATCCTTAGCGGTTACACCTTACCAACGTGATCCTTTGTAACGGTCTCGTAGTGTGCTTGGTAGCCATCTCACCTAAGGAAGTGTGATGAACAACTAGCGTAGCTCACGACTTGTGGGTAAAGTTGTGCAACCTCTCGAGAGTGTAAAACTGATATATCAGTTGTGCTCACAGTCATGAGCGGCCCAGATCCTCCGTCTGATTAGTGGGGTTATCAACCTTTGATTAGGGAGATTCCCCGGGGTGGTTTTGGTTGGATGGTTCTCAGTAGTTCTTAAATAATACTGATTAATTTCTTATGCAATTTGGGTTATGGTAACTCATCCACTTGTAGTAATTAGATTTAATAAAATTTGCCAAGACTAAAAGCTAATGCAGTTGAGTCAGCCAGCCTAGAGCCTCATAGTTTGTGTTATACTTGTTGAGTACTAGTTTGTACTCACACTTGCCTCTCCACTTTTCTATTCCATTTCGGATATCTTCGACCGCTGCTCAGTGCCCAGCAACGTGGAGGACTACGTCAGCGGCTTCGACGACTTCTAGGCGTTTGTCTCCCAGTTGACGTCCCTGTGGCGCCCAGCTCTTCATGTATTCATTTTACGCTTCCGCATTCCTTGAACTGATTCTTGATTCAGTTGTAATAAAGATATTCATTTATAATTTATACGCTCTTATTCGTGACATGTGTTGTGATATCTTGATAATCTGTTGTATATATGCGTGACTTGATCCTGGCGCATATATGATTGCTCGATTTATGTTCTTATAAATCGGGTGTGACATCAGCATACCGGTCCATCGAGGAAATCTTGCAGTTGAGCCCTTAAGTTTCCTCGGAATCAACCCGCAGTCCACCGAAGTTCAAAAGTATTCGCGATTTGGTGCTTTTTCTTCTGTTTAGACCCTTGTAGTTTTCCAAAATAGAACCCGCCATCCTAGACTTTTTTGTTTGGCAGTCTAACCCCTCTGACTAATGCTTAATTATGATCTAACCCTCAGTTTCTTCTGTTAGGGCCCTTCTAGTTTCAAACCCTTCACAAATAAGCCCCTAGAATCCTGTTTTAGCACTAATTTCTCCGTTTTAGCTCCGTTTTGATCGATTCTTGCGCTCACGCGATCCTTACGACATGAGTAGTAGTTTTATTACATTATTTTGTTCTGTTTATATTGATTGGTGTACTGTTCTTATTATTTGCATTTGTTTGCTTGTATGCGCTTGTGTACGACAATAGACGATACGCAGTTCGAAGGACCGCAAGAGCCGAGCTTTGAAGAGTTTCCTGAGCAGCAGCAGTTTACCAATGAAGGCAAGTGGTCCTTGATCATGTTTTGGCCCCATTAGTATTACCAATACACCTTTATTTTTATATGCATGCATGTGTTTAGAATATGATGGATCCGAAGTTAAGGATATGCCTAGATTCAATTGAACTTCCTTGATTAAGCCTAGGTATTTATATTTATGTTGTAGTTATGCTAATTGCTTCTACATAGATTTGGGTTGGATAACCTGGATATTATGATAATGTTTTATGTTCTGGAATGTTGATTGGTGATAAATAAGATTATTGAATCAATTGGAACATGGAGAACCACCCAGGAAAATAGTACAACCACAATACTATATGGCTCTGGTCTTGGCTAATTAATTAGAAACTCTAGCTTATGATGATCTTACCGAAAGGGCAAGAGGGGTTGCATCGTCGGGGTATAGCTTGGTCCTCTTGAGGTTGTGATGTGGTCCTGGGTAAGGCGTCCGCCTCATTAGGGGGAGTTATGACCGCTTTGACTTGAAACCTTAGCGGATTGTCATAAGTTAGGAAATCTTTGTAAAGGCCTCGTAGTGAATCCTTGACACTCACCTTGGAAGTGTTTAAGGGCCTTGCAAACCCGGGCATCAAGGGAAACACGAGTTGCGGGTAAAGTGTACAACCTCTGCAGAGTGAAAACTGATATATCAGCTGTGCTCACGGTTAAGAGCGGCTTGGACCCTCACATGATAATTAAACTTAAAGATGATCTAAATCACTGGTTCTGTTTATTTATCTCTATGTTGTGGATTGGTTCACCTCAGATAGTTTATTTAAGGGTTGGTATATACTTACACTTAGCTAATGCTTGCCTAATTAAAACTTGACCAACTAAAAATGCGTATCGCAGCCAAACCATGTTAGCTTTTCCTTGATCATAGCCTTGCATGTTATATAATTTACTCCACTTGCTGAGTACCAACCATAAGTGTACTCACACTTGCTTTATTAAAAATAATGTTGCTCAAAACAAGATAATTGCCCGATGTTTCTCGAAGATATTGAAGAATACTAGGCATATGTCTCCCAGTCATCTGCCTGTGAAGTTGAAGTCCGCTGCTATTCATCGATGTTTACTTATTCTCTTAAGCTTAAGATTGTCGGTCATGTAATAAAGTACTATTATACTCTATTTCATTAATGCATTGTTTTGGATATTCGCTTATGATGTCTACTGTATGTGCGGAACTTGATCCTGGCGCACATATGGGATGCATTCGGTTACCTTTTCTAAACTGGGTGTGACAGTCGTGCCATTACTTCTGCTAGATTTGGTGGTGGTGGTGGCGGTTGTTGGAAACCGCTAGCCTAGTCCATCCTGAAACCTTCAGGGGTTCCATGCGTAGCGCCAACCATCTGAAGAATGGAAGATGTCCATTAGAAATCACCAATACTTGTGTCCATTTTCAGGAATATACCGCACAAAAATAAAACATATGGAAATAGTGCAACAGATAGATAGCTCAATAGATAACCGGACAGGAAACTCGGGTTATAGATCATAAACTAGTGGTCATTACTATGTTACAACTCAGTAGTCTACTAACTACAAATCAAGCCATGCCTACACATGCCACATATAAAACAACAAGCGGCCGTTAGGTCAAACTAGACTGCTCTCTCCCTATGTCACACTATACTACCCTAAGTACATCTAGAAGGTCGATGATTTGGAAAAGACTAGAAATCGTCAAGGTTGCCCACAGACGACTGGCTGCCAGAAGAAGAATGATTGGGCTGAGGATTAGGTTCGGGATCTCCATGCTCGGAATCAAGATCGGAAACTCCTTCAATCTCTTCAGGGTCTTCTTCTTCATCTTCACTTTCAGACTCTTCAGGTGCGACAGGAGGTACTGGCTGCTCATGAAGCATATCGATATGGATGATGGTGTCGTTAAGCTCAAGAGTAGGGTCATGGACTTGCTCTTGGAGAAACTCGATGACAGTGTTGCGCTGAATGATTAATGTATCACTCTCAATGATCTGATCCTCTCGGTGAGTGATGGTTTCATCCCGCTGTGCGATAACCTCATCTTTAGCAGTGATTGTGGCTTGGAGCTCTTCAATCTGAGTAATCTGCTGGTTAGTGTTTCTGTGATAACCTTGGGCTATACTGGTCATTTGGCTCATACCGTGGCGCTGAAGTATCTGATGACGATATTGTGCATTCATAAACATAACTATAGCACGTAGTGTCTCTTCTATCAAATCTCCCAATAAGTGTCCAAAATGGGATACTCGAAAACTCCACTCAGGGTCATGAGAATTTGCTATAGGGGACAAACCAATAGGGTACCTGGCAACTTCATCTGGATGCTGGTGACAGAAAATGTTGATAGCTTCAAGAGCTGCAGCTTCAAAAGTGTCTGCTAGACGGTGACCAACCACATCAATCTCGATGGGCTGCCACAGGGATCGCGATGGATGCTGGGGAATAGTCATCTTCACTCTGCATCGAGGAACACCCTCTTCACTATACTCTACTCCATCATATTGCGGTGGCTTGGTGTAGCTAAACAACTGAAGTGACTCCCACAAGAGATGTGGAAAACCCTCCCAATGTAAGGCATTGGTATGAGCATGTCCCTCGTGGTCCCAAAAGATCTTCGGAAAATCTGCCATCTGAAGCAAAGATTCAAATGGTAAGGTTGCAAGTTTTCAACAAAAATGCTTTGAGAAAACTACAGGAAAAATGTGAGTCAGACTCATGGAATAGCTGGGATGCAACTACCCTGTTGAGAACTCACAAGGTGAATGGAATGAGACAACTGATTCTGGTAATAGCAACGGCTAGAAATCAGATAGATGATATAGATCTTGAAGATGAAACAAAAGATGCCGAGATACTAAACCCTAAGGCTGTCTGTATGACCATTTTAAGACTACACCTATGATAAGCAACACTCTAGATAGCCTTAAAACAACAAGCCATTAATTCATTCACTTTGTTTAATCATGAAGTATGCATGCACGTACTACTCGTCCTCACAACCAAAAATAATTGCCAAATATTTTTGGACTTACGTGGTTAGTTTCGGTAGTATAGTATATATATATACGTCTCTCACTATAATAGCTAGTCGAGAGATCCTACTCATTCAGAGCCTATTGAGTCGGGGTTAGCGTACCTGCAGAAAAATCACATATATCATGAACCTTTCATGCTAGCACGTCATGAAAGCGTTCCCAAACATTACTGTTCACTTATAGAAACAACATCCGTACAATTCCCGCTGTACAGATGATGTTAACATACATTACTTTCGCAACGTATTCACGGGATACTGTATAAAATGAGGGTATCAACAGCGATCACCATACCCTATGCCTAACCATATACTCCCAATATAATCAACTTATCGTTGGTATATTGGTAGCATCTCAAGTAAGCCACTGCTTGAGAAACAACGTTCTGTTCGCATCACCGACGGGAAGACCAAGCTCTCTCAGTTGGCTGAGGATCCTTACCCTCTTACCTCATCATCGAATGCGTCGTTACAGAATATAAAATTGATTGTGCTCGAAAGTAAGTTTTTACAGAAATGTAGTGCTAACAGTTACAGTAGTACTATAAGCATACTGTATATATATTAGCTACCTAAAAATTCCCATATAAACCCCTAGGGCTTTATGTACTAAGCACAATCTTTAACGAAACCAACGCAATATATTTTTTTACAAAATACTTTGTTGGTCCAGTTTTATTCTAAAAACATTTTTAAGGTCAATCATATCTCCGGTGTACACTTGTTAGCTCTAATACCAGCTTGTGGCAGAACCGCTTGAATTATTCCAGCTCAAGTGCGCAGATCATTGCTATACAGGTGATATAACCTCAACGCACTTCAAATGGAATAACCCAATGATCTGTCGGGTAACATCCCGATGAAACCACCTGATTCCGGATCGTTCAAGCGTAGCTCGCACGAAGGCGAGTCCAGAGATACAATCACCGTTATATTTTTACAACATAATCATAGTAGTTATAACAAACTGGTTTCTAGTAGAGTATTGCAAACCTAACTGAAACAAATTTATATAGACATTGTGTGAAAACTTCAAGTTTCAACAAACATTATTCAGAGATGGCAGCGGAAAAGATACAACAACGCGACTACTCATCGTAAAGAAGGCACCATACTTAGCCCAAAGCATTGCGTCATTCCTGTGACAATCAGGTAATTAGAGACTTAGACACTAGGTTTTAGTGTGATATATGTAGGCTTGCTATGGTATATGTGGGTAGTACAATAGACTAGGGGTATATTTGTAATTTCTATAAAATATAGGTCCTTGAGTGTAATTTGGATGAAATGGAAGATAGCATTAAAACCTAGGAGAATTATAATACTAGGTATCAAATATATATTACCATAAGAAAGAAAGTGTAAAAGGTAGATTAAATTCTAAGGGCAATAAGCTTTTAAGTAAGAATAGGAACTTAAGTGTAAATAAAACACAAACCATAGGGCCTTTTGTGCAAAATAGTTGATGTGTAAAAGTAATTTTCATGTTTACTTGAGGGCTAACATGTAAGAGTACAAGTCATCATGACATTCCATGAACATTTGCAAATGTATCAAAAATTTGATCAAATCCCCTTTGGTAAGGACAAAGGTAATTCAAATTCCACCTCTGTTCAAAACTTAACATGTAAAGTTGCAAACTTTGAGTTTTTGAACTTGAGCCCTAAAGAAATTTTGTAGAGCTTGAAAAACTCTACAACTTTTATTTTGGGCTTTTTCTCAGAAAACCTCTAGATCAGTGGGAAATCTTTCTTTACTGTGGGGTCCCTGAAGTTTTGGGTTTTCACAAACCGGTCCTCCAGACCTCCTCCCTCTCTTCTTCTTCCTCTAAACCCCCTCTGTCCTCTGCTCCTCTGCTTCTCCTGCTCTGCCGCCGGTGCAGCTTCCCCTCCGGCCGCCGCTGTGCTGACCGCCGCCGTCCACCTCCAGCTTCACTTCCTCCCACGCGTCGTCCTCTCCATGCCCGTGACCTCTTTTCCCTCCTCGCTGTCCTGCCATGCGCGCGCCACGGCCTCCCCGAGCACCCGCCGGCCGCCACCTCGCTGCCGCAGTAATTCCCGCGCGAGCTTGCCTTATCTCCCTGTCCCTTCTGCTCAGCAACACCAGTAGCTTGTGATCGCTCCAATTGCACCGCTAGTTCCCCTGCTGCAAGCACCCCGAGCTCCCAACGCCCCCGCCATCGCTCTTTCTCTCTGGTGAACCATGGGTCACCGTGGGCAGCAACCATCCGCCACCCATTGCCCCCGCTAGGTCCTCCGCAAGCTTTCCCGACCTCCACTCATGCTCCGTAGCCCCCGGTCATCTCCCAATTTCAACCGAGGTACCCTCACCGACGATCACCGTCCGCCGCCACCTCCTGGTCATCATGGGCAGCTCACTCCGAGCCTTCCCGCGCCACCACGATCCCTCAGCCAGCACTACATCAACCCCGCGAAGCTCCCCGACCCCTCAATTGGTTCTCCAGAGCACCCCACCGGCGCCTCGACGAGCTCCCGACGATCTTCACCGCCGCCGCCTTCTGTTCACCGTGGGACACCTGCCTCCGGCCCTTCCCGACCTCAATTGTTTCCACCCCGAGCATCCCCACCTCGCCCTGAAGCTCCTCGACTACTTTCCCACCCCTCCCGACCATCGGAGCACCCTTCCCGCCGTTCTTCCCCATTGCCGGCCGCACTGTCTCCGTCGAGCCACCGCCACAACTCGCCCCGACCCGATTCCAGCCACCCACAGGTGCGCCCTGACGTGGTCGTGCTTCTCCACCCTTCCACCCTCACCGCCGGCGATCGCCGTCGCCGGAACAGATCGGTCAAAACCGGGTTCCCCTCTCTGACCAAGGCCGAGGACCTCGGGTTAGAAGATACAAAAGTCCAGGGGGGTTTCTGCAAGGCCTGTGACTCATAGGAATAGTGCTCTAAGGACCTCCTGATGTAATTTATGCTGTCCACTTTGAAAATCCATATCAAATCAAGGAAAAATCATAAAAATGCCAACTAAAATTTGTTGGAATCCACTTTTTAAGATCTACAGCTTTGTTTAAGGGATGAATTTCAGTTTCTGTATATTTCGTGTTCTAATTTAAATGTTAAGTTTAGTTAGTTGTAGGCTTAGGAAATGCATAGTAATTGATAGAAAAATGATAAAAATGTGAAACCAATTGCAGTAATCCTGTGTTATTATATAGTACTTAGGAAAAATAATTAACCTACTATTTATATAATATTTTCTAAATTTAGGATTTAATTATGAATAATGCATGGTTAACCTTGTATACTTAATATCTATGGTTTTAAATGTTCAAAAATCATAAAAATATTTTTGTGGTACTGTTCTTGAGTGATATAATTTGTCACTAAATCCTCACCCTAGGATTAGGTGTAAAACCACCAAAACAAATAAAACATGCTATGATAAAGATTATGCCTTATCTAAATAAAATAAGTCAATAGTTAAGTGATAACCTAGAGTTAGTATCAATAATTAGTTAAGCAAATGAATGAAGTTAGTAGTTATAATTAGTTTAAATGTTTAAAGCTAACCCAACCTGCTACCTAATGCTATTAGTTCAAGGTTTAAGGTAATCAACCCTGTTACTTCATGTAACTACATAAAATGATGAGTACTCGATAAATGACTGCCCAGTAGGAAAAATAAAAGATATGTTCAATAATGAAGTTATGCTTTCTTGAATTGCAACTTTATCGTGAAATAAAATAAAAGAGTATGCATTCTTTAATTTACATCTTTGCATATTATGTAGACTCGACTACTCTCGCCGACGGTGACTACGAACTGATCTCGGATCAAGCCGTAGAAGTTTCTGAAGACCCCGAGAGCGCCGTCGAAGGTCTAACTGAAGCTCCGAACCAAAGTTCGGAAAACTTTGACACTTCTACCCCCAACCCTACGCAAGAAGGCAAGCCCCGGACATAACCCCTACTTTATTTACACTAAAACATATATTATTTATAACTATCTTTGCATTACGTTCTTAGGAATTGTATGAGACACCCTAGTCACATTTTCTTAGGAACCAATGTATTGGATACTAGCACTTGAGTCCGAATAGCTGCTCTGCTAATAGGACCGGTAGAAGTCGGGTGATTTCCTGTCACTCGCGTGATATAGGAGTTGTAATGTTTACATTCCTGTAATCACTATAAGGATGACGGACGGGAATTATGTGAGGTATCATGGTTGAGATGATACCCCGTCTGTGTTGTTGAATTTGATAAGGTCGCAGTGTGTGGTAGCGGTGGTTAAGCGTTTGAAAGTACTAGCCACATGCCGCGAAATATGGTAAGCGGTAAGCCTAGTAACCAATCGGCCCAAGGAGTGGACATACCTCCCACCACTCGTATTTTGGTTCTTCCTGTTACTCGATTCGACGTGTAGGAATATGTGTTGCAGGGCAACCAGGAGTATGGCCGTGCAGTCGCTCTACAAGCATACGTCCTGCACATTGGATGTGCGTATAGTCCTGCAGTCGCTTGTGGTGGATCTGATCCACGAGTCGGAATGAAAGGCAAACGGTTGCTTCGGAACAATCATTGGATGTTCCAAGCGTGTGAGATAGGTTTACCCTTGCAAGGCTGAAATTCGATTCAGGAATCATCCGTTTCTCGCGGAGATTGAGACTGCTTGATCCCTTTACCACATAGAGTAACAAGAGCAATTATATGGTTAGTAAAGATGATGTTTGACCAAAAGATTCTACCATGCTTGATTAGCTATAGGTGCTTATCTAGAATGGATAATCACATAGAACTGGAAAGCTAAAAGTTGAAATTAAGGATCTACTCTTTGTTGTTTTTCAGTTGAAAACCCTACCCAAAACCTGAAAAGCCTTCATAAGTCTAGTTACATGGCTATGTATACCATGAACGGGTAAGCCTTGCTGAGTATTAGAATACTCAGTCTTGCCTTATAAACTTTTGTTCAGGTAATCTCCCTGACGACTAAGCTCTGCCTGTATCGTGGCTCTACCCTCTGCCTGATGGTTGGTCCGTGGAGTGGGACCCGTCCCCGGCGAACGCAGACCCCTCCGAATGATATCATGCCAGGGCTAGCATGATATCCGAACTGACGACGTGTACAGGGCACGTGTTTTAAAACTCCGCTGCATGACTTGAAACTTAAGACTATTTTGTAATAATTGCCATCAATTGGAAACTGATGTCACTTTTGAACTCTCATGTAATATACTTGCCTGTGATGTAAAATGTGATGGCTCTTGTATCTTTGAACTCGTCTTCGTGCGAGGTACCTTGTTTGATCCTGCATTCGGTGGTTTATCGGGACGTTACCCGACAGGCCAACGGATTATACCGTTTGAAGCACGTTAGAGCCCTCAGGAGTGGACTCGCGTACTTGAGCTGGTGTAATTCAGGTTGGTTCTGCCACAGCTGGTATCAGAGCTATAAGGTTAATCTGGAGCTACATTTTATCTTAAAAATGCTTTCAGTATAAAAGTTTGACCAACAAAATGTTTGGTAAAGCCGCGTTGGATTCGTTAAGGATTGTGCTTAGTACGTAAAGCCCTAGGGTAATGCTTATGAGGGAATTAGAGGTGGCTATAATATATATATATATAACCCTAACTACCAGCATTACTTTTCTGTCAAAACTTAAATTCATGCACAACCCAACCTTATATTCTCTTACGACACCTTCGATGATGAGGTAAGAAGGTAAGGATCCTCAGCTAACTGGGGAGTTAGCCTTCCCGTCGGTGATGCGAACCGAACGTTGTTTCTCAAGCAGTGGCCTACTTGAGATGCTACCAATATATCAACTTAGGTTGAATATATTGGGAGTATATGGTTTGGCGCAGGGTATGGCGATCGCTATTCATACCCCCGCATTTTGCGGTACCCCCGTGAATACGTTGTTTCGATAACGTATGTTAACGTTGTCTGTACGGCGGTAATTGTACGGATGCTGTTTCTATAGTGAACAGTAATGATTGCGGACGCTTTCATGACATGCTGGCATGAAAGGTCCATTGGATATATATTATGGTTTTCTGCAGGTACACTAACCACGATTAAGAGGTTAGGACGAGTAGGATTTATCGACTAGTTATTCGGGAGTGTCGTATGGGTTTTGCCACCGAAATTAACCACGTAAGTCCGAACATATTCGGCAGTTGTTTTTGGTTGAGAGGATGAATAGTACGTGCATGCATAACCCATTGTCAAACAAAAGAGTGCAATCTGTGTTTAATTCTGTTAAGGATGAATAGTGTGTTGTTTATCTCTAGAAGGGGTTGATAGGATTCTTATGGTAGTTCTAAGTTGAGTATCTTAAGTACCTTAGGCATCCATCTGATTTCCAGTTTTTGCTGTTGTCAGAATTGATTATCTCGTTCCATTTGCATTCTTGTTGCAGATGTCAGCCCCTCCTAACGTCTTTTGGGATCCTGTCACACCCGATTTATAAGAACATAAATCGAGCAATCATATATGCGCCAGGATCAAGTCACGCATATATACAACAGATTATCAAGATATCACAACACATGTCACGAACAAAAAGCGTATAAATTATAAGATGAATATCTTTATTACAACTAAATCAAGAATCAGTTCAAGGAATGCGGAAGCGTAAAATGAATACATGAAGAGCAGGGCGCCACAGGGACGTCGACTGGGAGACAAATGCCTAGAAGTCGTCGAAGCCGCTGACGTAGTCCTCCACGTTGCCGGGCACTGAGCAGCAGTCGAAGATATCCGAAATAGAACAGAAGAGTAGAGTGACAAGTGTGAGTACAAACTAGTACTCAACAAGTATATAACAAACTATGAGGCTCTAGGCTAGCTGACTCAACTGCATTAGCTTTTATTCTTGGCAAAATTTATTAAAACTAGTTACTACAAGAGGATGAGTTACCTTAAACCCAATTGCATGATAAATTAATCAATATTAATTAAGAACTACTGAGAACCATCCAAACCAAAACCACCCGGGGAATCTCCCTAATCAAAGGTTGATAACCCCACTAATCAAAAGGAGGATCTGGGCCGCTCATGACTGTGAGCACAGCTGATATATCAGTTTTACACTCTCGAGAGGTTGCACAACTTTACCCACAAGTCGTGAGCTACGCTAGTAGTTCATCACACTTCCTTAGGTGAGATGGCTAGCAAGCACACTATGAGACCGTTACAAAGGATCCCGTTGGTAAGGTGTAACCGCTAAGGATTTTGGATCAGCGACGATGGGGCCCACCTCCGGGGGTACAAGACACACAGCACAGACCAAGCCGGAGGAGCAGGGACCATTGAAGCTTACCACCCCTCTTGCCCACGCAGGTAAGTTACTCCCGAACCAACACGACCTAATTAGTAAGTCAAGACTGTCCCATACCAATCTTGTGGTTGCGCGGTTGTCCTAGGTTGTCGCTCTATGAACTGGTCCTTATGGAGAGTGGCCAACCAAGCACTAAGCACCGTGCTGGCCCCCTAAACCATGTTTCTACAAAAACATATTTTTAAGGACGCACAAACCACTCAAGCACACAGCATAGAGGGTCGGCTCCAGAATTAAGTTGCATAAGATCATTAACAAATTAATTAAAAAGGACCAGGTGTGTTATAGCGCAGCAACCTAGCACAACTAACCAAAATGCAACCCAAAGGATATATAAAGGATATAAAGTGGCTAGGAAAGTCCTTATAGGCATGCAGTATTAAAATGCAGTATGAAATTGTATTAAAAAGTGATAGGAGGTTCATGTTATACTTGCCTTCCTCGTACTCTCCCGGCTGCTGCTCAAACTGCTCGGAAGGTGGCTGCTCCTGGTACTGTTCCGGTGGCTCGACGTCTACTCACGATCGTAACAGCAATACATGGACCACACATGCACACACATGCAAATAATAGCAAAATATAAGAAACAGTACACCAATACAATAGAACAGCACACAAAACTGGCCTAGAACTATTCTACGCGTTACAACGATCGCGTTAATATAAAGAACACCTAAAACGGAGCTAAGACGCGAAAACTACGCTTGAAACAAGATCCAGGGACCTATTTGCGAGGAAAACAGGACTTCCAGGGGGTTCTGTGCGAAAACTGGGGACCTAAACGTAATTAAAGCATAGACTCGGGGTCTAACATGCTAAAACTCATGGCATGGACGGCGGGCACTAAAACCTGAAAGCGCAGGGGTCTAAACGAATAAAACTGGACTTAACTGCAAATACTTTTGAACTACACGGGAGCGCGGGTTGATTCCAGGAAAACCCGAGGAATCTTTAGCAAAAGAAGCGGGCTGAAGCGGTATCTTCTGTTCTGGGCCCTTGGATCGTCATCTAACGGCTCGGATTAGATCTGTTACGCGAAGGGGTACGCTCTCACCACGGCCACCCGATCTAAATCGGACGGCTCTAACTCCATCTCACCCTGAACCGGTATCGTTGGTTTTGATCCGCTAGATCTGGATCCAAAGGTCACGATTCAAGGAGGCCCCGATCTAATCTGGAACCTTGGCTATCGATCCGGTGGCCCGTGGGGATTGGGGCTCGGCCGGCGGCGATTGCTCGCCGGCGATGGGTCTCCCGCGGCGGCGCTCAGGGGGAACGCGCCGGACTTGGCCTATCTCGGCCGTCCGGGCTCGGATTTGGACGATATCAAGCCCTAGAGGTCGAGCACGATGTGGGGAACTCGTCTAGGTGCTCAAGAAGGTGAGCTAGAGCTCAGGTAGGTGCTCCCCACGGCGAGGGCGGCTCGGGTTCACGGCTGCAAGGGGTACGCGCACGCGCAGAGGGGGTTAGGGAGGGAAAAGGGGCACGGCACGCTCCTTACCACACCGGGGTGCTGCGACGACGGTTGGAGGCCGAGGATCGAGGGCGCCGCTGTTGAATCGCGGTGGCGCAAGGTGAGTTGGCGGCGGCGCTGTCCTCGGGTCGAGCGGCGGCACGGTGGCGCTAGGGCACGGAGGGGAGCTGAGGGAGACAGCGGCGGCTGAGAGGAAGCGCGAGCGAGCGGCCGGGCTAAGAAAAAGGGGTGCGACAGCCTCGGCGTGCGGGTCATTCGTGCAACGGCACCCGCATCGCCCGTGAACTCGTGCGGGTCGATCTAATCCAAACGCGGGTGGCTTCTAGAAGGAAGGGGAGGCTCGGGCGCTGGCCAGCGGGCCTTGCGAGCGCGGGGAAGGGAGCCCTGGGCGCGGCGGAGCGGGGCCACAGGCATTGGCTGAGCGGCCGGCCGGCAGGGAAGAACAGGGGAGGGGGAAAGAAAGGAGGGGAAGGAGCTGACATGCGGGGCCACATCGCCAGAGAGAGAAGAGAGGGAGAGAGCTGTGGGCGCTCGGGTTGCCGGCTGAGAAAGGAAGGGGTGCCGACATGCGGGCCCGGGTGGCAGCGAGAGAAAAGGAGAGAGCGGTCGCGCGGCTTGGGCTGGGGAAAAGGAATGGGCCGGCCGTGGCCCATGCGGGAGGGGGAAGGAAAAAGGGCCCGAAGGGGGAGAAAGAAGAGGGAAAGAGAGGTAACTGGGCCGGGCCTATGGGGTTTGGTTTGCTTCCTTCCCTTTTCTCTTTTCTTTTCTATACTCAAACATTCAAACAAAGCCATTTGAAATCAACTAATTTGAATTCCAATCCTATACACTCAACACAAGAAAAATAATGCCCCAGCATGAATGCACAAACATGTTGACCTTATAATAAATTTTATCTTCTTGTGTTATAAAATTACTTTAAAGGCCACAAAATTGGAGAAAAACCCTAAAAATTTTATTTGAGTCAAAATAAATTCATTAAAATTTAAGGAAATTACCTTAGGGTGTTACAAACCTACCCCCCTTACAGGAATCTCATCCCGAGATTCGGATAGGCTAGCTAGCAAAGAGATCAAGATATGTCTTCCTTAGCTCATCTTCTCGCTCCCAGGTAGCTTCGTCTTCCGTGTGATGACTCCACCGAACACGGCACATCTTGATCTTTTTGTTCCGGGTAACTCTCTCGGATGTCTCCAAAATCTTCACCGGATGCTCGATGTAGGTCAGATCCTCCTGCACATCCAACCCTTCTATCGATGCTTGCTCTTCTGGCACCCTCAAGCACTTCTTTAGCTGAGACACGTGAAACACATTGTACACTCCTGAGAGATTGAGAGGCAACTCCAAACGATATGCTACCTCACCTTTCCGTTCTAACACCTTGAACGGGCCAATGTATCGAGGGGTAGATTTCCTCTCACATTAAACCTGCGGATTCCTCTCATCGGCGAGACCTTCAGATATACATGATCACCCACTGCAAAGGTCAGATCTCGACGACGTACATCTGCATAGCTCTTCTGACAAGTCTGGGCGACCCTCAGATTCTCTCGCACCTGCTGCACCAGCTGTTCGGCCTCCTCAACAATATCCGGACCAAACACCTGCTTCTCGCCAATCTGATCCCAATACAACGGAGTCCTGCACTTCCGACCATACAGGGCCTCGAAAGGAGACTTCTTCAGACTAGCCTGATAACTGTTGTTATACGAGAACTCTGCATACGGCAGGCATTTATCCCAGCTGGTACCATACTGAATAGCGCAAGCTCGAAGCATGTCCTCCAACACTTGGTTGGTTCTTTCTGTCTGCCCATCTGTCTGAGGATGATAAGCAGTGCTGAAACGCAGCTTTGTATCCAAAGAATCATGCAACTGCTCCCAGAACCGTGAAGTGAACTGAGATCCTCGGTCAGATATGATCTTCTTTGGAACACCATGCAGACAGACGATCCTGGAGATGTACAACTCTACGAGTCTAGCACCGGAGTAAGTAGTGTTCACCGGAATGAAGTGAGCAACCTTCGTCAACCGATCCACTACTACCCATATGGAGTTGTACCCTTTCTGAGTACGAGGCAAACCAACAATGAAGTCCATAGTGATTTCCTCCCATTTCCACTCTGGAATCTTCAACGGCTGCAATAGACCTGCAGGTCTCTGATGCTCTGCCTTGACACGCTGACAAGTGTCGCAAATAGCCACGTACTCCGCAACGGAACGCTTCATTCCATGCCACCAGAATCGTTCCTTGAGGTCATAATACATCTTCGTGCTGCCTGGATGAATGGAATATGCCGTATCATGAGCCTCACTCAGGATCAGCTTCCTGAGATCTGCTACATCCGGCACACATATACGACCTTTGTACCACAAGGTACCCTGATCATCCTCTCTGAAATGAGGTGCTTTGCCAATCTTGATCAGTTCACGGATCTCCTGCAGCTTCTCATCTTCCTTCTGATGCTGCCTGATCTCTGCCTCTAAGAGTAGGTTCTGCCTCGAATGATGTACCCGAGGTGTGATGCAACAAACCCAGACTCAACTGCTCAAACTCCTCGCATAACTCCTGAGGCATCTGAAAAGCCACGGCCATGTTAACATAGCTCTTCCTGCTCAGAGCATCTGCTACAACATTAGCCTTGCCCGGATGATAATGAATCTCCAGGTCATAATCCTTGACCAACTCTAGCCATCTTCTCTGCCGCATGTTCAGCTCACTCTGAGTGAAAATATACTTGAGACTCTTGTGATCGGTGTAAATATCACACCTCTGCCCAAACAAGTAATGCCTCCATATCTTCAGAGCATGCACAACCGCGGCTAACTCCAGATCATGGGTGGGATAATTCAGCTCGTGCCGACGCAACTGCTGCGAAGCATAAGCTATCACTCTGCCTTCCTGCATCAGAACGCAACCAAGACCATCCCTCAAAGCATCACAATACACTGTGAACCTCTTGCTCTGGTCTGGCAGAGTAAGGACTAGCGCCGTAGTCAACCTCTTCTTCAGCTCCTCGAAGGCCTTCTGACGCTCATCAGTCCAAAAGAAATCCACACCCTTCTCCAGCAAGGAAGTCAAGGGCTTCGCAATCTTGGAGAAATTCTCAATGAACCTCCGGTAATATCCTGCTAAGCCCAGAAAAGAGCGAACTTCCTTCACTGTCTGCGGTACAACCCAGTCAAGCACATCCTTCACTTTCCCAGGGTCCACAGCGATGCCTCCCTTGGAGATCACATGACCGAGGAATGGAACCTCGTCAATCCAGAACTTGCACTTGCTGAGCTTGGCATACAGCTTGTGCTCTCTGAGCCTCTGCAACATGAGCCTCAGATGCTTCTCATGCTCGGCTTCTGACTTGGAATATATCAGGATATCATCAATGAATATCACCACAAAGGTGTCCAGATAATCCATGAAAACCTTGTTCATCAGATGCATGAAGAAAGCCGGAGCATTGGTCAAGCCAAAGGACATGACCGTATACTCGTATAGCCCATACTTACAAGTGAATGCCATCTTCGGGATATCCTCAGAACGAATCTTCAGCTGATGATAACCCGAACGTAGATCAATCTTCGAGAATACACAAGCGCCCTGAAGCTGATCGAAAAGATCCTCAATACGGGGCAATGGATGCTTGTTCTTGATGGTGACTGCATTCAAATCCCTATAATCGACGCACATTCTCTTCGCGCCATCCTTCTTCTCTACAAGCAATACAGGGAAAGCCCAAGGAGAGAAACTGCGACGGATATAGCCCTTGGCTAGCAACTCATCGATAGTCTTCTTAACTTCCTCGTGTTCAACAGGTGCCATACGATAGGGCCTCTTAGCAATAGGAGCTGTGCCAGGCAAGAGATCAATAGAAAACTCAATGTCGCGATCAGGCGGCATACCTGGCAAATCATCCGGAAAGACATCCGGAAATTCAGACACCACGCGAATACCATCCGTGGGTCTAGCCTCCATCTGATGAAGAATTCCAGAAGGCTCTGTAGCTCCAACAGTGACCTCTTGACCATCCGGTGCTGATAGAAGAACAGTCCTCTGAGCACAATCTATCCGGACTCCCCACTTTGCAAGAGTCTCCATCCCGAGGATCACATCGATACCCTTGGTGTCTAGCACCATCAGATTAGCACTGAAATCTACCCCCCTTATGGCCACACTGACTCTGGGACAGAAGACATGAGACCTCAACTGCCCTCCCGGTGAAGATACTAACATGCACCTCATTAATGTGCTAGTAGGAATACCATGAAGCTCAACAAAAGACTGGGTGATGAAAGAATGCGTAGCACCAGTATCAAAAAGCACTGTAGCAGGATGGGCATTAACCATGAACGTACCAATGACCACGTTAGGAGCCTCAGCCGCTGACTCGGCCGTCACGTGGTTCACCCTGCCCTGAGCTGGGGCCTTGGGCGGTGCTGCGCGCCCTTGCTGTCCTGACTGTGCCTTCCGGGGATAGACGTTAGCGTAGTGCCCCGGCTCGCCGCAGTGGAAGCACACTCGTGGAAGTGCAGTGGCCTGCTGCCCAGGAGGAGGAGTGGGCGCTCCCTGCCTCTAAGCAGGTGGAGCCGGAGGCGCTGGAAGCCTCTGACCCTGCCCTGCCTGCTGTGGAGAACGAGGAGGAAACTGCTGCCGCTGCTGGTACTGCTGGGGCGGCCTCTACTGCTGCTGCTGCAGATGCTGATAGCGGGGACGAGTGTTGCTGCCCGAAGAGGATGGAGCCATCTTCCTCTTCTTATCCTCAATCTCCCGGCGCTTACGCTCGATGTTGAGGGCAGCATCAACCAGCTGGTTGAAGTTGTCGAAGCGGTGGTTCAGCAGTGCATACTGGATGTGATCATCCAGTCCCTCCTTGAAATACTCCTGCTTGTCGCTATCACGAGCGACGTCAGCAGGGGCATAGCGGGCCAGCTGAAGGAAACGGTCACGGTACTCCATCACCGTCATCGATCCCTGAAATAACGAACACAGATAACAAGGATGGAAATCGCTCAATATGTCAGGCTTACGAAAGAGATCAAGGATGGATCGAAGCTCAAAAGAAACTGCAGAGATTTTCATTCGAATTTACCTGCTTAAGGGCACGGAACTCCTTCTGCTTCATCTTCATTATGCCCTCAGGAATATGATGGTTCCAAAAACGCTCACGGAACTGGTCCCACGTGAGAGCATCCCGGTGCCGAACCGGGTAGGACTCCCACCAGTCAAGAGCAGAGCCTCGCAGCTGCCCTGCTGCGTACAGAACTCGCTCACGGTTGTCGCACTGCGCAACAACCAACTGGCGCTCCACCGAACGAAGCCAGTCGTCCGCCTAGAGTGGGTCCGTGGCGTGAGAGAAGGTCGGAGGATGACCTCTCAGGAAATCCACACGCCGATCACGAGGCTTAGGTGGCGGAGGAGGCGGTGGCTGGGCGTGGATATGCTGCAAGGCCTGAACGGTATTGTTCAGGGTCGCCATCATCTGCATCTGAAGCTGGAAGAACTGCTCCGGGGTCAGTGGTGGCGGCATCGGCAACGGCTGACCAGTACCCTGGTTGTTCTGCTCCTGCTGGTCAGAACCGGAACCGGTGCGCCTGGTGTTCACCATCTGATTGCAACAAACGAAATTTATAAGAGATAGATAGGGTATAACTTCGGGAAGGAAAACTCTGACAGGATAAAATAGGGAGAAATGAATGTACGGTTTTACCCCCCCCCCCCACGTTCTATCTCAATTTCATTACTCGATTCAAGTTTGCGTTAAGATCGATTTGCATCAAGAGATTTACTTCTAACCTATGCAATCAACCAAAAATCCAAATCAAACATTTGCACAATAACAAACAGTCAATATTCACAACTTAGTCGAGTTTATCACACTACTTGACTAACATACTCGTTCTAGCGTATTTTCATCGGGACAACCTAAGCTTTCAGCTTATAAGATTAGGCGACTCAGGCCAACGTCTACGGAAAACTCAAGCTATCCCTCAGAAAAGGCAGGGAGGATAGCAAATCAAGGGCTTAAGACTCCAAGAATAGAAGCAGAAAATGATGGTTGAAGATTTGCGGAAGCAAGGCAAGAGAAAAGAAGCCCTAAACTTGTCCAATTCTATCTAGGCTTCGTCCTACAGTCGACACGGCTCTGATACCAATCTGTCACACCCGATTTATAAGAACATAAATCGAGCAATCATATATGCGCCAGGATCAAGTCACGCATATATACAACAGATTATCAAGATATCACAACACATGTCACGAACAAAAAGCATATAAATTATAAGATGAATATCTTTATTACAACTGAATCAAGAATCAGTTCAAGGAATGCGGAAGCGTAAAATGAATACATGAAGAGCAGGGCGCCATAGGGACGTCGACTAGGAGACAAATGCCTAGAAGTCGTCGAAGCCGCTGACGTAGTCCTCCACGTTGCCGGGCACTGAGCAGCAGTCAAAGATATCCGAAATAGAACAGAAGAGTAGAGTGACAAGTGTGAGTACAAACTAGTACTCAACAAGTATAACACAAACTATGAGGCTCTAGGCTAGCTGACTCAACTGCATTAGCTTTTATTCTTGGAAAAATTTATTAAAACTAGTTACTACAAGTGGATGAGTTACCTTAAACCCAATTGCATGATAAATTAATCAATATTAATTAAGAACTACTGAGAACCATCCAAACCAAAACCACCCGGGGAATCTCCCTAATCAAAGGTTGATAACCCCACTAATCAAAAGGAGGATCTGGGCCGCTCATGACTGTGAGCACAGCTGATATATCAGTTTTACACTCTCGAGAGATTGCACAACTTTACCCACAAGTCGTGAGCTACGCTAGTAGTTCATCACACTTCCTTAGGTAAGATGGCTAGCAAGCACACTACGAGACCGTTACAAAGGATCCCGTTGGTAAGGTGTAATCGCTAAGGATTCTGGATCAGCGATGATGGGGCCCACCTCCGGGGGTACAAGACACACAGCACAGACCAAGCCGGTGGAGCAGGGACCATTGAAGCTTACCACCCCTCTTGCCCACGCAGGTAAGTTACTCCTGAACCAACACGACCTAATTAGTAAGTCAAGACCGTCCCATACCAGTCTTGTGGTTGCGCGGTTGTCCCAGGTTGTCGCTCTATGAACCGGTCCTTATGGAGAGTGTCCAACCAAGCACTAAGCACCGTGCTGGCCCCCTAAACCATGTTTCTACAAAAATATACTTTTAAGGACGCACAAACCACTCAAGCACACAGCACAGAGGGTCGGCTCCAGAATTAAGTTGCATAAGATCATTAACAAATTAATTAAAAAGGACCAGGTGTGTTATAGCGCAGCAACCTAGCACAACTAACCAAAATGCAACCCAAAGGATATATAAAGGATATAAAGTGGCTAGGAAAGTCCTTATAGGCATGCAGTATTAAAATGCAGTATGAAATTGTATTAAAAAGTGATAGGAGGTTCATGTTATACTTGCCTTCCTCGTACTCTCCCGGCTGCTGCTCAAACTGCTCGGAAGGTGGATGCTCCCGGTACTGTTCCGGTGGCTCAACGTCTACTCACGATCGTAACAGCAATACATGGACCACACATGCACACACATGCAAATAATAGCAAAATATAAGAAACAATACACCAATACAATAGAACAGCACACAAAACTGGCCTAGAACTATTCTACGCGTTACAACGATCGCGTGGATATAAAGAACACCTAAAACGGAGCTAAGACGCGAAAACTACGCTTGAAACAAGATCCAGGGACCTATTTGCGAGGAAAACAGGACTTCCAGGGGGTTCTGTGCGAAAACTGGGGACCTAAACGTAATTAAAGCATAGACTCAGGGTCTAACACGCTAAAACTCATGGCATGGACGGTGGGCACTAAAACCTGAAAGCGCAGGGGTCTAAACGAATAAAACTGGACTTAACTGCAAATACTTTTGAACTACACGGGAGCGCGGGTTGATTCCAGGAAAACCCGAGGGCTGTTTAGCAAAAGAAGCGGGCTAAAGCGGTATCTTCTGTTCTGGGCCCTTGGATCATCATCTAACGGCTCGGATTAGATCTGTTACGCGAAGGGGTACGCTCTCACCACGGCCACCCGATCTAAATCGGACGGCTCTGACTCCATCTCACCCCGAACCGGTATCGTTGGTTTTGATCCGCTAGATCTGGATCCAAAGGTCATGATTCAATGAGGCCCCGATCTAAACTGGAACCTTGGCTATCGATCCGGTGGCCCGTGGGGATTGGGGCTCGGCCGGCGGCGATTGCTCGCCAGCGATGGGTCTCCCGCGGCGGCGCTCAGGGGGAACGCGCCGGACTTGGCCTATCTCGGCCGTCCGGGCTCGGATTTGGACGATATCAAGCCCTAGAGGTCGAGCACGACGTGGGGAACTCGTCTAGGTGCTCAAGAAGGTGAGCTAGAGCTCGGGTAGGTGCTCCCCACGGTGAGGGTGGCTCGGGTTCACGGCTGCAAGGGGTACGCGCACGCGCAGAGGGGGTTAGGGAGGGAAAAGGGGCACGGCGCGCTCCTTACCACACCGGGGTGCTGCGACGACGGTTGGAGGCCGAGGATCGAGGGCGCCGGTGTTGAATCATGGTGGCGCAAGGTGAGTTGGCGGCGGCGCTGTCCTCGGGTCGAGCGGCGGCACGGTGGCGCTAGGGCACAGAGGGGAGCTGAGGGAGACAGCGGCGGCTGAGAGGAAGCGCGAGCGAGCGGCCGGGCTAAGAAAAAGGGGTGCGACAGCCTCGGCGTGCGGGTCGTTTGCGCAACGGCCCCCGCATCGCCCGCGAACTCGTGCGGGTCAATCTAATCCAAACGCTTGCGGCTTCTAGAAGGAAGGGGAGGCTCGGGCGCTGGCCAGCGGGCCTGCGAGCATGGGGAAGGGAGCCCTGGGCGCGGCGGAGCGGGGCCACAGGCAGTGGCCGAGCGGCCGGCCGGCAGGGAAGAACAGGGGAGGGGGAAAGAAAGGAGGGGAAGGAGCTGACATGCGGGGCCACATCGCCAGAGAGAGAAGAGAGGGAGAGAGCTGCGGGCGCTCGGGTTGCTGGCTGAGAAAGGAAGGGGTGCCGACATGCGGGCCCGAGTGGCAGCGAGAGAAAAGGAGAGAGCGGCCGCGCGGCTTGGGCTGGGGAAAAGGAATGGGCCGGCCGTGGCCCATGCGGGAGGGGGAAGGAAAAAGGGCCCGAAGGGGGAGAAAGAAGAGGGAAAGAGAGGTAACTGGGCCGGGCCTATGGGGTTTGGTTTGCTTCCTTCCCTTTTCTCTTTTCTTTTCTATACTCAAACATTCAAACAAAGCCATTTGAAATCAACTAATTTGAATTCCAATCCTATACACTCAACACAAGAAAAATAATGCCCCAGCATGAATGCACAAACATGTTGACCTTATAATAAATTTTATCTTCTTGTGTTATAAAATTACTTTAAAGGCCACAAAATTGGAGAAAAACCCTAAAAATTTTATTTGAGTCAAAATAAATTCATTAAAACTTAAGGAAATTACCTTAGGGTGTTATAGATCCGGCCGGGCATCTCCATACAAATGCCCTGCACTGGGACGGATTTCCTCGACTTCTCTGGGAATCACTGAGAACGTTTCTCTATACTGAGCCTCCACAGTATGATGCAGTAGAATATCAGGAAGAAGGTGTGCATCGAGCTTGAGTCAGAATGACTATTCCTCAACATCCTTTTCATCCTCAATGGCAGCCCATTGAAGTTGACGTGATGGGCTATCGAATAGTCGACACTATTGAGGGAGCAGCACTGGAAGCCATCTATCTTTTCTGTAATCAACATCCGAGAGAAGTTGCAGGACAGCCGATCGGTATATTTTCTACTACAGATCCCAATGATCCAGACTGGAACCTCAGGATAGTCCCTGAAGGTCACAGATTAGAAGGTTCCATAGAGGAAGTACTTCGGGGTACTATGCGATTTATGAAAGTGCAGCATCACTATCAACTACTACTACACCGCAAGATGGGTCAGTTGATCAATACTACGCGAGATCACTATAGGGAGGCTGATAGACAAGTCACTCAAGTTGACCAACTTCGAGCCTTGGTGACTCAGAAGGATGAGATCATCGCAGCACGGGATGAGACCATCCTTTATTGAGAAGATTAGATCAACGAGAGTGATCATATAATCACTCAGCGCAATACCATCATTGAGTTCCTTCAGGAACAAATTCATGATCTGATCCTTGAGGCTGATGATGCCCAGGCTCACCTAGAAGAACTGCAGCAGCAACTAATACCTCCCGCCGCACCCGCAGTACCCGAGGCCGAAGAAGAAGATCCAGAGGAAATTGAAGGGACCTCAGAGCTTGACTCCGAGCATGGGGACCCTGTTCTTAGCCCCCACCATTCTTCTTCTGGCAGCCAGTCTTCTGTAGGCAACTTTGACAATTTCTAGTTGTCAAATCGTCGACTTTTTAGATGTAACTCATGGGAAGTGTAATACCTTAGATAGAGCGTAACTTACTTAGACCTTGCGCCATTTGTTGTAACAATAAAAATCTGCGTTGTAATATAAGTCTCGTGTTCCCTATCTTTATGTTCTGAAATGAGATGATTGAATGGAATATGTGCATTGTTACTTGAGTATCGCATCTTCTGAAATTGGGAGTAAGGTTATGTGGTTAATAACGGACGTCTCCCTTGTTTCAGATGGTTGGAGCCACGCGTGGAACCCCGGAAGGCTTCCGGGCAGAACAAACCAGTGGTTCTCAACAACCACCACCGCCACCTCCCAACCTAGCCGAGGTGATGGCGCGACAAACTGAACTCCTCAATCTGCTGGTACAAGCACAGCAGAACCAGCAACATCAACAGTCCCGAGGAGGTCGTGACGACCTCAATCCTCCAGTGGCCAGCTATCAGGACTTTCTCAGTACCCAGCCTCCATTTTTCAGTAAGGCTGAAGAACCTTTGGACGCTGATGCCTGGCTTCATATCATTGAATCGAAGTTCGCTCTCTTGACTATACCTTGTGCGGACTCGAGTAAAGCTTATTTTGCCGCCCAGCAACTTCGTGGTGCTGCACGTATATGGTGGGATAATTTCTACGCCATGCAGCCCGCGAGACATGTTATCTCCTGGGATGAATTTCGGACAGCTTTCAGGGCACATTACATTCCCGAAGGATTGCTGGAGCGAAAGTTGAATGAGTTCTTGGCACTTACCCAAGGTTCTAACACGGTATTGCAGTATGCACAGACTTTTAATCATCTGTGCCAATATGCAGGCTATCATGCAGACAATGACGCCAAGAAATAAGACCGTTTTTGTCGTGGCCTTAATACCAAGCTCAAGGAGCGCCTGAATCTTATTAAGGCTAATAATTTCAGCGAGTTGGTTAATATGGCCTTAACCCAGGAGGATTGCATTATGGCACATCGTGCTGAGAAGAAGAGAAAGATCCCTACTGGACCCTTGAGTGCTCAATCATCGAGGTATCGGGTGGTTCCCAACACACAGATCAGAGCGCCACAGAAGAATGCCCCTTTTGGCAGACTAGTTTTCTGGCCGCCCCAACAACAAGGAAGGTATAGACCTCCCGTACCTCCGCAACAACCACAACAATCTGGACTAAGGCCAAATGTGCAACAAGTTCCACAGAAAGGCAGCAATTATCGCTGTTTCAATTGCGGGAGTACGGATCATTTTATCAGAGATTGTTCGTGGCCCAAGAAACCTAATCAAGGGCAGAATTCTAGTCAAGGTAACTAGAACAAGGGCAAGAGACCGATGATGCAAGTCCGGCAATGGCGAATTAACTTCACTACCCTTGCAGAACTTCCGGACGGAGCCCCCGTCATGTCAGGTACATTCTCTATTCACCATAAACCAGTTGTTACATTATTTGATTCAGGAGCAACTCATAGTTTTATTAGTAACAACTGTGGTGCTCGAATAGGACTTGATCTTTGTCCTACCCAGGGGTCATATATGATTTCCACCCCTGGAGGAAAGATTACCTCTAACCAAATGGTTAAAAGTGTGCCAATTCACTTAGGCATCCAAGTAATTAAAACTGATTTGGTGTTGCTAAACTTAGAGGGTATTGATGTTATACTCGGGACAAATTGGATGACTGACCATAGAGTACTGCTAGACATTTCTTCCCGAGTTATTGAGATTAACTCACCATATCAAGGAGTCATTACCCTCTATCTGCCCTAGCAAGAATATCTGCATTCTTGCACTTATGCTATCACAGATATCAAAGTAAAAGATATACCTGTGGTCTGTGAGTATCCTCATGTCTTTCCTGATGACTTGCCCGGAATGCCACCAGATAGAGACATCAAGTTTATTATTGAACTTCAACCGGGCACTGCTCCTATTTCTAAGAGGCCATATCGTATGCCTCCAAATGAATTGGCTGAGTTAAAGATCCAACTTCAAGATCTTCTTGATAAAGGTTTCATACACCCAAGCGCTTCACCTTGGGGTTGTCCTGCTCTCTTCGTCAAAAAGAAGGACAATAGCCTAAGGTTATGTGTTGATTATCGTCCACTCAATGCGGTTACTATCAAAACTAAGTATCCTCTTCCCCGCAAACACATCTTGTTCGATCAACTAGCTGGAGCTAAGGTCTTCTCTAAGATTGACTTACGCTCTGGCTATCATCAGATTAAGATCAAGCCTTATGACATTCCAAAAATGGCTTTTTCGACCAGATATGGATTATATGAATATCTGGTTATGTCATTTGGGCTTACTAACGCACTGGCATATTTCATGTATCTCATGAATTCAGTCTTTATGCCGGAACTCGATAAATTCATCGTGGTCTTCATCAACGATATTCTAATATATTCCAAGACTAATGAAGACCATGCTAATCATATACGTGTCGTTCTTCAACGACTACGTGATCATCGCCTTTACGCCAAATTCTCGAAATGTGAATTTTGGCTGAATAGTGTGAAATTTTTGGGAAACACCATCTCTAGTGAAGGCATATCGGTTGATCCAACCAAAGTCCAGGAAGTTATGAATTGGAAGCCTCCAACTTCAATCCATCAAATCCGAAGTTTCCTTGGATTGGCGGGATACTATCGTCGATTCATCCCAGACTTCTCCAAGATAGCCAAACCTATGACTGAGCTACTTAAGAAAGAAGTTAAGTATCGATGGGACGATAAGTGTGGCGAAGTGTTCCACACCTTGAGAAAACTTCTAACAGCCGCTCCAGTACTAACTCAGCCGGATAACACTCAGCCTTTTGATGTCTATTGCGATGCCTCTGGGACTGGCCTTGGTTGCGTTCTAATGCAAAGCAACCGGGTCATTGCTTATGCATCCAGAGCACTCCGGAACCACGAGCAAAACTATCCAACTCATGATCTTGAATTGGCAGCAGTTATTCACGCTCTCAAAATCTGGAGACATCATCTTATGGGTGCTAAGAGTAACATTTACACTGACCATAAGAGCCTCAAATATATCTTTACCCAAGCTGACCTGAATATGAGGCAAAGGCGTTGGTTAGAATTGATCAAAGACTACGACCTTGAGGTATACTACCATCCTGGCAAAGCCAATGTGGTTGCGGATGCACTTAGCCGCAAGGCACATTGTCATTGCTTATCCAAAGCAGCTTTCAGTGACACTCTCTGCAATTAGATGAGAAAACTCAATCTAGAGATCGTTCCTCAAGGAAATCTAAATCTATTATCTATCGAGTCTACTCTTCAAGATAGAATTATCATGTCACAACTACGTGATGAGGGTATCAAAATTATCAAGCTAAAGCTATCTCAGGGAGAAGCTAAATACAAGTGTTTTCGCACTGATCATCAAGGAGTCTTGTGGTTCAATAATCGTATCGTTGTAGCAAAAGATCATCAACTTCGAAAATAAATCCTTGATGAAGCACACCTATCTAAATTCTCTATTCATCCTGGTAGCACCAAAATGTATCAAGATCTTCGACAAAATTTTTGGTGGGCCAGAATGAAAAGAGAAATTGCTAAATATGTATCCGAGTGTGATACGTGTCAGAGAGTTAAAGCCAGCCATCTAAAGGCCTCTGGTACACTTCAACCATTACCCATTCCGTCATGGAAGTGGGAAGACATTAGTATGGATTTCATTGTTGGTCTTCCTAACACGTCTCAAAAATATGACTCCATATGGGTAATCATTGATAGACTCACAAAAAAAGGCTCATTTTCTTCCTGTGCATACCACTTACTCTGTTAAGAAGTATGCCGAAATCTATCTTGATCAAGTTGTTCGGTTGCATGGTGTCCCCAAAACCATCATCTCTGATCGAGGAGCCCAATTCATTGCACGCTTCTGGGAACAATTGCAGTCTACTCTTGGAACCAAACTGATTCGAAGCTCTGCATACCATCCCCAGACTGATGGGCAGACTGAGCGAGTCAACCAAATTCTTGAAAACATGCTCCGAGCTTGTATTATTCACTATGGTACGAGCTGGGACAAATGTCTTGCCTTGGCCGAATTTTCTTACAACAACAGTTACCAATCCAGCGGCACCTTTCGAAGCGTTATACGGTCGCAGATGTCGAACTCCCTTGAGTTGGTCTGAGACCGGTGAACGCAAAATCTTTGGACCGGACCTAATAATCGAAGCCGAAGATAAGGTCAAAGTTATTCAAGCCAATCTTAAAACTGCTCAGTCTAGACAAAAAAGTTATGCAGATCGAAGGAGGAAACCTCTGCAGTTCCAAGTAGGAGATTTTATCTATCTTCGAGTATCTCCTACTAAAGGCGTTCAGCGTTTCGGCATAAAAGGGAAATTAGCACCCCGATATATCGGACCCATTGAGATCCTTAAAGTTTGTGGCCCAGTGGCTTACAAAGTTCGCCTTCCATCTCAAATGGCTGCCATTCACGATGTTTTCCATATTTCTCAACTTAAGAAGTGTATCAAAGTACCCACGGAAATCGTGGAGACCCGTGCCATTGAGATCGAACATGATCTATCTTACACTGAACAACCTATCCAAATCTTATATACCAAACAAAGGGTCACTAGAAGGAAAAAGATCAAAATATACAAGATCTTATGGGATCATCCCACCGAAGAAGAAGCGACTTGGGAAACGGAATCTTATCTTCAACGAAACTTCCCGGACTTCCTTCAAGCCAATCCCCAAGTTTAATCATCCAACTCCAATCTACATCGGAATCTCGGGACGAGATTCTTTTTAGGGGGGAAGGCTGTGACAATCAGGTAATTAGAGACTTAGACACTAGGTTTTAGTGTGATATATGTAGGCTTGCTATGGTATATGTGGGTAGTACAATAGACTAGGGGTATATTTGTAATTTCTATAAAATATAGGTCGTTGAGTGTAATTTGGATGAAATGGAAGATAGCATTAAAACCTAGGAGAAATATAATACTAGGTATCAAATATATATTACCATAAGAAAGAAAGTGTAAAAGGTAGATTAAATTCTAAGGGCAATAAGCTTTTAAGTAAGAACAGGGACTTAAGTGTAAATAAAACACAAACCATAGGGCCTTTTATGCAAAATAGTTGATGTGTAAAAGTAATTTTCATGTTTACTTGAGGGCTAACATGTAAGAGTACAAGTCATCATGACATTCCATGAACATTTGCAACTGTATCAAAAATTTGATCAAATCCCCTTTGGTAAGGACAAAGGTAATTCAAATTCCACCTCTGTTCAAAACTTAACATGTAAAGCTGCAAATTTTGAGTTTTTGAACTTGAGCCCTAAAGCAATTTGTAGAGCTTGAAAAACTCTACGACTTTTATTTTGGGCTTTTTCTCAGAAAACCTCTAGATCAGTGGGAAATCTTTCTTTACTGTGGGGTCCCTGAAGTTTTTGGTTTTCACAAACCGGTCCTCCGGACCTCCTCCCTCTCTTCTTCTTCCTGTAAACCCCCTCTGTCCTCTGCTCCTCTGCTTCTCCTGCTCTGCCGCCGGTGCAGCTCCCCCTCCGGCCGCCACTGTGCAGGCCGCCGCCATCCACCTCCTGCTTCCCTTCCTCCCACGCGTCGTCCTCTCCATGCCCCTGACCTCTTTTCCCTCCTCGTTGTCCTGCCATGCGCTCGCCACGGCCTCCCCGAGCACCCGCCGGCCGCCACCTCGCCACCGTAGTAATTCCTGCGTGAGCTTGCCTTATCTCCCTCTCCCTTCTGCTCAGCAACACCAGTAGCTTGTGCTCGCTCCAATTGCACCGCTAGTTCCCCTGCTGCAAGCACCCCGAGCTCCCAACGCCCCCGCTGCCGCTCTTTCTCTCCGGTGAACCACGGGTCACCGTGGGCAGCAACCACCCATTGCCCCCGCTAGCTCCTCCGCAAGCTTTCCCGACCTCCACTCATGCTCCCTAGCCCCCGGTCATCTCCCAATTTCAACCGAGGTACCCTCACCGACGATCACCGTCTGCTGCCGCCTCCTGCTCATCGTGGGCAGCTCACTCCGAGCCTTCCCGCGCCACCACAATCCCTCAGCTAGCACTACATCAACACCGCGAAGCTCCCCGACCCCTCAATTGGTTCTCCAGAGCACCCCACCGGCGCCTCGATGAGCTCCCGACGATCTTCACCGCCGCTGCCTTCTGTTCACCGTGGGACACCTACCTCCGGCCCTCCCCGACCTCAATTGTTTCCACCCCGAGCATCCCCACCTTGCCCTGAAGCTCCTCGACTACTTTCCCGCCCCTCCCGACCACCGGAGCACCCTTCCCGCCATTCTTCCCCATCGCCGGCCGCACTGTCTCCGTCGAGCCACCGCCACAACTCGCCCCGACCCGATTCCAGCCACCCACAGGTGCGCCCTGACGTGGTCGTGCTTCTCCACCCTTCCACCCTCACCGCCGGCGATCGCCGTCGCCGGAACAGATCGGTCAAAACCGGGTTCCCCTCTCTGACCAAGGCCGAGGACCTCGGGTTAGAAGATACAAAAGTCCAGGGGGGTTTCTGCAAGGCCTGTGACTCATAGGAATAGTGCTCTAAGGACCTCCTGATGTAATTTATGCTGTCCACTTTGAAAATCCATATCAAATCAAGGAAAAATCATAAAAATGCCAACTAACATGTGTTGGAATCCTCTTTTTAAGATCTATAGCTTTCTTTAAGGGATGAATTTCAGTTTCTGTATATTTCATGCTCTAATTTAGATGTTAAGTTTAGTTATTGTAGGCTTAGGAAATGCATAGTAATTGATAGAAAAATGATAAAAATGTGAAACCAATTGAAGTAATCTGTGTTATTATATAGTACTTAGGAAAAATAATTAAACTACTATTTATATAATATTTTCTAAATGTAGGATTTAATTATGAATAATGCATGGTTAACCTTGTATACTTAATATCTATGGTTTTAAATGTTCAAAAATCATAAAAATATTTTTGTGGTACTGTTCTTGAGTGATATAATTTGTCACTAAATCCTCACCCTAGGATTAGGTGTAAAACCACCAAAACAAATAAAACATGCTATGATAAAGATTATGCCTTATCTAAATAAAATAAGTCAATAGTTAAGTGATAACCTAGAGTTAGTATCAATAATTAGTTAAGCAAATGAATGAAGTTAGTAGTTATAATTAGTTTAAATGTTTAAAGCTAACCCAACCTGCTACCTAATGCTATTAGTTCAAGGTTTAAGGTAATCAACCCTGTTACTTCATGTAACTACATAAAATGATGAGTACTCGATAAATGACTGCCCAGTAGGAAAAATAAAAGATATGTTCAATAATGAAGTTATGCTTTCTTGAATTGCAACTTTATCGTGAAATAAAATAAAAGAGTATGCATTCTTTAATTTACATCTTTGCATATCATGTAGACTCGACTACTCTCACCGACGGTGACTAGGAACTGATCTCGGATCAAGCCGTAGAAGTTTCTGAAGACCCCAAGAGCGCCGTCGAAGGTCTAACTGAAGCTCCGAACCAAAGTTCGGAAAACTTTGACACTTCTACCCCCAACCCTACGCAAGAAGGCAAGCCCCGGACATAACACCTACTTTATTTACACTAAAACATATATTATTTATAACTATCTTTGCATTACGTTCTTAGGAATTGTATGAGATACCCTAGTCACATTTTCTTAGGAACCAATGTATTGGATACTAGCACTTGAGTCCGAATAGCTGCTCTGCTAATAGGACCTGTAGAAGTCGGGTGATTTCCTATCACTCGTGCGATATAGGAGTTGTAATGCTTACATTCCTGTAATCACTATAAGGATGACGGACGGGAATTATGTGAGGTATCATGGTTGAGATGATATCCCGTCTGTGTTGTTGAATTTGATAAGGTCGCAGTGTGTGGTAGCGGTGGTTAAGCGTTTGAAAGTACTAGCCACATACCGAGAAATATGGTAAGCGGTAAGCCTAGTAACCAATCGGCCCCAGGAGTGGACATACCTCCCACCACTCGTATTTTGGTTCTTCCTGTTACTCGATTCGATGTGTAGGAATACGTGTTGCAGGGCAACCAGGAGTATGGCCGTGCAGTCGCTCTACAGGCATACATCCTGCACATTGGATGTGCGTATGGTCCTGTAGTCGCTTGTGGTGGATCTGATCCACGAGTCGGAATGAAAGGCAAACGGTTGCTTCAGAACAATCGTTGGATGTTCCAAGCGTGTGAGATAGGTTTACCCTTGCAAGGCTAAAATTCGATTTAGGAATCGTCCGTTTCTCACGGAGATTGAGACTGCTTGATCCCTTTACCACATAGAGTAGCAAGAGCAATTATATGGTTAGTAAAGATGATGTTTGACCAAAAGATTCTACCATGCTTGATTAGCTATAGGTGCTTATCTAGAATGGATAATCACATAGAACTGGAAAGCTAAAAGTTGAAATTAAGGATCTACTCTTTGTTGCTTTTCAGCTGAAAACCCTACCCAAAACCTGAAAAGCCTTCATAAGTCTAGTTACATGGCTATGTATACCATGAACGGGTAAGCCTTGCTGAGTATTAGAATACTCAGTCTTGCCATATAAACTTTTTTTCAGGTAATCTCCCTGACGACTCAGCTCTGCCTGTATCGTGGCCCTACCCTCTGCCTGATGGTTGATCCGTGGAGTGGGACCTGTCCCCGGCCAACGCAGACCCCTCCGAATGATATCATGCCAGGGCTAGCATGATATCCGAACTGACGACGTGTACAGGGCCCATGTTTTAAAACTCCGCTGCATGACTTGAAACTTAAGACTGTTTTGTAATAATTGCCATCAGTTGGAAACTGATGTCACTTTTGAACTCTCATGTAATATACTTGCCTGTGATGTAAAATGTGATGGCTCTTGTATCTCTGGACTCGTCTTCGTGCGAGGTACCTTGTTTGATCCTGCATTTGGTGGTTTATCGGGACGTTACCCGACAGGCCAAGGGATTATACCGTTTGAACCACGTTAGAGCCCGCAGGAGTGGACTCGCGTACTTGAGCCGGGGTAATTCAGGTTGGTTCTACCACAATTCTGAAGGGTCATTGTCGGCCGGGGACGGATCCCATTCCATGGACCAGCCAGCTGGTAAAGTGCAGGGCCAAGAAGAACTAGCAACTGAGTCCTCAAATGACATACCTGAAAACCATATTACTAGGTAGGCTGAGTATACTAATACTCAGCAAGGCTTACCCGTCAATTGGGTATACTTAGCCCATAACTAGACCATGAGAGGTTGAAAGGCTCTAGGTTTCTTTTGCTGAAAAACAACCAAGAGTATGTCCTTATTTCCATATTTTAGCTTTCCGATTCTAGTTCAATTAGCCATTCTAAGTGAGCATCTATACTAGACAAGCAAGTTAGGTATGAAATCATACCTCAATATTATTCCCCAACGGTTGCTCTTGTTACTCTATGTGGCAGAAGTATCAAGCAGTCTCAATCACCACGAGAAACAGACGATTCCTAAATCAAATTTCATAACCTTGCAAGGGATCCTTACTCACACGCTCGGAAACTTTCCTTTCCGGGCAACCATTCCCCTCATATTCCAGGTTGTGGATCAGCGCCACCACAAGCGACTGTAGGACCATACGCACATCCAATATGCAGGATGTACGTCTACAGCGTGACTGTATGACCGTACTCCCGTCTGCTATGCAGAATGTACTCCCACACGTTGGTATGTGTTTACATAAACCAAAATTCGAGTGGTGGGGGATATGTCCACTTGCCGGGCCAATCAGGTACGAGGCTTACCTCGTACCATATTTACGTATGTGGCAAGTACTTTCAAACACTTGACCACCACTACCACATACTGTGATCTCCTCAAATTGATTAACACAGACGGGGTACCATTCCATGTCTTGGTACTGCACATAACCTCGTCCGTGATCCTTATAGTGATTGTAAAATAGTAAACAATCAACTCCTATATCACGCGAGTGATAGGAAATCACTCGGCTTCTGCCGGTCCTATTAGCAGAGCATCTACTCGATAAGGACTCGGAAACATTACATAGGTTCCTAGGTTTCATGCAACTAGGGCTTCATAACAATTCCTAGAACTTAATGCACAAGATAGATATATAACAATATAATTGCATAATTTTAAAATACTGGTTTATGCACCGGGGCTTGCCTTTACTTGTGAGGCTGGGGTCAGTGATGTCAGTATCTTCCGAACCTGGGTTCGGGGCTTCAGAAAGACTCTTGGCGATGTTTACTTGAGCTTCAGAAATACCCTCGTCGGGTTCCGGGATTAGCTCGAAGGTACCGTCGACGAGTGTAGTCAAATCTACATGATATGCAATGATTTGAAGCAAATGATTATTATTTTACTATCATATTTTCATAATAAAGTTGTAATCCAACAAGAATATATTCAATATATCACTTCAAGACTTAACTAATTTGTACAAACAAAAAGATTTGAAACTAAGCTTAAGTAGAGTTTCTGGTGTAAAAACTTTGTTCAAAACGGCTATTTGGTGAAGGTTACAGAGCTGATCTGATCTACTTAACAGCATGTTTTTTAGACAGTTTATCTAGCTGATTGGGGTGTGCATCCGAAAAGTCCGATCTATGCATACTGCATCGACTGCGTTTAGCGGATTGATGTGTCCTATATCGGTTATCCCTTAGCCGATACTTGCCTGAGGTGTTAACCTGGGTAACTACTTGTGCACGCATCGGCTTGATTTTTATTTGGCAAAAGTAGCCGATAGAGGTGTAGCCAATCGACGTGTAGTCGATGAGCGTGTGGCCGATGGGTGTGTAGCTGACGAGCGTGTATTTTGCAAACAAGACCTGAGAAAGATATAGAGACTTGCATTTGGGTCCCAAATCGACTTGAACAGAAGAAGTCGAGTGGCGGCGATTAAAATCCGGCGAGGAGGCTCACCGGCGGCGAGGGAAAGGTGGGGAAAAAGGTTTAGGAGCTCATGGCGGACTTGGGGGTGGTTGGAATCATAGAAGGGAAGCTCGGAGGCGGCGGTTCGACTAGATACAGAGCCAGCGCGGTGAGGTTCTGAGGGCGGTGATGGTGTTCTGGCGACTGGAGTGCAGGAAGGCTCAGGGATCTTCGGCGTGGAGATGTGGTGCTGATGGTGCTCTTGGCGAAGGAGGAGAAGGGGTGGAACTTTGGTTCGACTAGAATTAGAACGGCGGCGGAGAGTGAGATCGCCGGCGCGATGTTCTGGGCTGCGCGTGCGTGAGAGGAGGAAGAAGAGTTGATCAGGAAGGGGCAATGAGACGCGGCGGTGCTGGTGGAGCATGAAATTGGAGAGGAGGAGCGGCGGAGACGGCTGACGGCGGTGGACAGAGGAGCTTCGGCGAAGTAGTCAAGCGGAGAAGAGAACAGGAATATGGGTGCGCGCAAGGGGATAGAAGAAAGGAGAAGTTTATTGGGTGCGTTCCCAAGCTAAAATGAGGCATGTGGGCAGGTGGCAAGCAGTTACTGGTGGTCGAGGGCGCGCGTGGCGGCTCGGGCGGGCAGCGGCGCGACGCGTCTGCGCGAGGAGGAGCCAGCGGGGTCGGTTAAGCGGCGGGCGGGCGAGCTGGGGAGCGAGGTGGCGCAGGAAGAGCGGCGAAGGGGCAGCTGGTGGCCGGGGAAAACACCGGCGAGGTGCTGCAGAAAAACAGAGAGGGGGAAGCAGGAGGAAGAAGATGAGGACCTATTCATGAATTTGCAAAACTTCAAGGAGTTCACTGTAAAGTAAAATTTTCTTCCAAACTATAGCTCTAATGAAATATGCCCAAAATCAAAAGTATAGAGCTTAAAAAGATCTACCACTTTGCTTTAGGGTCCAACTTCAAAAGAGTTAGGGTTTTGAAATTACTTTTAAAAATCAACAAATCATTCAATTTCAAATAAATCCAAAATAAGTTTTACCCTTTCAATGAAGCCTTGGAGTATTTGCACTTCTTATAGTGGTTAAAGAGTGACTACTCATGTTTGCAAATCAACCCTTCATATTTTTGAAATTACCTCCTATTTATACACAATTTACAAAAGAACCCTAATTTTTCCCAATATTACAAAAATACCCTTTAACGTGTTTTTAAGTTTTTAAAGGCATTCATCAAAAAAACACAAACTTGACACAACTTCATACTAGAAATTAGTGTGGCTAGCTCCTAAGTACCTAAAATGTCACAGAAACGGTCGATGTCGTCATCGTCGTGGCGCCTGCCGGTGCGGTCCCTTCGCCTTGCTTCAATAACACGCCGCGCATTGCGGCCTTCATTGATCTTCTGCCTGAGGTTGATAGTGGGAGTGTCATGGAGGTTGGCCTTGAGTGGATCTTGGCCTTGATGCCTTGCACCACGCTAGTTGCGAGTGGGTTGTTGTACTTCTTGTTCATTGTTGCCACGCGTGGACGAGTGGCCCTCGTTGCACTGGTGGTTGTCGTTCCTCCGACTCCCGGAGCCTCTTCCAGGGGTGAGACTGACCAGTGGGGTATCACCATGGCGCTCAGACCTCGAGGGCTGATTTCAAGTGGAAGACACTGGATGTTGCCCATCGAGTTGCACAAACGCGTGCTGGGTCAGATACTGTAGCCTTTGTATCTAAGAATTGGGTGGGAGTTGTTGAGCTAGGACATCTGCTTCTGCAATGGCGCCAATCAGCGTACAATACTCCTGATCCACGACTGCTGTGAAAGAATTGTTTAGATCCCTTGTATCATGGGTGCGATTCTGCGTGTTGTGCCTGTGTTGGGTGCGCTTGGAGTTCGTTATCCGCCGGATACTTCGGTGCTCCTCGTCTTCATCCTGGGGAGCGTCATTTGTGGGCTCGTTGGCTGGGATATCCGTAAGTTGCTCGTTGTCGTACTTGGGGTCTAGCTCATCGTCCTCCACATTGCGAAGGGAGGCCATGCAGACTTGATGATCCGGCGAGTGGTTAGCCATAAGGCTGAACTTGAGTACCTCTATGCTACTTTCTCCTTCTTCCGCGATGGGAGAGCGAGGTCTACCCTCCTGGAAGGGTAGTTCCTGTGTGAAGGCCACAAGGCAGGACTCGTAATCGAGTAGTTTGCAGGGCTCAAAGCCCTTTCAGTACACGAAACGGCCTTGCGGTGTTGATGTTATGGTTAAACCCAGATGGCTGCCCGAAAATGATTCAGTGTGGCCATTGGGTTGCGAGTGGTTTTCAAGGGCGGGGGCCGCCCGATGAGCGGTGGCTCGCTCATCTTCGAGTCCTTCTCAGGACTGGCTTGAAGGTGTAGTACTATGCAGGGAGTACTCTTTGTTGGAGTCCGAGTAGATGTCGAAAACAGGGGGCCCCCGGCTGGCGGTGGCTCCCACATCCTTGATCTTGAGTAGCAGATCCACATCCTCCTCCAAGTCGGAGAGGAATTTAGATCGTGTGGTCTTTTCAGATCAGTTTGAATCCGACCCGACTAGATCTGGTTCGTCACGAGTGGAAGTCGAGTCAAAAACGGACATCTTTTCGATCTGTTGAGCCAGATCAAGAAGCAACAGATCATCGAGGTTGTCAATTAACTCGTAGAGATCGCTGCTTGGAGTTGATGAGGAAGCCTCTGGCTTTCTGGAGTCAGCTAGGTGGCTGTTGAAGCCACCCGAGCCGTTGGTGATGCAGATCTAGGAGCCAAAAATGAACGTTGCGCCCTCATCGAGCATGGTGCTGGTGAAGCTGAAAGATGCCATCGAGTTCTCCGGTGGATGCTCGATGAACACCCCTACCTGGCACACCAGCTGTCAGTGTTTTACCGCCACGCTCACCGAGGGATACCCCCAAGGTGGTGAGTTTGTAGGTAGGGTGTCGACGAGATCAGAAACTTGAAGGTGCAAAGGAACACAAGGTTTAGATAGGTTCGGACCGCCGAGAGCGTAATACCCTATGTCCTGTGTAGTTTGTATTGCCTTTGATGATGATTGTCCCCAATGGGATCCCTGTCTACCCTTATATAGTCTGGGGGGATAGATTTACATGGAAGTCCTAGTCGGGTACAAACCCAGAAGTCCTACTCGAGTACTTCTCGAGTATTTTCCTACCATGTCCGACTAGTTTCACTACTGTACAAGTAGTCCTACTACACTACGAGTAGTTACAATAGATGTAGGGCGTGGGCCATGTCCTATTCCGTATCCTAGGAGAAGTATGCCACATGTACAGTCCTGTGTAGCCGGATCTGACAAACCTCATGTGTAAATTCAGAACCATCACTTTACAATGCACCTATCACTCCTGCTGAAAATGAGAACACAGGTAATGCCCATGGTGCTACACTCACGGAAGGTTAGAATTATCTTGATGTGCTAAATTTTTCCACCAATCATGCTTTTATAGAGCAATTGTTAGTGGAACCTACTCTTGATCTCTATTTTTCACAAGATGACTTGCTCGATGTTCCTTGTGATAAAGATGATCTGTGTGATAATGCTTCTACTATACATGTTTTAAAACCACACACTTGCGCTGAATTAAATATTTTATTCATATTGCTAGCGCAAACGATGAGCTCAAACTATTGTCTTCTTTAAATACTTTGGGATACATTGAATTTGATGTTTTCTGTAGTCTAAATTGTTTGGAAGATAGACTTGTTCAATATGCTGATTTGCCATGGTTTTCTGGAAACACATATCATGCTATTCGCAATTATGGCAACAAAGGACAGTATATGATACATCGAGTCTACATTTGTGCTAATCTGAAGTCTCCTTTAATGCGCAAAATTGTGATCGACTAGAGGGCTGTCATGCTACTAAAATTGTCATCCCATGTTCCTCTAGTTTTGTTTTAAAGAAATCTATTCCTGCATCATCTTTTGTTAGTACTAATCTTTTATAGCATAGTGTTGGCAACCATTGTGTGCATTCCGATCCAGGAGCCTACATGCTTGCTGAAATTTTTGTGCGAGATGACACACTACAAACTTGGAAACATGGTCAGATTCCTCACAATTATTTCGGTTCCCTTTATTTTCACAACCACATTCTCCTTTGTGTTGTGCAGGATCAGTTTAGAGCACACCCGACGCCAAGGATGGCTTTTCGTCAAGAAGGGGAGGATGATCAAGACATGACACCCATGCATATGACCATGATTGACGCATCAAATGGAAAAGGAGTTCAGCAAGGGTATCCAAGTAAAGAAGGAGGCCCAAGGCTAATTCAGTTCGAGTCACCAAGGTGGAGGCACAAAACAACTCAAGTTCGAGTCCACCTTGGAATTCCACGAGCAGCACGCACCAAAAACGACGCCCAGGTTTCATACGGAGTCCATTTTGGATGTTCGTTATATGGATGGGAAAAAAATTTCATAGAGCTTCCAATGGCACCGGTGTGCCAAATCAAAATTCCTTCTGAGTCAATGAGAATCATCAAAACAAGTGGACATCCAGAATCTACCAGGGTGCTGCGCCGCCGTCTTTTGGGCTGCTGGCCCGTATATCATGTTGAAGCCCAAAAGGGGCATGACCGGGGGCTCTAGGTATCCTGCTCATGTCGCCTTGAGGGGCAACATATTCTTTTTCAATCAGGTTTCCTACCCCTTGCACCAACAATTTAGCAGAATATGAAGCGGTACGTAAGGGTATGGAATTGCTTCTTGAGGCCCGAGTGGAAGCAGTGGAAATTTTTGGCAATTCAAAGCTGGAGATTTCTCAGCTTACAGAAGAATACAGGTGCGAGAGTGAGTCGCTTTTCCCTTTATGGGAACAATGTCAGGAGCTGATGGCCCAATTTAGGTACATAAATTTCTATTGGATACCAAGGATACAAAATTCAGACGCCAATGATCTTGCACAGATGGCTTCGGGATACAAAGCTATGGCAGACGGAGCCGATCTTCAGATACACCTGCTGGAACAAGGAGACTGGAGAGCTAATATCTTCAATTACTTAAAGGATCCAGCTCAAGGGGCACCTAAGAGGATATGTTACAAGGCCATGAAGTACGTCATGATAGGGGATGACATGTTCTACAGGACTTTAAAAGGATTGTTGCTCAAATGCTTGGGGCCGATTGAATCGAATCAGCTTTTACACGAGGTCCACGAAGGCACTTGTGGGACTCACCAATTGGCTCATAAGATGAAGTGGCTGAGTAGGCGATCGGGGTATTACTGGCCCACCATGCTTGAAGATTGTTTCAAATATTATAAAGGATGTCAGGCATGTCAGAGGTTTAGGAAGATACAGATGGTACCAGCGTTGGAAATGAACCCTATCGTCAAACCCTGGCCATTCAGAGGTTGGGGTATGGACATGATCAGCAAAATTAATCCTCCGTCTAGCAAAGGCCACCGGTTCATTTTGGCCATCACGGACTATTTTACCAAGTGGGTGGAGGTCATCCCTATGAAGTCAATGGCGTTAAATGACATCATCAATTTTGTTAAAGAACATGTCATTCACAGGTTCGGGATTCATCAGACCATCACAACAGATGGAGGGTCGGTCTTCATATTAGAGGAGTTCAGAAAATTCGCTACTGACATGGGCATCAAGCTAATCAGGTCATCTCCATACTATGCTCAAGCAAATGGACAAGCTAAAGCATCCAATCAGAGCCTTATAAAAAGTTGATCAAGAGAAAGATCGATGAGCATCCTAGGCGTTGGTATGAAGTCTTATCAGAGGCATTGTGGGCATACCGTGTTTCATGTCACGGAGCAACAAAAACTTCACCTTATCACCCGGCTCGAGACGGTAGAGTTACAAAATGACCTAACAGTTAAAGAATATGTTGCTCTGATGAACAACAATATTGAGGACCTTACGGAGCTCAGACTTTGGTCACTTGAGAAGATCAAAGAAAATAAGGCCAAGGTAGCCCGCATGTACAACAAGAAAGTCAAGCCAAAAGAATTCCAAGTCGGAGATCTGGTTTGGGAAGCGGTGTTACTATTGGGGACTAAGGATGCAGCGTATGGCAAGTGGTCTCCAAATTGGCATGGGCCTTATAGACTTGACCAAGTCCTACCTGGGAACGCATATATGCTTGAGGAGTTAGATGGCGTCAAGTTTCCGGTGGCTATCAATGGTCAACATCTCAAGAAATACTTCCCAAGTATGTGACGCATCAGGCTGTGAGCCAATACATTCAGTTGGCCCGTACAAGTGAAAACCGATGCTACGCATCAGGCTGCACGCAAGAAAATGGGCCGATACGTTCAGTCGGCCCATAAAGAAATATTTTGTACTCAACACACTAAGTTGGTCAAATAGCCGATGTATAACCATCGACTTTAGAAGTGTAATTGGAATACATGCAAGTTCTGGATGACAACGGGATACATGAGATGAGTACAAAGCGTTCTACTAAAGAAATTCATCAATGGCCGCGATAGCTTCAAGACGAACGCGATCAGCTTCTGCGATCACTGCCTCATCATCCTTGTCCTCGCCTGACACTATCTACCGACTCAAAACACTCAACTCTGTGAGCTCTGCCTTCAGCTAGGCAGTCAGATTCTCTGCTTCTTATAGGGAGCGGGCTATGAGGTCCTTCTCATCCTGGATGCACTGCTCGGTTGCCCGGACTTTTGCCTTGAGGTCTTCCTATGGCAGAACCGCTAGAATTATTCTAGCTCAAGTGCGCAGACCATCTCTATACAGGCGACATGACCTCAACGCACTTCAAACGGAACAATCCAATGGTCTGTCGGGTAACATCCCGATGAAACCACCAGATTCCGGATCGATCAAGCGTATCTCGCACGAAGGCGAGTCCAGAGATACAATCACCGTCACATTTTTACAACATAGGCACAAGTAGTTATTACAAACTGGGTTCTGATAGAGTACTGCAAACCTAACTAAAATAAATTTATACATGCATTGTTTGAAAACTTCAAGTTTTAACGGACATTATTCAGAGATGGCAGCAGAAAGGAAGCAACAACACGACTACACTACACGTCGCAAAAGCAGGCACCATACTTAGCCCAAAGCATGGCGTCATTCCGAAGGGTCACTGCCGGCCCAGGATGGATCCCATTCCACGGACCAGCCAGGCGGTAAAGTGCAGGGCCAAGGGGAACTAGCAACTGAGTCCTCGAATGACATACCTGAAAACCACATTACTAGCAAGACAGAGTATACTAATACTCAGCAAGACTTACCCGTCAATTGGGTATACTTAGCCCATAACTAGACCATGAGAGGTTGAAACGCTCTAGGTTTCTTTTGCTGAAAAACAACAAAGAATATGTCCTTATTTCCATATTTTAGCTTTCAGATTCTAGTTCAATTAATCATTCTAAGTAAGCATCTATACTAGACAAGCAAGGTAGGTATTAAAGCATACATCAATATTGTTCCATCACTGTTGCTCTTGTTACTCTATGTGGCAGAAGTATCAAGCAGTCTCAATCATCACGAGAAATGGACGATTCCTAAATCGAATTTCATAACCTTGCAAGGGATCCTAACTCACACGCTCGGAAACTTTCCTTTCCGGGCAACCATTCCCCTCATATTCCGGGTCGTCGATCAATGCCACCACAAGCGACTGCAGGACCATACGCACATCCAATATGCAGGACGTACGTCTACAGTGCGACTGTATGACCGTACTCCCATCTGCTATGTAGAATATACTCCCACATGTCGGTGCGTGTGAATAGAAACCAAAATTCGAGTGGTGCAGGATATGTCCACTTGCCGGGCCAATCAAGTACTAGGCTTACCGCGTACCATATTTATGGTATGTGGCTAGTACTTTCAAACGCTTGACCACCACTACCACACACTGTGGCTTTATCAAATTGATCAACACAGACGGGGTACCATTCCAAGCCATGATACTGCACATAACCCCATCCGTGATCCTTATAGTGATTGCAGAAAAATAAACAATCAACTCCTATATCGCGCGAGTGACAGGAAATCACTTGACTTCTGCCGGTCCTATTAGCAGAGCATTTACTCGATAAGGACTCGAAAACATTACATAGGTTCCTAGGTCTCATGCACCTAGGGTTTCATAACAACTCCTAGAACTTAATGCACAATATAGATATATAACAATATAAGTACATAATTTAAAATACTAGGTTATGCACCGGGGCTTGGCTTCACTGGTGAGGCTAGGGTCAGTGATGTTAGTATCTTTCAAACCTTGGTTCGGGGCTTCGGAAAGATCCTCGGCGATGTTCACTTGAGCTTCAAAAATACACTCGTCGGGTTCCGGGATTAGCTTGTAGGCACCATCGGTGAGTGTCGTCAAATCTACATGATATGCAATGATTTGAAGCAAATGGTTATTATTTTAAAATTTTGTTTTCACAATAAAATTGCAATCCAACAAGAATACATTCAATACATCACTTCAAGACTTAACTAATTTGTACAAACAACAAAAAGATTTGAAAATAAACTTAAGTAGAGTTTCTGGTGTAGAAACTTTGTTCAAAACGGCTATTTGGTGAAGGTTGCTATAGAGCTGATTAGATCTACTTCACAGCACATTTTTCAGATAGCTTATCTAGCCGATTGGGGTATGCATCAGCTTGCCTAGCTGATACCTGCCTGCAGTGCTACCCTGTGTATCTACTGTTGTGCACGTCGGCCCGATTTTTCTTTGGCAAAAGTAGCCGATAAAGGGGTAGCCGATCGACGTGTAGTCGATGGGCATGTGGCTGATGGGTGTGTAGCTGATGGGCGTTTATTTTATAGACGTGTAGCCGATTGATTCCTGGTATTTTACAGAAAAGACCCTAGAAAGAAATAGAGACTTGCATTTGGGTCCCTAATCGACTTGAGCAGAAGAAGTCGAGCGGCGGCGATCAAAATCCGGTGAGGAGGCTCACCGGCGGCAAGGGGAAGGTGGGGGAAAAAAGGTTCAGGAGCTCACAGCGGACTTGGGGTGACTGGAATCGTAGAAGGGAAGCTCAAAGGCGGCGGTTCGACTAAGAACAGAGCCGGCGCGGTGAGGTTCTGAGGGCGGCGACGGTGTTCCGGCGACCGGAGTGCAGAAAGGCGAAGGAGAATTGGTCATGGAGCTTCGGCATGGAGATGTGGTGCTAATGGTGCTCTTGGCGAGGGAGGAGAAGGGGTGGAACTTCGGTTCAACTAGAAACAGGATGGCGGCGGGGAGTGAGATCGCCGGCGCGGCGTGTTGGGCTGCGCGCGCGTGGGAGGAGGAAGAAGAGTGGGTCAGGAAGGGGCAATGAGATGCAGCGGTGCTGGTGGAGCACAAAATTGGAGAAGAGGAGCGGTGGAGGTGCCTGATGGCGATGGTCAGAGGAGCTCCGGCAAAGTAGTCGAGCGGGGAAAAGAACGGGAATGCGGTTGCGCGCGAGGGAATAGAAGAAGGGAGAAGTTCACTGGGCGCATTCCCAACCTAAAAAGAGGCACGCGGGTGGGCAGCAAGCAGCTGCTGGCGGTCGACAGTGCGCGTGACGGCTCGGCGGGCGGCGGCGCGACGCGTCCATGCGAGGAGGAGCCAGCGGGGTTGGGCAAGCGGCGGGCGGGCGAGCTGGGGCCAGGTGGCACAGGAAGAGCGGCGAGGGGGCAGCTGGCGGCCGGGGGAAACACCGGCGATGGGCGGCGGGCGGTGCTGCAGAGAAATAGATAGGGGAAAGCAGGAGGAAGAAGATGAGGACCTGTTCATAAATTTTGCGAAAGTTCAAGGAGTTCACTGTAAAGTAAAATTTTCTTCCAAACTATAGCTCTAATGAAAATATGCCCAAAAATCAAAAGCGTAGAGCTTAAAAAGATCTACCACTTTGCTTAGGGACCAACCTCAAAAGAGTTAGGGTTTTGAAATTATTTTTAAAAGCCAACAAATCATTGAATTTCAAATAAATCCAAAATAAATTTTACCTTTTCAATGAAGCCTTGAAGTATTTACACTTCTTACAGTGGTTAAAGAGTAACAACTTATGTTTGCAAATCAGCCCTTCATACATTTTGAAATTATCTCCCATTTACACACAATTTACAAAAAGAACCCTAATTTTTCCAATATTACAGAAATACCCCTTTAACGTGTATTTAAGTTTTTAAAGGCATTCATCAAAACAAACACAAACTTCACACTTACAAGCACAAATTCATACTAGAAATTAGTGTGCCAAGCTCCTAAGTCCCTAAAATGTCACAGCCTCCCTCCCTAAAAAGAATCTCGTCCCGAGATTCAGGAACAGAATGGAATTGGAAGATTAGATACTTGGTTTGGTTCTAAGGAAGTCTGGAAAGTTGTGCTGAAGATAAGATTCAGTTTCCCAAGTCGCTTCTTCTTCATTGTGATGGTTCCATTGGATCTTAAACATCGTGACTGTTTTTCTTCTTGTGCTTCTCTCTTTGGTATCTAGTATTATGATCGGATGTTCGGTATAAGATAGGTCTGACTCGATTTTTATGGTTTGGAAATTGATGACCTCGGTAGGGATTTTGATGCATTTCTTAAGCTGAGATACATGGAAGATATTATGAATGGCTGCTGGCTGAGGAGGAAGTTGAAGATGATAAGCTACGGGTCCACAAGCTTTAAGAATTTTAAAAGGTCCAACGTATCAAGGAGCGAGTTTTCCTTTCATACCAAATCGTTGAACACCTCGGGTAGGAGATACCCTTAGATATACAAAGTCACCCACTTCAAACTGCAATGGTTTCCTTCATTTGTCCGCGTAGCTCTTTTGTCAAGATTGGGCTGCCTTTAGATTACTTTGGATGATCTTTAATTTTTCTTCTGCTTCAGTGACAAGATCGGGCCCAAAGATTTTACGTTCGCCGGTTTGAGACCAACTCAAAGGAGTTCGGCATCGGCGACCGTATAATGCTTCAAAAGGAGCCATTTTGAGACTCGACTGATAACTGTCATTGTAGGAGAATTCATCCAAAGCTAAGCATTTATCCCAATTTTTGTCATATTGAATTACACAGGCTCTAAGAGTATCCTCTAGGATTTGATTTATCCTTTCCATTTGTCCATCTATTTGCGGATGATACGCGGAGCTTCGAATTAATTTGGTTCCAAGAGAGTGTTGGAGTTGCTCCTAGAAATGAGCAATGAACTGTGCTCCACGATCAGAGATGATCATCTTAGGTACTGCATGGAGATGAACGATTTGGTCTAGATAGATCTCGGCATACTTTTTAGCATTGTAAGTAGTATGCACGGGAAGGAAATGGGCGGTTTTGGTTAATTGATCAACGATTATCCAAATAGAATCATGCCTCTGGGAAGTGTTGGGTAAGCCAACGATGAAATCCATGCTGATATCTTCCCACTTCAAAGAAGGAATGGATAAAGGTTGAAGAACACCAGCAATCTTTAAGTGACTGGCTTTAACTCTTTGGCAAATATCACACTCAGAGACATATCTTGCAATTTCTCTTTTCATGCGAGTCCACCAAAAGTTCTATTTCAGGTCTTGGTATATTTTGATACTGCCAGGGTGCAGAGAGAACTTGGACAGATGTGCCTCGTCCAAAATCTGCTTACGAAGCTGATGGTCCTTGGGTATAACAATATGTCCCTTGAACAATAGAATTCCTTTGTGATCTACTTGAAAACACTTATACTTTTCTTCTCCCTAGGCTAGCTGTTGCTTGATAATTTTGACTCCTTCATCATGTAGTTGTGCCATAATGATACTATCTTGAAGTGTGGGTTCAACTGCTATATGATTCAAACTACCTTGAGGAATAATCTCAAGATTGAGATTTCTCATTTCCCAATAGAGAGTTTCACTGAAGGCTTCTATTGATAAGCAATGGCAATGCGCTTTGCGGCTGAGTGCATCCGCAACCACATTAGTCTTGCCTGGATGATAGTGCACTTCTAGATCATATTCTTTTATAAGCTCTAGCCAACATCATTGTCTCATATTTAGATCTGCTTGTGTAAAAATGTACTTGAGACTCTTATGGTCAGTGTAAATGATGCACTTAGTACCCATAAGATATTGTCTCTAGATCTTAAGTGCATGGATAACGGCTGCAAGCTCAAGATCATGGGTAGGATAGTTCTGTTCATGAGTCCTGAGTGCTCGTGAGGCATAAGCAATTACTCGGTTATTTTGCATGAGTACACAACAAAGTCTGATGCCCGACGCATCGCAATAGACATCAAAAGGTTCGGAATTATCTGGCTGAGCCAAAATTGGAGCAGTAGTGAGGTGTGCTCTTAGAGTGCGGAATGCTTCTTCATATTTCTCATTCCAGGAGAATTTAACCCCTTTCTGTAGCAATTCTGTCATTGGCTTGGCTATTTTAGAGAAGTTTGGGATGAAACAACGATAATAGCCAACGAGACCAAGAAAACTACGGATCTGATGGACTGAAGTAGGGGGCTTACAATTCATCACTTCCTAGACTTTACTCGGATCAACAGATATGCTGTCACTGGAAATGGTGTGAACCAAAAATTTAACCGTATCTAGCCAAAATTCACATTTGGAGAATTTGGCATACAAGTGGTGTTCTCGCAATCTCTGAAGAATAATATGAAGATGTCTAGCATGATCTTCTAGATTTTTAGAATAGATTAGAATATCGTCGATGAATACTATGACAAATTTATCAAGCTCCGGCATAAAGACAGAGTTCATGAGATACATGAAATATGCTGGTGCGTTGGTAAGACCAAAGGACATAACCAGATATTCATAAAGTCCATATCTGGTGGAGAATGCTATCTTTGGGATGTCGCTGGGTTTAATCTTTATCTGGTGATATCCAGAGCGAAGGTCAATTTTGGATAATACCTTGGCTCCAGCTAATTGATCGAACAAGACGTCAATGCGGGGAAGAGGATATTTGTTTTTGATGGTTACTGCATTGAGGGGGCGATATGTCTGATTCAGTGGGATGGAGATGAGGTAGAGGTGGTTCATGCGGATGACTCGGTCAAAATTTCACTCGCCGCCATGAGCATTTGGGACGCAGACGATCAAGAGCCAATTTCAGGAATCAGCTTGGAAGGCTATGATCGTGTGGAGGCTACAAAAAAGGGGTGAGGCTAGTCTTATCCACTGGCCTTACAGAGTTGACGAAAGGGCAAGCTGTTCTGACGCGCTTGGTGAGGTTGATCCCCTCGATTGGCCCCAAGAAATAAAATGTAAACTTTTGATGACAAGTGTTTTGCATGATTGTAGCAGTTACAAGGGGGCCCACTCTAGCAGCCGACCATATATCGATTGTAAAGTTTCAAGGATTAATGAAGATTATAAAGTGGCCGATCTTAACGATCGGCAAAAACTCTTTTCGTCACATTCTTTGTCCATTTGCAGCGTTGACCTGACAGATGATGGAAAGCTAGGATACGGGTTTACATCGGCTGACGAGCTCGAAGAGGTTGACATTGGTCCTGAGGATAAGCCACGACCAACATTTATCAGCAAAAAGTTAAGCCCGTGTCTACGAGATCTGATGATAGCTTTGCTGAAGTACGTCCTGATAGGGGATGACATGTTCTATAGAACCTTAGAAGGATTGTTGCTCAAATGCTTGGGGCCGATTGAATCGAATCGGCTCTTACACGAGGTTCACGAAGGCACTTGTGGGACTCACCAATCGGCTCATAAGATGAAGTGGCTGATTAGGCGATCAAGGTATTACTGGCCCACCATGCTTAAAGATTGTTTCAAATATTATAAAGGATGTCAGTCATGCTAGAGGTTTAGGAAGATACAGGTGGTACCAGCGTCAGTAATGAACCCTTTCGTCAAACCCTGGCCATTGAGAGGCTGGGGCATGGACATGATCGGTAAAATTAATTCTCCATCCAGCAAAGGCCACCAGTTTATTTTTGACATCACAGATTATTTTACCAAGTGGGTGGGGGCAGTCCCTATGAAGTCAGTAGCATATAAGGATGTCATTAATTTTGTTAAAGAGCATGTCATTCACAGGTTTGGGATTCCTCAGACCATCACAATAAATGGAGGGTTGGTCTTCATATCAGAGGAGTTCAAAAAGTTCGCTACTGACATGGGCATCAAGCTAATTAGGTCATCTCCATATTATGCTCAAGCGAATGGACAAGCTGAAGCGTCCAATCAGAGCCTTATCAAGTTGATCAAGAGAAAAATCGATGAGCATCCTAGGCGTTGGCATGAAGTCTCATCAGAGGCATTGTGGGCATATCGTATTTCGTGCCACGGAGCAACAAAAACTTCTCCTTATCACCTGGTGTATGGACAGGAGGCTGTATTACCATGGGAGATTATGGCCGGCTCAAGACGCATAGAGTTTCAAAATAACCTAACAGCTAAAGAGTATGTTGCTCTGATGAACGACAATATTGAGGACCATACGGAGCTCAGACTTTGGTCACTTGAGAATATCAAAGAAAATAAGGACAAGGTAGCCCGCACATACAATAAGAAAGTTGAGCCAAAAGAATTCCAAGTCGGAGATCTGGTTTGGGAAGTGGTGTTACCATTGGGGACTAAGGATGCAGCGTATGGCAAATGGTCTCCAAATTGGCATGGGCCTTATAGAGTTGACCAAGTCCTACCTTGGAACGCATATATGCTTGAGGAGTTAGATGGCGTCAAGTTTCCGGTAGCGGTCAATGGTCAACATCTCAAGAAATACTTCTCAAGTATGTGGGATGATGGGCAATAAAGCCGATGCTACGCATCAGGCTGTGAGCTGATATGTTCAGTTGGCCCGAACAAGAGAAAGCCGATGTTACGCATCAGGCTGTGAACCGATGAGTTCAGATGGCCCGTGCAAGTGAAAGCCGATGTTACGCATCAGGCTGGACACAAGGAAAGGGGGCCGACACGTGCAGTCGGCCCGCATATATAAAAAATAAATATTTTGTACCCAACGCACTGAGTTGGTCAAATAGCCGATATATAACCATCGACATTAGAATTTTAATTTGAGTACATGCAGGTTTTGAAAGACAACGGGCTACAAGAGGTGATTACAAAGTAGTCTAATGAAGGAACTCGTCAATGGCTGCAATAGCCTCAAGACGGACGCGATCAGCTTCAGCAATCACTGCTTTATCATCCTTTTCCTCAACTGACACTACCTGCCTATTCAAAACGCTCAGCTTTGCGAGTTCTATCCTCAGCTGGGTAGTCAGGTCCTTTGCTTCTCGTTTGGAGCTGGCAATGAGGTTCTTCTCTTCCTGGATGCGCTACTCGGTTGCCCGGACCTTTGCCTTGAGGTATTCTAACTCCTTCTCCAGAAGATCAAGCCTTTGAAAATGTGCGGAAGTGTCAGTCTTGGTGTCCAAAGCCGCTTTCTTCTTGTTAAGTAGTCGACACCTCTCGGCAATATTAGCTTTCAAGGGGGCTTGTGAGCGTCGGGCTTCAATCCTCTGCCGAGCCTTTTCTACCTTTGCCCGAAAGAAAGGGAGATGTCCGGTTGGCCAGAGCTTGATCTGAAGGTCTTCCGGGAGTTGGGGCCTGATCTCCTAAAGAATTTGCCTCACTCTGTCAGAATTCTGGACCAAAGCATCAATTGGAACAGATAGCAGGCCCTTTATGCGAAGGAGTTGGCTAGCGACACCGATCGGCTATGGCTGATGGTCATCCACTTCGAGTATGGCCGAGCCGACGGATGTAGGGTCAAATGAGAGCAACTCCGAGAGGTTTTGACCTTGAAAGAAGACAAAGAATTAGTACGGCACAGGGAAGGAAGATGCAAACGGCTTGAAGGTATAACACACCTGTTCTGGAGAAAGATTGATAGCTGATGAGGTGACGATCGGCTCCTGCAGACTCACCCTTTCTGGAGAAGGATCAATAGCCGATGAGGTGACGATCGGTTCCTGCAGACGCACCCTTTCTGGAGAAGGATCGATAGCCGATGAGGTGGCAATCGGTTCCTGCAGACATAGCCTTTCTGGAGAAGGATTGATGGCCGATGAGGTGACAATCGGCTCCTGCAGCTCCTAAAGGTTGACCAAAGTGTCGAATGTTGTTGCAAGACTCTCTGGAGTTTCCAGGATCGGATCCTGGAAGTTGACCAAGGGGTTGACTGTTGTTACAGGGTTCTCTGGAGCTTCTAGAGTTGGGTCTTCTTGGAGCGCTTGCTCTTCCCCGCTGAAAATATCCATGATGTCAGCCTGCAAGCAAGGAAAGAGCAATTAAGTCGAAGTATATATGTTCAGAGGATCAAACCTGGTTGACATTCGGAGCTTCTTGATCGGTAGAAGATGGTCCAGCTTCCTTCCAAATCTTCCTGACAGTCATCTTCCTCACCTTAGTTTGGGCTCGGGGGGGGCAGCAATGTCAGAGGCTCGCTTTCGCTTGGAGGCTGATTTTGCAGAATCAGGCTGGATCCGCATTATGGCCTTTGATGGGGGAGGTGCGTTCTTGCCAAAGAGGACTACGGGGGCAACTGGTAAGAACTTGAAAGTGGAGCCATCATCATTCTTGGGCTCCGGACCATCCTCCTGCTGCAGAGAAAACAAACAAAATTAGAGAAGGGGTTAAGCGAAGTCATGAAGAAGTACTAAACTGATGGTAATACCTCTTCCTCAGGGGCTTCATACTCAGCGTCAATCTGCTGCAGCATTGGCCCCAAGGCTTTCCGAAAGACATGAGTCTTCCATATTGACCACCAGTTCTTGAAGCTGATGGCCGAAGAAGTGAATGATAAGTCGACAGGGATTGGGATGTGAAGATCAGTAAACAGGCTATAGCATCTCTGGCTGGTGAGAATATCGGGCAGATCAGTCCTACTTATTGTTAAATAGTGGAGGAAGAAGTGGGGAGGAACTTGCCCAAGACCAAATTGCTGGGCTGCTACGACCAGCTGGTAAAACTCATAACCTGGCTTGATGATTCTGTTGGAGGTGCTCATGCCAACTGGAAGGAAGCAAGGGCGAATCATGATAGAGTATAAATACTGAGTGCTATCATCATCGGCAAAGTCAGCCAATCTGAAGGCGATTAGGTTCTCAAAAATCTCAGAATCTGTATAAGGGAGGAAGATTGGGTTGTCCAGGCCTCGGTAGAATATCCTGAACCAGCTTGAGGCGTCTGTGGGATTCAACTTGCTACCAGGAAGACTGTACAAGGCCTGGCCGAAGCTGGTACACCTGATTCGTCTCCCACTCTGATCTGGAAAAGAGTTATTGGCCAGAATAGGGAAGTTTGGTTTGTGGTTCTGAAAATATAGGTGAGCCCATAACTGGATGAACCACCAGGGACCACCGGTTCTGAGTTTCTTTTGGGTAAGCAGGCTTGAAGATATCAGGTGAAGATATCTATAGATCTCCCCAAGGAACAATTTACCGAGGCAACCAGTACTACCTCTAGCCAGTTCATATGCTAGGGAGAGGTAATTTTTGGTTGGGGCAAGAGAAGGACCACAAAATAGGAAGTGTTCCAACCAAAGATTCAGAGAGGTCGTATGTTCTTTCTCAGTTACAGGGCCTTTGGTTTTGATGTGCTGGTTCAGGTAGGCACCCCAGTTTGTGTATTCTGTTTTGGAGGATAATTTAAAGAGGACCTCAGGTAGTTTGAAGGCAGAAGGGCTGGGCGATGCAATATCCAAACCAGTAAGCATCATGACATCCATGAGGGTGGGAGTCATTGGCCCATGGCCAAATAGAAAGCAATTCAAGGTATCAGACAAAAAATTGCTGATGGTCTTCATGAGGTTTTCATTCTTCTCAAGAGGGGACAATGACAGGGACAGAGCATCAGCTATTCCTATCGTTTCCCATGTGGATTGGTAGGTTTTTGCTACTCTGTTGTACCAAGACACCCAGCCCTCGGGAGGATTCGGCCAGGCACACAGGCTGTCGGCCCAGGAATCTAAATCTATGCCTTGGCTTACAAATGGGATCTTGTTAGCCTCGCAAGAAATCAGATCTACTGGATTCTCATAAGAACGAGGCCCAAGACAAAAGGAATTGGGGGAAGAAGGATGCGGCAAAAGAATATATGAAACCTAAAGAATCAATTAGAGCCAAATAACCGGAAGGGACCATTTAATGCTTCAAGGGGTCGAATAATTACTTCATTAAATTAGCGAAGGTCAGAGTTTTACCTTCAGACCAAGGACGCCGCATCGGCATTCGAGGGTTCCACCATCTGAAGCCCCAACGAAGATCAAAGGCTTGGAAACTGGATCTAGGGTTTGTTGCGCGAGTTTCAAGTTCGTGCTCTGAGGCTTTGGTCCGGGTTTTTGCGATTGGATTTATGAGCAAGGGTTTTGGAGAGCAACTTGGATTCAGGGAATCTGTGAAGATCTGTTTCGGGAAGGCTCTGGATTTAAGCAAAACATGGAATTGGGTCAGGATCGACTTAGATCCGGATCGGCATTTTGAGGGAAAGGACCGATGCGTTGCTATTGGCCCCTGGTAAATTGGCTTCTTGACAAGTTGCGGATTAAAATGAAGGGATTTGATTTATAAGGGAAAATTATTACAAAAGGGAAGTCGATTGCTCCTAGAGCCGATCTATCGGCTTGATCCTACGATCTACCACCAGTAGGTGCCCGAGACATTGCGGCGCTTGATCGGAGGAGCCGCGCTGGCAACGCTGCTGTCATCATCGCTGCCGCCATCGTCTCCGCCGCTGTTGCTGTTGAAGCTGCTGCTGTCTTCAGCTTCTTCATCGTCATCGTCCTCCGACGACCCGCCGAGCAGGAAGCCTCCTGCCACCGAGTCCTCCTCGGTTGATGGGGTATCAACTTCTTCCTCCGAGGAGGAGAAGTCCCCCTCCCAGGACATGTCATCCTCATCGTCTTCATCCAGCTCCCCACCGAGGAGGAGCTAGAGATCTTCACCGTTGGTCAAGGATTCGTCATCCTCTAACCAAGTCTGGAAGTCCCACTCCTCTGCATCCCAATGCAGAGGAGCGCAAGCCTCGTAGGCGGCGATGGGGTCATACTCTGGAGTTGCTTCTCGAGTGGACTCAGATTCGAAGGAAATGATGGAGGAAGCAAACAGGAAGCCATTGCGAGAGAAGGAAGGGCATATTAGTGCGGTTGCTAATGGCCGAAGGAAGAGGATGAGTGAAAAGAAAACTACTGGCGGCAGGCTTATAAAGACAGGGTGGAATACAAATCGGCACCGTGACAGTTTCCAAGGAGTTAGATGCAAAGTAGTCACATCCCGTGGAAGTGGAAGCGGCGTGCGTGTACGGATTTTGGAAGACGAAGAGGCGAGGCGATGGAAAAAGAAAAAATGGTTTCGGAATAATTATTGCTGAAACCAGGGGGCATGTGTTATCTCCATAATTTAGCTGGGCCAGAAGGTGGGCCGCGAGCAAGATGGGCTCAAAGAATAATTGTAACGGGCTTGCGAATCGGCCCCTGCATGGGCGTTTTAAGGTCAGGATTGGCCATGTATCTAAATAGGTGCGTGCGTTTAAGTTAGTTTAGATAGAGTAGCCAGGATTCATGTTGTAGTCAGTTAGGATTAATTAGGAGAGGCAAGTCTCCGGACTATAAATATGTACCTTGGACTACAAATACGAACAACAACCATTCGCAAACAACTCTCGGCGCATTGCCACCCCTGTTCTAGGGTTCCTCTCGGGTAAGCGTCGTGCAGCCCCGATCACTCTTCGCGTGATCGGGGCAGCATCGTTCCTGCCTATTTAACTTTGTGTTTCTTGTACTGAAGCGTTGTTGATGGTGAGTAACACTAGTTATCTTAACATTTATAGAAACGCATCGGCTTTTCATACTATATTCATGCGTTGCTTGTTTCCTGTAAACGTTTAGCTATCCTTATACCTGACCTCGGGTGTAAGGGCAGCACCCTGCTCTATTTTCGATTAGTAGATCCAATCTGTTATAGTTAGTCTTTGTTCATCAGAGATTTAGCTTAATATCCGCATGATTAGGCCCTTCAAACGAGTTAAATGATCCAGCAGTATGTTTGATGCTTTGTACTAATCTAAAGAGGGATTGTTTCGGGAATCAGCTTTCTGTTGGTTTTTAGGCCTCTAATTAAGTTGTTATTCTGTTATCTTTCGTATTTGTTAGGCTTAGCTACGCGTAGGACGTTCCAGTTATGCGGTGAAAGCTTTAACCGTCGTAGATTGAATTAGCTTATTGATCACAGAGCAAGTTTATATTGCTATCGGATATATGTGCTTTGTTTAAATACTTAGATCCAATCTGATATTGGAAGACAATCGGCTCTTCACAGCCGATATCGGGAATCACCCGATGAGCCGATTACGGCTCGGAATAATGTTTGAACGTGTCTGTGCATGCAGGAAACTAACTGAAATTACTTCTACACCTTCCTGATCTGGTACAAGGTCAGGTGGCACGTCTAGCAACCCAGACGCCAGGTCGTGTGCCGGATCCTGGGCCATTGACCGAGGGACCGAGGCCCACCAGCAATGCCGGGAGCCTCCCGGCTCCTCGTGTTGCCTGTCACTGCTCGTCGGTGGGTTTTGACTGACAACATGGGCCTACATTTACTGTGCGGAATGCGAAGAGTTTTTTCCAAAGATAAGATTTGTTTTGAGCGGTAATTTCGGGAATTTTTTGGAAAAGTTATTCGCTTAAACCATTTTTTCAGGGCTACCACCCCGGAGAAAGGGATTTTCAAATTTTTGAGCCAATTAACCCATTTTAACAATCAATTCAAATTCTTAATATTTTACACAACCCATGCCCCGATTCTTTAGATCCTTTTTCCAACCCTTGGGATTTGGACACAAGGCTCGGTGGCTATGGGACACATGTCATCAATGGTTTATTTTTCAAAATTTTGGAAGATAAGGAAAGAAGATTCAAGACTGATTTAACACTCAACCTGATTTTTTATTCAACCTAAGGCTCGGGGGCTACTCCATATCACCTTCAGAAGTACTTGGAAGCCTGCAGTACTCAACTACAAGAGCTCGGGGGCTTGTCAGTCCTGGGGCTACGGGACTGCACACTTGGCATAGACTTTCTAGAATACAGGATGGGGCATGTCCCATATTGCACCAATGTTGTAACTACTCGGACACGAGTAGAACTAGTCGCAACAGAAGAAAACTACCCGAGTACAGGTAGGACTCCTAGGCTAGTATCGGGCTAGGATTTCCATGTAACTATGTCCCCATAGACTATATAAGGGCAGGAAGGGACTCCCTCGAAACACATCAAACCCTAAGGCAATACAAACCACCACACAGGACGTAGGGTATTATACATATTGTGGTCTGAACCTATCTAAAGTTTCATGTTTCTTGCACCTTCGAGTTTCATACAATCTACCACCTCGGGGGTATCCCTTAGTGGGCTTGGAGGTTAAACACCGACACAAACCTTTCACATACATTGCAGCTCCAAATCTTTAAGAACAACAAACTGGGACACTTCCCAGCCCATATCTCATATGGAGTCTTTTCCATAGATTTAGTTGGTACCTAGTTCAGGGTAAATGCAGCCGTTTCAAGAGCATAGCCCCAAAAATACAATGGAAGCTCAGAATGGCTCATCATTGACCTTACCATGTCCAACAGGGTTCAGTTTCTCCTCTCAGATACACCATTGCACTGCGGTGTTGTAGGTGGAGTTAATTGTGGAATAATTCCACAATTCTTTAGATGATCTTCAAACTATTCGCCCCCGAAATCTAATCGCAGAAACTTAATCATCTTGCTAGTATGATTTTGTACTTCATTTTGGAACTCTTTAAACTTTTCAAAAGATTCCACCTCGTTCTTCATCAAGTAGATATAACCATATCTACTTAAGTCATCAGTGAAGGTAATAAAGTACTGATATCCACCTCTTGCATTTTTATTCATTGGACCACATACATCAGTATGTACTAGGCCTAATAAGTCACTTGCCCTCTCACTTGTCCAACAAAGAGGAATTTTGTCATTTTTCCAAGTAGGCATGACTCGCAAGTCTCAATTGATTCATAATCAAAAGAGTCAAGAAGACCATCTTTATGGAGCTTCTCTAAGCGTTTCTTGCCTATATGGCCTAAGCGACAATGCCATAAGTAGGTCGGATTCAAATCATTTGTGCAAGTTCTCTTAGTATTAACATTATTGATTTCTTTACTTTCTAGGTCTACAACATAAAGCCCATTCACAACAGGACAACTTCCATAAAACATGCCTTGCATAAAAATAGAACAACATTTGTTCTTTATTAAAAGTCATAACCATCTGTCTTCCAAACATGAAGAGGAAATAATATTCTTATTAAGTGCAGGAACACAATAACAATTATTTAGTTCTAGCACTAATCCTAAAGGTAGCCTCAGAGGATATGTGCCGATCGCCTACGCAGCAACTTTTGCTCTATTTCCAACGCGCAAGTCCACCTTGCCTCTTGCAAAGCGCTTAACTCTTATCAACCACTGCAACAACTTGCAAGTGTGAATCATCGCACCGGTATCAAATACCCAGTCATTATTAGAATGAGTTGCAAGATTGATTTCAATAACATTTATACCTTTAGCAGCCTTGTCCTTTTTGATGTGTTCCAAATACTTTGCGCAATTCCTCCGCCAATGTCTAGTCTCCTTACAGTACTAACATTCATCTCCTGCCTTGGTGCCAGCCTTCTCCTTGCCTTTCGTCTGAGTGGGAGTCTTACTCTCCTCAGATTTCTTGGCCTTAGTGAAGCACTTACGCTTCTATCCACCCTTCTGTACGGTCATCACATGACCGTGAGTCTTCCTAAGACTCTCTTCTGCCTGCTTAAGCATCCCATGCAGTTCAAGCAGAGTCTTGTTCAAGCCATTCATATGATAGTTCAGCGTGAACGGCTCGAAACTAGGGGGAAGTGACCGGAGAATCACATCAACGGCCAGATTGTCATCCAGTGGGGAGCCTAGTCGCCCCAATGACTCAACATGACCAATCATATCGATCAAGTGAGGACTCACCGGTTCCCCTTCTGCAAGCCTAGATCCAAACAGGGCCTTCGAGGTTCGAAACCTCTGCCCACCCTTGCTTGGTTCTCAAACATTCCCTTCAACCTCACAATCATATCTTGATGGTTAGTGCTCTCAAACTGCTTTAGGAGCTCAGGACTCATACAGGCGAGCAATAAACACTAGACATCAACAACATGATCAGTATGCTTCACATACTGTCGGTATTGAGCCGTGTTGTGTCCAACACCTTCTGGCTCTTCCGGGTAGGGCTGCTCAATCACGTACTACTTTTTCTCTTGCTTGAGAACAATTCTCAAGTTTCAAAACCAGTTTATAAAGTTAGTTCCATTCAGTTTTTCTTTGTCAAGAATAACGCGCAAATTGAAGCTTGATGAGCTAGACATCTACAACAGGGAGATATGCAAGGATTAGCACTACCTCCGTTAACACTTTTAACAAAAAGGATTTTCAACCATTATGTCTTGCTAATGACCCTCCGATATGAGATCCAATATTTTCTATGAAACTAGTGAGGTTTGGCATCACCGCTAGAATCATGGCAAATAAGGTAGACAACATTTGCCAATCGCATCATATGCAACTCTCGTTTGTTGAGTGGCATCATATGCCCCGGCTCCCAACTCTCGTACCCCAAACCCCAAGTCCAACTTGATAGCTTCGTCAAGTAAACGAACACTATGCTGTGGTGTCCGACACCACCCTATGGGTCACCACCCTATGGATCGATGTAGAAGATGACACCCTACTTTGGTAGACCCGCCACAAACTAACAAGAACCAATAGGTGCAGCTGTTGGAAGGGCATATAAAACTCAATTTTTCGCGAGGGATTCATCATATTCATAACAGGCATTTAATAAATATGATAAGCTCAATAATATTGTGACAGCATGATCTTTTTCTTCATCACCTGTGAAAAATCAGCATGCTTGTGGGCGAGCGTCGACGAACACGAACACATGCACCCCCATGTGCCGCCTCTTGTTGCCTATCATCCGGTCGTCAATCCGCCACCAGCGATGTGTTACATTTATTTTTCAACTATTACAAACTAATAGAAAAAATAAAATATATTACATCACGGACCATGCATCACATGTCGGTAGGCAGATCGATAAAATAACAGCCTCAACCCTGGCTGTAAAAACTTGCGGCACGTAGGCCACACAAATTATTACACACGGATCATTACATGATTTTGAGGCCATACCATCACATCATTCTCTACAAAAACGAGTCATGCGTTTCTACCACGTATTTTTGCAATGCACAATTAATCCCGTTAGCTGGTGACGGATAGGATGGATTTTCGCACGCCGTTAACAATTAACAAGCACGGCATTTCCACCAGCATAGCTGCAAACGTAGCATACCAACCACTTCGCTACATGAACTCGCAACCTCATGGTCAGCCGCACGACGCTCACACATCGTCATAATTTGACGGTTAGTTAGCCGATCACATAATTGATGAAGCAAGAATGGAGTAAAGTGGTCCGATTCGCACCTATCGCTATCCAGTAAAACGGTCCGTTCTACAACTAAAAGCGCAAATTTTGGATCCAAAATCAGCGCAACGCAAGCACGGCTCTAGTACCACTGAAAAGAAACGTGGAACGCTACACTAGCGCAAACAACAATTAACCACATTTGCGCAGGATCACTTGCAGGTCGAGGATCATGGATCTTATACCTTCCCATTATGCGGCGCAGCGGAAGACAGAAAACCGCGAGTAGTCGATATAGTAGATGTCGGGAGGTAGTCATATAGCCTGACATAGTGCGTAAACGAGCAGCACCTCTACGGAAGTTCACAGGTGAACGACACGCTCCCATGGACAGCAGCAACTCGCAGGGCAACCATGTACAGCAGCTCGGCGGCCAGCACGTCCAGACGTGGCGGCGGCCAAAACCTCACGGTGGCTAGACTCTAATTAGGTTAATTAGCTCTCTGGCCGGTGATTAGAATTTATAACCCATCTAATGGGCCATCCGTATGGGCCAGCTAGTGGGCCAGGCCTGATGCTCACGGGCACAAGTCCAACAGCTTGTCCTCTTCCATGTTCCATCGGTGTTGGAGGAGAGCCATTGGCATCGGTGAAGATGCAACCTGGAAACAAAAGGGAATGGGGATGGGCAGGAGGGTTGCGGCGCGGAAATGAGAGGGGAGGGGCATTGCTGGAGATGAGGTGCGGGTGCGCGCGCGGGTAAACGTTGGTCTGGTGGGCCCAGCGGGTATGGGGGATACCCGGTGAAAGAAGTCGTATGTTTCTAGTGGAAACATTTTAGAATCGCCGGTTTCCAATTAGCCCCATCCCTCGCCTGCGCTACAATCTATCAGGGGTAAGGGGTGTTTAACGCTCGGTGAGGAATGTATCCAAAAGATTCTCTTTACAGGATAGATAGATTAATCATAGTTTCCACTCTCTCGCAGCACAACGTAGCTGCTGTTTCTCCTGCTGCCTCGAATATCCATTAGCTTGAACAAAGTAAAACAATAGTTAAATCGTGGCTGGACAGAGCTAATAACTTGTTTGGAATTTGTCTGCACAACAGAGTTCAGTGCATGCATACTGCCTAAGTAATGATTTTGAATATCATGATGCACTGAAGTCAGTACAGGAAGCCACATCTGAGGGAAAATGACCTTAGGTTGCTGGATATAAAAGCGAAAAAAATAAACGCACACAGAGCCTAATTGGTTTGCTACCAATTTTTGCCATGCCAAAATCAAGACATGCCAATAAAATTTGGATATCAATTGGTTCATGTCTAAAATTTGGTCACCTCAATATTTGTGACCAAAATCATGGCATGTTACTAGAAACTTCTTAAACCTTACAAGAGGGAAAAATATTGGTTGGCATATTTTGGCACTAAACCAAATGAATACCTAATTTCTTGCCAACAATTTGGCATGCTCTAATTTTGGCATCCCACCAAGCAGGCTCACAGAAACTAAAATACAAATATACCTAGCATGTCATATTCTGTATCAGTGACTTCCCAAAATAAATGAATCATGGGCATGTGTATTGTGAAATACTAAAGCAACAACAGAATAAGAAACAATGTGGAGACCTGATTTCAATCAGGGAAAAAAAGCTAACCCACATCACATACCTCTAATGTGTCTGAAGAATAATTTATTAAACAACTTAAGACCTGTTTAGCAAATTATCAAGATTTTATGAAGCATGCGGATTCTGCACCAGAAGCATAGATCACAAAATCAGTGTGCTTGAAGCTCTCATCTAGATGTCACTAACAGATGACCATATTACCAAGAACAAATGAAGTCTATCAAGAAATTGAATACGATACACATTGATGCCATTCGGCTTCAAACCACAAGCACTTAGCTCTCAAGTCTCAACCACACACTTATCCTCAATATTGTCATTTTTTTGGTAAATCTCTGTGCCTGAAGTCATGATTTTCTTCTCTTCACACTCAGAGACTGCATTAGAAAAGTGATTCTTCAACACTGTCAAAATATCTGATTCTGAAGCTCCAGCCAGTTTAAACCTTTCAACAGACGCATCAAGATTTTTCTTCCAATCACCGAAACTGAGCTTAAACTCCACTTGAGAGCGCTCGAAAAGCATATTACCCCAGAAGAGGTGAATCTGTTGCCTCATTACTGCTGCCTGCTCAGCTGCTTCTTCTGGTGTCAACTCCGGTTGACCATCTGCACTGTGTTGTTTCCTCTTTTTCCTCAGTACCTCATCCTTTTCACCTGCACCTGGTTCTCTTAACTCTGTCATTCTCTGTTCTTCCACCTTTTCCCACATCTCTGTTGCAGCCCGCATATTCTGCTCAGCACTATCAAAAAGCTTGACTGTCTCTGAAGAATCCCAGGTAGATAGGTCTACCTTATCTGCCAATGCAAATGACCAATGAAGCTTTGCAGTCTCAAAGTGTTGCTGTCCTAAAGCAAGAAGCCCTTCATAGAAGTCTGGCTTGATTTTTAGAGCCTCCTCATACTTGTGCCCTGCAAGAGCATACCTCTCTCTCACCCAATCATAAGCTGTGTGGAGCTGAGCAGCCATGACTTCCTTTGGAGAAGATTCGTCGAGAGGGATGCGCTTCCTTGCTGCACACATGTGCACATTTCCCCAATTGAATAAGGCCAAGGCTGCAACCTCCTGAAATTTAGAAGCAGCCATCTCAAAAAGGACCTGAGCCTCCTCGCTTGTCACAGTTTCCTCGAGAGCCTCGGAACACAGCTCCATTCCCAGCTCATGCAAGTCCAGATGTGCATCTGCATCAATCCCAACCTGGTTTCGGAACAACTCTGCAAATTGAAGCAACCAATCATCAATCTCAGCTTCCTTGCACTCAGCATGGCCACAGTCCTTCGCAGTCTCCATCCTCTGTTCAGCAACTCTGTTCTCCACGTCTTGCTTTGTGACCTCAGTGTCGGCTACCTCTGAAGGAGTATGTGAAATACTATCTTCACCCTTGATCAACAGCTCCTCATCCTCCTCCAACTTCTCCTCTTCTGATGACAAAGGCGGCTCCTGTTCTGGGCTCACTTCAACAAGGTGCAGCCTCAACAGTGGGAGCTTATTGTCCCCCTGCTCCTTCCCATTTTCTGTAACCTTGTGACCAACTTTATCCACAAATGATTCAGCTAACCGGAGCTCTTCTGTGGATGTGATGGTAACTAGATCACCTTCAGCATCCTTATACTTAATCAACACTGCCTTAGATGATGGGAACCTCTTCGCCACGAATTCCCGGAGCATCAGGGCGCTGCATTTCTCTGGGATCTGCCCGAGCCTAATGTCGTGGTCATACACCAGCTTGAGAGGCCTCCATCTCGTCACAATCTTTCTGTCTATAAGGGGTGCCGATGTTGCCAGTAGCGAAGAGTTTACTGGTAGTGTCTTCTGGGAGGTATTAGCAGCTGAAGCCTTGGCTGAAGATGGCGGAGAATTAGAGAACGGTACCAGCTTAGGCGATGATGCTGGGTTAGATTTCGACGTCACATTGGGATTTGACTGCGAAGGAGTGAGTGGGGCCGTGGCTGATTGTTTCTTGGGGAATGGGCGGGCGGGGAGGGAAGGGCCAATTCCGGCGACAACGGCAGAGGCACCAAGGGCAGCAGGGGAGGGGCGGCTGGTGGGCTCAGGTGCGGAGGAAGCGGAGGCGGCTGTCGACGCGTTGACACGGGAGCGGAGTCGGTGCGAGAGGTCGATGGCGTCGCGATGGTCGGGGTCGAGCGCGAGGAGCGCGAGCGCGTCGGCGAGGGCGAGCTCGTGGCGGCCGAGCGCCTCGAGCGCGCGGGCGCGGCGGAGGAGCGCGCGCGGGAAGCGCGGCTCGGCCTGGAGCGCGAGGGAGCACTCCTGGGCGACGGCCTCGTGGTCGACGGGGCGGAGCTGGAGGAGACAGGCGGCGCGGTTGCTATGGAAGACGGCGCGGTCGGGGTGGCCGCGCGGGGCGAGGCGGAGCGCGAGCTCGTACTGGCGCAGCGCCCCAGCATACTCGCGCGACTGGAACAGGCGGTTGCCCTCCTCCTTGAGCGCGTGCGCTCGCCGCAGGAGGACGCCGGCGTCCACCACCTGGTGTGGCCCCGCGCCGTTCACCGCGAGGGACGTGGTCGGAGGCGTCGTCGCCTTTGGCTCGGCCGATGCGGGCGCCGGCTTCGCGGCGGCGGCCGGCTTCTTCTTTTTGGCGCTGGACTTGCCCATGGGGATATAGGTCGAGGAGCAAAAGTTTGGGGAAACCGAGCCGAGGGACGATGTGCAGTCTGCCTACTTCGCAGTGGTAGGAGCGCCTAGGAGGCTAGCAGCAAACCCTAAAGAACTTGAGCGCCGCCGTCGGGAACGTTCCATCCGTGATGGGGATGGGGGCTCGATCGGGACTGGAAGACTCCGAGCATGCCAATTTTTGCCAGCTAAAATAATGGCAATACCTTACCAAGTTAAGTATAATCAAATTATGTAAAAAATTTAGATATTAATTTGGTTAGTGTCAAAATATACCGATAATTATTTTCTCTCTTATAAGGTTTAAAAAGTTTCTAATAACTTGACATAATTTTGATTAGAAATATTGAAGTAACTAAATTTTATACATGAATCAATTGATAAATTTTATACATGAATCAATTGATAACCAATGTGTCTCTGTATTACTCCCTCCGTTTAAAATTATGGGCTAGTTTGGTGAATATAAATACATAGATTTTACCATATATATCTAGATATATATTATATCTAAGTACATAGCGAAATATATATACCTAGATTTATCAAAATAATATACAATTTGAAACAGGGGAGTTACCGATAACCATTTTTCACGATTTTAGTGATGCTGCCCCACAACTAAAATCCAATCAATCAAGGATGCGATGGAGAACCGAATCCCTTTCATGTAGGGTGGGAGATGTGGTTTGCTGAAAAAAACAAAATTTTGTAATGAGAATTGAATCGGTAATCGGTTGACGCACCTTCAATTATTAAAAATGTAGTTTTTTTGATACCGAGGAGGGGGATAAATAATCTGCTGAAGATAAGATGCTCTAAACGGATCGGATACAAACGAATTTCACTGATATTATGTTTGTTTTCATAATTTCTTTCGGATTTAGTGACGGACACAAATTCCTATCGGGATACTGATACTTATACAGATTTTGTCAGTTATGAATGCAAATAGATTCATATTGAATATGGGACAAGACGAATGCGGATAACGTCGTTTACAAATCTCAGACATGGAGTAAAAGCAATAGCACCACACTTGTAATTACTAGTGGAGGTGCACATGCCCAGACACATATTTAAAACTAATTGTATATCACTCTACAGGATCCTCATATACTCCATGTTATATGAATTTCATCAAGAATACAGCTAAGTGGACAGATCAAAATCGAGAATATGGAAACAAATTACATCTCATGTAAGAATAATGTAGACGCACGTGTCTAGGCACGTGTTTAAAATTTAACCTACATCACATTTATTTATATTTATATTTACACCTTCTGTTTTGATTTATCCTCAAGTGAAAAATATTTTTCAAGAATTCCTTATAATTTCCGAACATAAATGACTAAGACACATTGGTATATGTGTGCGAACATTGGTTTTCATAATATAGTGGCAATGGATTTTAGATGTTGTATTGATATAAACATTGTTGAGCCAGCTATTTCATAAATATTGCCAAGCTAGCTATTACTCCGTAACATCTAGACTTTTACAGCATCATCCACCGTGATAAAATGGCACCACCACCACGGAAGACGGTCCACCCACGTTCCAGCTCTATTAGCAACCCAAATTGAATCAAAATTCTGAGGACAATCATATTAATATTACTGCATTTCCTCTATTATAAAAAGGTAACCAAACAGTTAGTAAATAAGCAACTGGCATTCTTAGGTACACTTAATATAACCAAGTAGTCTGCACTGTTTGTCATTCCCACCAGTCCACAAGGAAAATGTGCTACGTATGTTTCAAATTTTCTTTTCTTTTCTTTCTAAAAAGTGGACAATTATGAGAAATCAAATAAATATTCTAACCATCATCACCAACAAGCCAGCGAAAACAGTATCAATGCGCCATCTTGTCTCACATGTTATTCTTCATGCAATGTCAATGCTAGTTAGCTAAAAGAAAGCCTACAGATTATTTCTTGAGCCTGTAAATTCCTCCGAGTACAAGTGCGATTCTTATTCATGGCAAATGGAATTCTATTCTATGGAACACACTAACCCTACCGTACCGAATAGACCACTACAAACCACAACACAAGAATCGGCTAGACGGCTAGACCAGGCAGTTCAACTCACCTCTCCAGTTCACTCTGTACATGAAACTTCACTGTTCTTTTGTTCTTTTGTGTATGATCTTTTGTGTATGATCTAGTTCGGTGATGGTACGGAGTAGCAAGCAGAGAACTAAAGCAAAAAAGTTTGTCATTTTGCACTGGTAATTCAGTGCCATGTGCCATGATCTACGAATAGTCTGAAGTTAATGCCTTCTTGCAGAAAAAAAAAGATATATCATCCAATATTTGCACAACCATAAAAATGAGATGATATATCAAATTATGATCCCATTTATTGTCAGAACCAAGAGGCCTCGGATTCAGATTTCTTTTACTATGATTTAAATAGATCAACATCATGAGAGAGGAAGGGTAAAGCAAAGGTGGATCTTACTTAAAGGTCAAAGGGATCCATCACTTCCTTTGTTGCTTTGCCAAGACGCACCAACGCATTCAATTCCTGCATGAGGATCACGAGTAGTCAATTAACTCTTAATATGGCAAGACTTGGCATTTGCATTTTTAAGATAAGCTTCTTCAAATAAATATCTGATTGAACATCTAAAAGCCTTGCATTATAGATTGGAATCATGCATCCTAATCATAATAAATCTGTTCTGAAAAACATTTCAAACTAAAATATATTCCCCTAACTAGACAGTTGTTGGAACTTTACTACAAAATATACTGAAACATACTGGTATCCAACAAATTTGAAAAAGAATTGAGATTTGCATGTATCCTGAATAACTGAACAAGAGTAGCAATTACAGTGTTTGTCACTTCTACCTTCATGAATAACTGGATCAGATTTGTACAGCATTAGTTCTTCTGGCAGTCATATCCATCTTTAGAGCCTGGAAATTAGAGAGCTTGTCATAGCCAAAATCACCAGAATTAATTAATAAGCATCAAAACACGATGTGTTAGCTATTAACCATAGACAGCAAGATATGTGATTCTGTTATCATAGACAAAAAGGTTATATGTTACAATTATACAGAGGAGAGAGTAGTAACCATGGAGAACTTAAATTTGGGAAGAAAGAGACTGCATCACCAATTAACTTAAATTTAATAATTGAAAAAATTAATTGGGAGTTCCACACCATAAAGAGATTGCATCACCAGTGTGCTTGAATCTGAGCCACCGATAGAAAGTGGCAAGAAGCGTTCATGTATGAATCTAACATAAATCTATCATGAGACAGTTAGAAATTAGGATACTGTTATAATAGCAGTACAATGCATTGACTAATACAATCCTCAAAGCCATTTTTGTTTCATCCTGATTAAATATCTAGTACCAACAAGAATTATTCGCCCAAGGTTTATCAACCAGGATTTCGCTTGGAAACTTATCCTAACCTCAGCCTAAATCTAACATGCTTGATGTTCCTCAAATTCACCGAATTTATCAGACCTAGGCGGCTAGGCCCCTAGCTCATGCCCAATGACCAAATCATCAAAATAGCAGCCAGTGGGACCAACCAAAAAACGAGTAAGAACCAAAAGTTCTCTCATTTGGACCAAACATTCATGAATATAGGAGTAACTGCAGGTATTAATCATACAAATTCAGTAGTAACAACAAAGTAAATAAGCGTTTCGTGGCTTACCTCAACTAACTCCAAATGGTATGTGTGATGGAGGTGGGGAGGTGGTGCTTGGTACAGTGCCCCTGGGCAACAACCTGATCGAAGGGCTAATTGAAGAGGAAGGAACTGAAGATGGTATCAAAATCTATCAAGAATGGTAACCAACTCATTAAGATGAATTCATTTGTCACCAAGATCAATGTCTACCAGTCAGCCCCAAGTTTTTCAGCAGACTTGCTAAATGACCCTCATGGTACATTCATCACAACATAATAATTTCCTGCAACTCAAAGACTTCTCCAATCATCACTGAGAAACTCTACATTGGTTCTCCATGTATAACCAGAATAAAAGTGTGGCGTACTCTCTAAGTAATTACCTTTAGCACCCACCTGCCTGGATACAGAATGGCATACTGCCCAAAACATTGATCTCTACAACTTCCCACCTTCCCGTTATAATCCATAAAGCCCTTGAAGATATATTGCCTGACCTTAGAAGATAGTATCTAGCACAAATATTTGTAAAGTCCTATGCGATGGAAACAAACAACCCTAATGATTCAAATAAAATATCTATGGAGCATTATATGGTAGCATGGAACAATCAGCACCTATTACCCTCTTAGGCGAACTATTTTTCCATGTCATGTTTTGATTTCCAAACAAAATTAAAGCAATATATATACATACCAAACAGTGAGATAGTTCCCTCTCATGACTGATGTCATGGACTGCATATGCCAATGATCCAAAGAACTTGAGCCCCTCACTTCATATTTCGGCCTAGCTTTTTTTTCATTTCTTCCTTATTTCCTTGTCCAATGATACAAATTCGAGCCGTTAAGTTGATTTGCTCAATCTACCGCCAGATACTACTTACTAAACAGATTCAAAAGCATTGGGTTCCAAAAGAAGAAGAAAATAATTATATCTTGTCTTTCTGGTCTACACTTACTCCTGCATGCAAATACGTTTCAGAGTACCACTACCCTCAAGTTGATTGTCAATATTTCTGCATACTTGAAACATATAAAAGGATAATTTAGTAAGTAGTGACCGCACGAATAAAATAGAGCATGATAATTTTCGGAGTGTAAGCAGCACAAACAAGTCAGGGTTATGGAGATTCCTTGGTTGGTTGTTGTGATTATTGGCCTATTAGGGCCTAACACTACAAAAAATGCAATTGAACAGTAGCATAATTAGAAACTGTAATGAAGATTATTTATTTATGTGCAATACAGTCTATGGCAAATGTGTCTGAGAACAAAAGGAGAGTGAATATTATAGGAAGATAACTCACTGGCAAAGATGTTCGCCTTAGTTTCAGAAGACCATCCTGCCTGTTTCCTTGGTCATCTAATGCTTTCAAGAGTATTTTATGTGGATGTTTGCATTTTCCAAGCATACAGGTTAGTCATTTAGACATTGATGGAACACAGCCTGACCATATCATAAAAGAGAAAGTGTAAGAAATCGAGCCGAAGATAAAAATGTATCATACAGAAGAAAAGGAGCAAAGTATGTTTCTTTGTTTAGCACAATCTTTGCTCTTTTTTCTCTTGCTTGCACCCGAATTAATATAACCAGATTAACATCTATATTGCGATGGAAAGCACATTATTTGAAACCCGTCACGAAATCTAAGGAAACATGCACCACATGTATGCTCTTCTTTTTGTATGAAAATGGTATACAGTCTGATGACAATCTGAATATGGAATGAGCAGATGGACTGAACAGGAGGAAAATGCAGATCAGGCTTACAGTAAGAACCCATCATAGGGACTCCAATTTCAATTAGTTTTCAGGATTTGTGGCTTGCTTTTTTCTCTCAACATGCTTGCAAGAGATAGTCAATCATTGCTACAAACTTTATCCTCCTAGTCTACCCATAATGGGAAAAATAGATTCAGTCTATCAAACAAATCTGATGAAAAGAGGACCTTCACAAAAATGATAATGAAAAGTGGAAATATATATGAAATAGATTATCAAGGTGTTCGCAATCTCCTAGGATTCCTTCCTACCACTAATCAGAAAAATCTTTTTTTCTAAAACAGATAAGGGCTTATGATAAGCATACAATACTTGTACACGATACTAATTATAGCTTCTCTTAATGGAATACATTCTGAAAATTAAACCAACGCCTGAATTGTAAAAAAAATGATCAGTGCCTCCACAATCAGCAAGAAGTTCGACAAGCTTGTATATGCACCCATTCTTCAACCCATAAAACTTAAGAAAATCGGACTAATACCATCTTCCAGAAGAGACGAGTCTGCAAGTATGCAAAACAAGCCAAATGTGACAAGATCAATCCATGAATCACAAGGACCATTACTGCCCGTTGTTGGCCTTCTTCATCAGCTAGTAAATCCATTGATATTTCATGCTTTCAGCTAGCTTGTTTACCTTAGGCAAGCACAGTAGCTCAATTTCTCTTCTCCTTCTCTTTTGCTTCTTTCATCAAATAGTACTCCTCTATTGATTAAGCTAACCTGGGACTCCCCTCCTGGCAAACTAAAATGGAATGACGAAGAGTGAGTTGCCTCCAAGTCACGTCATACATAAAAATTTGAAACATGCATGTAAACCAATAGTATATACTGAAATCGTATACCCAGCTCTAAGTTTACATTGTACTAATGATGTAACAGAGGTGAGGGAGTATAAATACCCCAAGGGCCGGCCGACCCCTTTGTGGGCCTCCAGGTCCTTATCTCGTGTGTCTTGCTCGGGCTGGTCTGTGCTGCATTTTCGGCGACGTTCCCCCACACTTGTTTCTGTACCTGCTTTATTTGACACAAGGACAAACTATAGGCAAATACTCTGCCGGTAAATACTGGGGAGTTCAAATCTTTATTGAATTTCAAATATGAGGGCACATTACAATGAAGGGACATTGGAAATAAAATCTGAAAGGGAAATTATGTGCCCTGAATGATAAGGCGGGAAGGCAAAGGATATACCTTTAGGTGCCATCCTTCCCTATGGTCTTTGCCAAGTTGCTCACCTTGGAGCAAAGACCGTGACGAAGAGTCTCATAATCATCCTAAGGGCCTTGAGCTCGAGTGCACTCTTCGCTACCTGGTCACTCAGCTTTTTATGTTCCTTGTGCATCTCAAGGATGGTGCGCACAAGCTGAGCGACACTCGGCCCCTTGGGGGTCTTTTCCTCGCTGCTCTCGTATTGCCCTAGGGGCCGTTTGATCGGAGGGGAGCGATTCCTTCTAATCTTGCTGCGCGAGGGGGACAAGGCTACTGACTTGGCCTGCTCCTTATCCTTTGGAGTGGGGGTACGGTCTCCTACTACGCGAAAATGTGGCTTAGGCGCTGGGCTATCGGGCGTGTGGGAAGGAGTGGAATAGTTATGGCAGACGACGTCGCCGGACTTGGTCTTCAAGGTATACTCGTAGTGCTCTCTCAGCGCCAACCGTGGTTCGTCATCGTCGTGGAAGAGGCGCGCGGCCACCATCTTCTTGGTGCCGAGAACTCCCGTTGTCAGCCTCTCGTGGGATGGGCACGACCACCCCTACCCCTCTGGGTGCTGGACGATTTGGAGGACTGTGGCACCGAACGGGGGGCCGAGGGGCCACCTTCTAGGGTCGGCCGACCCCTATCTGGCTCCACTCAGAGCCTACTTCCCTGGTGCCGGCAGAATGGAAGGGGTGTCTCCATCATCGCCTTGACTTCTTTCTCAGTGCAGGTAGTGATCAAGGCCCGGTTCGCTGTCGAGGGCTCTCCCTCGAGATCGAAGGTGGAAATGGAGCCGACGAACGGAACAAGGGCCTTGCCAGCCATGGTGGTGCAGAGGGTGTAGTAGAGGAGTGGAGATGAAGGGGAAAAGATGTTGAGGTGGAGAAGAAAGGAGAATGGAGGGTGCAATTTAAAGAGGAGAGGGCCCGAAATCGTATCTTCCCTTCGGAGAAACAAAGTGGCGCTAAAAGGGAAGTGAAGAGAGTTTTTGGCCAAGCTTAAATTCAAAAGATGGGGGCCATGGCTAGGGGGGAGGGGGGGTTCCGACCGAACCAGGGGTTCGGCCGAACCCCCCAGGCGCTGATGGGCCTCCCCTTTTGCTAACGGGCTAAGGTTGCTAAGGCTTTTGTGTAAAAGTTGGTTTGGGCTCTTTAATTGGGGAAAGGAGATGAAATGCATTGAAATCTATCAAGTTCATAACATCCACCTCTTCATTTAAATTAACGGGCTCAAGGAAAAATTTTAAACGATGGCCATTTACCTTAAAGATCTTATCTTCATCCTCTTGAAGTGTGATTACTCCATGTGATGATGTGTTGATGATAGTATCACTACAAGAAATCTATTGATCTATGACATAAAATTTTCATCACAGATCACTGAGAACCCATCATAAAGCAATGTCTGTGACGTTTTTGCATAATGTCATGGATCAAGCGTCACAAATTACATCTCGTGACGTTTTAGCCGTAAACGTTACAGATTGATATAATCCATGACGTTTCTAATTCGCCATAAAATAGCCTTAGGCCCGCTTAGCCCAACCCAAGCCCAAGTTTAGTGATGAAAATAAACATCATAGACGGTTGCCAAATGTGTTAATATTCATCATGGAACAGGTGATGTGGCTGATGACATGGAGGATGATATGGCTGATGACAAGTCGGCTGACATGGCTGATTATGTGGCGACTAACACGGCGGATGACGTGTAGGCTGATGTGGCAGATTACATGGCAAATGATGTGGCCAATGACCCATGGCGGATGACGTGGCTGATGACATGGACGCTGAGATAGCTGCAAACGTGGACATGACCTCATCACAGCCCATTTGTGAAATAGGCCCATACGCTGATACATTTTTTTCAGGGAGAAAGTGGAGCCCATCTGGTATTCAGCCCATTAAAAAATAGGGCCCATTTTTACAATTAATCCGTTATCATCTCAGCCCACACTAGATATAAACCGGCACATTTACATGTACCGAATGCTTGTTAACCCAACATATTAAACATCTCATCACATGAAATAAGTTATGATTCAACATCTCATCATATACATACAATCTAATTTAGGTTTTAATCCAGCACATCTCACAATATTGCACCATGAAACTTCAACCGATCCTGTACTTGTACAAGAAACTAACAGCAAAAGCATGCAGTTTGCAGCAGCATATATAAGGTTACCTTCAACGTGACAGCACCTAAACTAAAACTCCAGTAAAATACAACATAGCTTCAGGTCTGATGCAGCAGGACAATCTAGTTCTTCAAGCTTTTTTGCCTTTGTCCCTGTAATATGAACCCATAAAAATATTAGTTACCAGAACAAATAAGGCCATAAGATCAACGCTGCAGTTAGATGCAATTGCATGTAGTCAACAACAGTTGCTAACAAATTGCTCGGTTAACAACTTGCATTAGCCTGCAGCTATTTCGAGCAACAGAAATAAGTTATCCACCACCAGATAGCTAATCAAGTAAGAAGCATCACCAGTTAGCTAACAAGTCAGAGGATTAGACTATGGTGCCTTGCAATGATAGCCTTCATTGTTGCTCAGAATAAATAAACAACCAATATTGAGCTGCACTTTATTTGTTTGCTACTGCTGCCATCGACCAAAAAGAAGAAAGACAAGCAAGTAGAGCTGAAAATAAGTTGTTTACCTTGCTGCTTACTGCTGCGCTAGCTGGTGAACTAAATGAAAGGCAGCTGCTTGCTACTGTCGGCCAGAGAGAAAAATTCGAACAGAGAACAAGCCAAAAATTTAATCGATTGAAAGGTCAAGGCAAGATTGGATCCTGTACCGTTGTTGGCCTGTGGCAATCAAAACAAACCAGCCAGGCTCTAGCAGCTGCAAATCAATAAGCAAAGGACAACACTGCTGCTGCTCTGAATTGCCGACGACTGAATAAAACAGCAGAGAACCGAGAGCTGAGGCAGCGAACAGAGAAAGAAAGAAGGCCGAGCTGAGCATAGAAAACGCAAAACACCAGCTACGGAGGCAGGCACACAAGAAGAAATTAGATCACACTAAGTTACGGTGCCACTTGAGGACAAGATACTGTAGAAACAGGTAGATGCGGGAACAAAAATGAATTTGCTTTGAGCTACAGACCCGAAATCAAAGCACGGAGATCCAACCAAGAAACAGACTCGCTGACGGAACCAAATCACAGGCATAGGGAACAAAAGACTAAATAGATCGAGTTGCTGCTGCTGTAAGAACAAGTCAGATCCTGAGACATGCTCCCCAACCAGATCTCGAGTGGCTCCAGCATCTACTGCCTGCAGAGCCAAATGAAACAGAGAGGATGCGACAGAACTCGGCGTTACCTGACGGGCGGGCAGGAAGGAGTGCGTGACCGCGACAGCGACGAGGAGCGCTGTCGAGGCTGCGGCGGCGAATCTGAGATCGGCGTCCCGGCAGGTCCTCGCAAATGGCCACCGCTGCCTTGATGCCCCGACGTTACTGGGAAATAAAGGTTGTGCCATGATGCCGTGCGCCCGTACCGCTGGCCGGATCCGGCGCCTGGCAAGGGGTCAGGGGTGTGTAACACCCCATGTCTTTAAAACCTTAAGTAAAAAAAAAATCTAAATATACCATCATACATAATAATTTAGTATTATTGAAACAATAATTTAATTATATGTGTGTATATGCATATGTATGTATGTGGGTATATGAGATTTGTTCTTTTGTATTTATAACCATACATGCTCAATATGTTATAAAAAAATGTAGCATAAAAATACTTACAAAATATACTGCAAACACCATTTGCAAATTCAAATATTTAACCCAAGAGATTACTGGTAATTCAAATCCTATTAGTCTTAAATTTAAAATAACTTTTAAACGGTGGCTCAAATGAACTTTTGGCTAAAATAAATATTGTAGATTTTCAAATTTCCTACAACTTTCGTGTTTAAAGATTTTCAAATTTCTATTTGAAATTTTTTAAAAAAATTAATTTGAATCATGACCCTGTTCCCTCTCCCTCCCTCTCTCTTCTCTCTCCCTCCCCTACTCTGCTCCGGTCGGCAGAGAAGCACCGCCACGCGGCCAGGCATCTCTACACCGGTGAGCCACGCCAAAGGACAGCGTCCCGACCGGCTCGCGACCAAATCGCCCTTGTCACACCCGATTTATAAAAACATAAATCGAGCAATCATATATGCGCCAGGATCAAGTCACGCATATATACAACAGATTATCAAGATATCACAACACATGTCACGAATAAAATGAATATCTTTATTACAACTGAATCAAGAATCAGTTCAAGAAATGCGGAAGCATAAAATGAATACATGAAGAGCTGGGCGCCACAGGGATGTCGACTGGGAGACAAACGCCTAGAAGTCGTCGAAGCCGCTGACGTAGTCCTCCACGTTGCCGGGCACTGAGCAGCAGTCGAAGATATCCAAAATAGAACAGAAGAGTAGAGAGGCAAGTGTGAGTACAAACTAGTACTCAACAAGTATAACACAGACTATGAGGCTCTAGGCTAGCTGACTCAACTGCATTAGCTTTTAGTCTTGGCAAATTTTATTAAAGCTAATTACTACAAGTGGATGAATTACCATAACCCAATTACATAAGAAATTAATCGGTATTAATTAAGAACTACTGAGAACCATCCAAACCACAACCACCCTGGGAATCTCCCTAATCAAAGGTTGATAACCCCACTAATCAAAAGGAGGATCTAGGCCGCTCATGACTGTGAGCACAGCTGATATATCAGTTTTACACTCTCGAGAGGTTGCACAACTTTACCCACAAGTCGTGAGCTACGCTAGTTGTTCATCCCACTTCCTTAGGTGAGATGGCTAGCAAGCACACTACGAGACCGTTACAAAGGATCACGTTGGTAAGGTGTAACCGCTAAGGATTCTGGATCAGCAACGATGGGGCCCACCTCCGGGGGTACAAGACACACAGCACAGACCAAGCCGGAGGAGCAGGGACCATTGAAGCTTACCACCCCTCTTGCCCACGCAGGTAAGTTACTCCCGAACCAACACGACCTAATTAGTAAGTCAAGACCGTCCCATTCCAGTCTTGTGGTTGCGCGGTTGTCCCAGGTTGTCGCTCTATGAACCGGTCCTTATGGAGAGTGGCCAACCAAGCACTAAGCACCGTGCCGGCCCTCTAAACCATGTTTCTAACAAAACATCTTTTATCGAGACGTGAGCCGCTCAAGCACACAGCACAGAGGGCCACTCTCAGAATTAAGTTGCATATACCATTAATCAAATTTAATTAAAAAGGACCAAGTGTGTTATAGCGCAGCAACCTAACACAACTAACCAAAATGCAACCCAAAGGATATATATAAAGGATATAAAGTGGCTAGGAAAGTCCTTATAGGCATACAGTATTAAAATGCAGTATGAAATTGTATTTAAAAGTGATAGGATGTTCATGTTATACTTGTCTTCCTCGTACTCTCCCGGCTGCTGCTCGAACTGCTCGGAAGATGGCTGCTCCGGGTACTGCTCCGGTGGCTCGACGTCTACTCACGATCGTATCAGCAATACATGGGCCACATGCACACACATGCAAACAATAGCCAAAATATAAGAAACAGTACACCAATACATTAGAACAGCACATAAAACTGGCCTAGAACTATTCTACGCGTTACAAAGATCGCGTGGATATAAAGAACACCCTAAACGGAGCTAAGACGCGAAATCTAGGGCTAAAACAAGGTCCAGGGACTTTTCTGCGAGAAAAACAGAGAAACCAGGGGGATTCTGCGCAAAAACCGAGGGCCTAAACGTAATTAAAGGGTAGACACAGGGGCTAGCGCGTGAAAACACCAGACATGGACTGCGGTTACTAATTCCAGGAAGCTCAGGGGTTCAAACGGAAAGAAAAGGACCCATCTGCAATTATCTTTGAACTACGGTTGGACTGCGGGTTAATTCTTGGAAAAGCCGGGGACTCTTTAGCCAAAAATACCCGGCTGAAGCGGTATCTCCAGATCTGGGCCTTTGGATCTAAAGCAGGCGGCTGAGATTAAATCTGTTACCCGAAGGGGTACGCGCAAATCTCAGCCATTGGATCGGGATCGGACGGTTGGGGAAAGATCTACGGTTGAAGCTCACGCGGCCCACCGGATTTAAAACGAGCGGCTGAGATCTAATGCCGATCGGGATCTAATCCGATCCGTCGGCTTGAAATCGTGCGGCGCGGGTTGAGTACCGGTCTGGATCTAATCCAGACCGTTAGGCTTGGATCGGACGGCTTGGATTCCACGGCTCGGGTCAACGGCGCTGGAGCGGCGGGGGGTCGCCGGAGCTCGGCTCCCGCGGCGGCGCTACACCGACGATGGCCGATCTTGGCCGTCCGGGCTCCATTTGGGACGAGATCAAGCCCTAGAGGATGCTGGCGGCACGTGTAATCCATCTGGGCGATCAGTGCGGCGGATTGGGGCTCGGGTCGGTGCTCCCCACGGAGAGGGCGGCTCGGGGTCACGGCGGCAAGGGGAACGCTCACGCACAGAGGGGGAGAGGAAGGGGAAAGGGGCACGGCGCGATCCTTACCACGCCCGGAAGCTGCTACGACGGCCTGAGGTGGGAGATTGGCGGCGCTGGGGTGGGATTGCGACGGCGCGGGGCTCGGTCGACGGCGGCGCTGTCCTCGGGCCGAGCGGCAGCACGGCGGCGCTAGGGCACGGGGGAAGCTGGGGGAGATAGTGGCGGCTGAGGAGGAGCGCGAGAGAGCGGCCGGGTCTAAGAAAGGGCGGAGCGGCCTCGGCGTGCGGGTCGTTCGCGCAACGGCTCCCACGCCTTCCGCGGGTCGTTGCGGCTCGGCCTCACCCAAGCGCGGCCAAGCTTCTAGAAGGGGAAGAAGGGTCGGGGGCTGGCCAGGGCGCGGGCTCGGGTGCGGCGCAAGGGCTTGGGGCGTGCGGCAGAGCGGGGCCACGGGCAGTGGCCGAGCGGCCGGCCGGCGAAGGGGAAAATAGAGGAGGGCGCGAGGAAAGGGGAAAGAAGGAGCTGACGTGTGGGGCTGGCCTGGCAGCGAGGGAGGGGGGGAGAGCTGGCTGCTGGGCTTCGGGAAAGAGTTTGGGCCAGGGAAAAGAGAAGAGGGAAGGAGCCCGCGGAAGAGAGAGGACTTGGGCCAGCGGTGGCCCACGAGGGTAGAGGAGGGGGAAAGGGAGGCCCGAGAGAGAGAAAGGGAGAGGGGTTTTGGGCTGGGCCCGCTGCTGGGCTCTCCTTCCTTTGCTTCTTCTTTTCTTTTCCTTTACCCAATCTATTCAAACAAACTATTTGAATTCAAATAAATTTGAATTCAAATCCTACAAGCTCAACACAAGAAAAATAATGCTTCAGCATGAATGCACAAACATGTTGACCCTATAATTAGTTTTATTTCCTTGTGTTATAAATTGTTTTAAATGCCACAGAAATTTCAGAAAAACATGGAAATTTCATTTGAGCCAAAATAAATTCATTAAAATTTAAGGAGATTACCTTAGGGTGTTAGAGCCCTCCCCTGCCCCGAATCCACCCATGCCTGACACGCGCGCGCCACGCGGCCGTCGATTCCCGACGGCCGAGCCACGATGCGCTGGCGACGCCGCGCCCTTGCCGCGACCATGTCCCGGCTCGCCTCCCTTCGTTGTGTCGCGTTCAGCTCCTCCTCCCTTTCCCTGTGCACCTATAAAAGGGCTGCACCCCTGCTCACGCGCGCCTGAGTACCACCACCACCACGCCAATAGCGCCGCCACTCGATCTCACCATCGAGTCCCACTTTCCACTCCTCCTCCGCCCAAACCGAGGTTCTAAATGGGTTGCCCTCGACCTACTGGTTCTCGCCGACTTCCCCATGCCGCCCTACCTCGCCGGACCACCGCCGCCCATCGTCCGCACCTCGGCAGAGCTCCTGCTGACCGCCGGCAGTCCAACTCTGGCCACCCCAGTTCCAACCGAGCACACTAACAAGTTCCCCTCGACCTCCTCGTGCTCCCACACCCCTTCCCCTTGCCGCCGACTAGTTTCCTCGCCGGGATTTGACCGCCAACCATGGCAGCCCCGAGACTACATTGCAATCGCCAAGTTCTTTTTAGGGTCTTTTCTGCTAGATCCAGGGACCTATCTGCGAGAACCCGAGTACTTTTATTTTCAAGAGGTTGTCAATTGTAAAATAAATCTAAAATTATAGAAAAATAAAAAATGCAAACTAAAATTTTTTGTGACCCTCTTGATGAATTTGACTACTTTTACACAAATGGATGACTAGTTACAAACTAAAATTTGATCTAAAATTAATCATATTTTAAATAGTCCATGAATGTATCTCTTGATATAGGATAGTATTGTGAATAATTTTTGGACTGTAAGCTAGTCTTTGCTTGTTAAGATTTTTCCAAAAATTTCAAGACCAGAAGATATCTCTATGAGTAATTTTCGTGGGATCTGTTTGATGTGCTATTTTGCTAGAGTTAATTGTTCATGCTGTTCTACTGATATTTTAATATTTTAAGGTTGAAACTGTTACAATAGAGTAACCTTAATGCATATATGCTATGGGTAAAGTTTGGAACTTTTTACTTCTATCTAACTTGCTCATATATTTTTAGTTAAGAAAAACTACATTAAATCAAAGTAACTGGTTCTGGTGCATAGAAAAATAAGAACTTTTAACCAGAGACTACCTTTGAGTAGATTATCATGTTGGAAAAGTTTGAGACATAGAAACTTTGTGGAACTATCGGTAGAAACAAATCTTGATTAATGTAGATGCATCTTGATTTATTTTCTATACCTTGTATCTTGCACACTAAAATCTAAAAATTTACAGTACACTCAGCATAAGTTTAGAAGTACTCAGTAAAATATTAAGCACCAATTCTTACATGGTTTGTCTGTATAAATAGATCTTGCTCCTAGAAGTAGCTTTTTAATGTATTTTTCATGATTAATCTGCTGAATGAAAATGGCTGAAAATTTTACAGTGAGTTTGTAATTAAGTAATGTGCTGTGCATAAAAATCTCAACCGCAGAAACTGTCACTACGAGTAGTTTTGTTAATCCATGCTTGCTTTTGAAATGGCTGTTGATGAAATGACAAAATGACTCACTTACTTAATAAAGTTAGTTAATTCAGATAAGTACTCGATAAAGGAGTGCCTAAGACAAAGAAAATAAAGTACTTTACAACTTAACTTGAGTTTTGTTGAATGACTACTTTACAGTGAAATAGTTATTTATCTTGTATCATTAGAACCACTCATGCATATGCATTCGTATAGAATCGACGACTCTCGCCGATGAAACCTACGAGCTGGTGACACAGTCCAAGAATGAGCAGCGCGAAACTCAAGTTAATCTAACTAAAGTTGCTCCAAACTGAAGTTCGGAAGCACCTGTCAGACCCGGGACTACGGGATTGTATACATAACGTAGTTTAAACAGGATTAGAAGATAGGGCTTGTCTTATCTCTTATTTGTGTTGTACTCTACTCGCATGCGAAGTAGGACTAGTCGGTACAGAAGGAAACTACTCGAGTTGTACTCTAGTACGATTCCTTGGCTAGTATTGGACTAGAATTCATGTAACCCTATCCTCCCGGATATATAAGGGGGGCAGGGACCCCTTCAAAATAGAACATCTACACCCAAGGCAATACAAACCACCATACAGGACGTAGGGTATTACGCACATCACGGCCCGAACCTGTCCAAATCTTGTGTTCCTTGCACCTTCGAGCTCCTGATCTCGGCGTCTCCCAACCTAAACTTACCGCCTTGGGTATACCCCTCGATGGGCAGCCGGTAAAACACTGACAGCTGGCGCGCCAAGTAGGGGAGCACATCGAAGATCCACCGGCGAACTCGATGGCATCATTCCAGTTCACCAGGTCAGTACCCTCTCAGGGTACGATGTTTGTTTTTGGCTCGTGGGTCTGCATCACAGATGGTACGGGCAGTTTCCATCAATTCCTCGTCGACATGAAGCTGAAAACTCCCGTGGCGGGTTTTCATAGCGACCTCGACAAGTTCGTCGATAATCTCGATGACTTGTCAATCCATGGATCCGGTATGAGGACTGAGGAGGAGTCTGCTTTCGGCGCGACTCCATCCAGCGCTGCAACAACCTTGCTTGGGTTGGACTCGTTCCAATTTGAGGTCTCGCGTAGCCGATCATGACTCGATCTACGCAATTTGGCCACTGATCTTCAGGAGGCCAACATCTCCGAGTCCCTCTCCACATTGGAGAAGGACTTGAACTCTTTACTCCAACTTGAAAAGCCCGAAGCCATCGCACGTCGGGGGGCTGCGGGTTATTTTGGTGCCAACGGTCTGATGATCACCTCTACCCCAATGGGGCGTTTCGTACATTGGAAGGGCATGAAACTTTCTGATCTACTCGAGGCCGAAGACCGACTTGTGGCACACCTCGAGCCCTTGCCTTTTCAGGAGGGTAGGCCATTAGCCACCGTGGCAGAGGAGTAAACCAAGCTAGTTTACGCGAGCTCTGATGAGCTCATCTCACGCTAGGTGCTGATGGCAGAAGAAGGCGAGGATGATGGCGACTTGCCCATCGTCGAATTTGATGCGGTATCCGAAGATGAGGCCACAGCCAACGCCGGTGATGAAAATGACACCGATCGTGAGGCACGGAGGACCAGGAACAGAGCTCGCGCAGCCCGCTGAAGGAGGGTCAATGAGCGCCTGCGATCTATGCATCGCGAGCTTGACGCCGAATTCGCTGCCATAAGCGAGCAGGGCTTCAGGACTCCGGTGGCCAACATCGCCAGGGTAACGGCTATACTCGAGCGCAGTAACGATCCAAACGTGCGTCAAGCACAGAGGGCTTGGATTCAACTTGATCAACAAAACCCAGCGTCTACCATCAGGGAGGAGCACGTGGGCGAAAGTCAGAGCCAGGCTCACAGTCGAACGACAGGCGGCCGTCCTCGACCTTAGTGCAGCAACATCAACGACAACACCCGCGGGAGTCAGGCCCCTGGCGGGAGGCAGCAGCCACCTCCAGGGGGTAACCCGCGATAGGTCAATCATCAGCCTCCTCCAGAAGACCTGTGCCAGCGAATCAATGAAGGATGCGATGCGCAGTCCGTAATCGATTCCAAGCGCAGAGAGCACAAAGTAGCCGAGACAAAAGGGTACTGACTGCAGCGACCGTTTTCCAGCTTTCTCCGCACGGTTTAGCAGATACAAGTACCCTGAGGGCTTCAAGCCGATCGGCATCACCAAGTATGATGGCAAGCAAGCTCCTCAGCAATGGCTACATTGCTACTCCACCGCCATTGAAGTCGCAGGGGGCTCCAACATCACCAAGGTCGTCTACTTTCCGATGGCTTTGGACCCTGCGCCGCTCACGTGGTTGGAGAGCCTCAGCAACAACTCGATCGACTCCTGGGAGCGGCTCAAGAAGGTCTTCATCGACAACTTCCAGGGTGCGATCACTCACGCAGGTACTCATCATGATCTTGCTCAATGTAAATAGGAACGTAACGAGCTCCTACGGTCCTATACACGCTGTTTCTTCGACGTCCGTGCTACTATTGTGAATATCTCGAAGGAAGACATAATCGACTGCTTCTACAACGGCATCACCAACCCAGGCATCTACAGAGACTTTGGGCGGAACAGACCAAAAACTATTGCAGGGCTTCGTGATACGATGCACGACTGGTCCGAGCAGGAAGAAAAGATGTGGGAGCGGTTCCTGTGGCGCAATGATAGCAGCCTGAGGCGTCCAAATGACAACTGCAACAACAAGAGCCAGCGGGACTACTCGGGTCCATCCTGAAAGCGCAAGCCAGACAATCTCGTCGTGGCTGTGGATCGTCCCTCGCGAGGCAAGAAAATGACGCAGGAGGAGTTCGAAAAGTTCCTGCAGAAGAAATGGCCATGGCATCCAGGTGCCAATCATGCGGCAATTGATTGCTGCCACCTCCGGAGGACATTTAGCAATCCTGGTGGCGACAAGAAGAACAAGCCAGTGGACAAAGAACCCGAAGATGATGACCAAGGGGACAAATCGCACAACACGAAGTTCCAGGATGCCTCAAAGACCATCAACATCATCTTCGGGAGAGATGGAGACTTCGGCTCCAGGCGGGACCAGAAACTGCTTCTCCGGGAGATCATGTCCATCGAGCCGGCGATACCACGACCACCCCGTTGGTCGGAGGTCCCCATCTCGTTCTCCCGTGACAACCAGTGGACAAGCTTCTCGGAGCCCAGTAAGTTCCCCCTAGTCCTGGATTCGGTGGTGGCAGAAGTTAGGCTCACCAAGGTGCTCATCGACGGCGGGAGTGGTCTCAACCTCATCTTCACCAGCACTTTGAGAAAGATGGGTCTGGACTTCACGGACATGCTGGTTCCAAGCAAGTCTCCTTTCTACGGTATTGTCCCAGGTAATGCGGCGCACCCACTTGGCACGGTGGTTCTTCCAGTCACCTTCGGTAAGAGGGAGAACTACCGCACCGAGTTCATTAAATTCGAAGTTGCTAACTTTGAATCTTCTTATCATGCCATACTGGGCCAACCGGCACTTGCCAAATTCATGGCAGTACCGCATTATGTTTATTTGCTTCTCAAGATGCTAGGACGAAGTGGATTACTCACTCTTCGAGGTGACTTGAAGAAGTCATCTGATTGCAACCAGGAGGTGATCCAGTATGCTTCGACTACGCATGTGCCACATACTTCAGGGGAAGTACTCGTGGCCGCACAGCAGCTCTCCCAGGCTGGGCTGGAGATCCCTTCGAGAAAGGCCAGCAAGTAGAGCATCCAGTCGACCGGCGACGTGGCCCTCAAGTTGATCAAGCTCCCAGAGGGTGACTTATCCAAGACCGCTGTTATCGGCGCAGTCTTAGATGAGAAATAGGAACTCACGCTCATCAGTTTCCTTCGGGCTAACCGAGACATATTCGCATGGAAACCAGCGGATATGCCAGGGGTGCCCAGGGCATTGATCGAGCATAGTCTGAATGTACACCCACAGGTTGTGCCCAAAAAGCAATGCCTTCGAAGGTTTGCTCATGACAAGCGTGAGGCAATTAAACAGGAAATAGCTAAACTCCTCGCGGCTGGCTTCATTAAAGAAGTAATCCATCTAGAGTGGGTAGCTAATCCCGTCCTTGTAAGGAAAAAGAATAATGAACGGGGAATGTGCGTAGATTACACCGATCTCAACAAGCATTGCCCGAAGGATCACTTCGGGCTACCGCGCATCGATCAAGTTGTCGACTTGACGGCGGGTTGTGCACTCCTCTGCTTCCTTGATTGCTATTTGGGGTATCACCAGATCACGCTCAAGGAGGAAGATCAAATCAAAACCGCGTTCATCACCCCGTTTGGGACGTACGCTTACAAAACTGTATCTTTCAGGTTGAAAAACGCAGGAGCAACCTATCTGCGCGCGATTCAGATGTGTTTTGCTGATCAGCTGCATCGGAACGTTAAAGCCTACGTGGATGACGTGGTCATCAAGACCAGGAAACCCGACGACCTGACTGCAGACTTGGAAGAGACGTTCAGCAGCCTACGCAGGTTTCGGTAGAAGCTCAACCCAACTAAATGCATTTTTGGAGTTCCATCAGGGAAATTGCTCGGGTTCATTGTCAGCAACCGAGGAATTGAAGCCAACCCTTTGAAGATTTCGGCCATTACTGCTCTGGGGGCTCCGGCCACAATCAAAGATGTGCAGAAGCTAACAGGATGTATGACAGCCCTGAATAGGTTCATCTCCCAACTCGGGGAGAGAGGACTACCTTTCTTCAAGCTCCTGAAACGCCAAGACAAGTTCCAGTGGACGGAGGAGGCCGAGCGAGCCCTGTAAGATCTGAAACATCACCTTCAGTCTCCCCCGGTCCTTACAACATCACTGCCAGGAGAAGATCTACTACTCTATATTGCGGCGACAACTCATGTTATCAGCAGCGCCATTGTAGTCGAGCGCAGCGAGGAGGGCCATGCGTTTGGAGTGCAGAGGCCCGTGTACTTCGTCAGCGAGGTACTCTCCGAATCTAAGATATGATACCCGGCAGTTCAAAAACTTCTATATGCCATATTGATTACATCAAGAAAGTTGCGCCATTACTTCGACGAGTACAAGATCACTGTGATTACGGATTTTCCGTTGGTGGATATTCTTCAAAATCAAAACGCCATGGGGCATATATGAAAGTGGGCAGTGGAACTGGGGGCTTTGTCCATCGACTTCAAGCCACGTGCTGCAATCAAGTCTCAAGCTCTAGTCGATTTTATGGCCGAGTGGTGAGAGAACCAAGTCCCAACTCCAGTCGACAAGCCAGAGCACTGGACCATGTACTTCGATGGGTCCCTTAAGCTCGATGGCGGCGGCGCTGGAGTCCTATTTATTTCTCCACCGAGCGAACAGTTGAAGTATGTCCTCCAGATCCTTTGGGAGGTATCCAATAATGAAGTTGAGTATGAAGCCTTGCTTCACGGGCTACGTTTGGCGATATCACTAGGCATCAAGCGACTACTTGTATACAGCGATTCACTTCTTGTGGTTCAGCAAGTCAATAAAGAGAGGAACTGCAACAAGGAGACGATGGACGCTTATGTACAAGAAGTACGCAAGCTGGAAAATAAATTTTCCGGCCTAGAGGTTCATCATGTGGTACGGGAGCATAATATTGGTGCAGATGTATTATCCAAGCTAGGATCCACCCGTGCATAGGTTCCAGCAGGAGTTTTCATCCAGGAGCTGAAACAGCCATCCATCAAGCTCTCACCTGAGGTAACCACTGATGCTGGCCTTCAACAGCCTGATCGGGAGGTTATGTTGCTTGGAGAGGACTGGAGGGAGGCTTATATCGACTTCATCCGGGATCAAAGACTGCCAGCGGGGATGGACGCAAGAAGCACAGAGGTAGCTCATGTCATGCGCAGAAGTAAGGGTTTCGTCCCAGTTGATAGTAAACTCTACCGGTGTGGCGCACGATCAGGTGTGCTCATGAAGTGCATCACGAGAGAAGACGGCTGTGACATACTGCGGGAGATACATGAGGGCATTTGCGGCAACCACGCAGCTTCACGAACGCTGGTGGGGAAAGCATACAGAGCTGGTTTCTGGTGGCCCACCATAGTGTCCGATGCTGAGGATCTCGTGCGGAGATGCCAAAACTGCCAATTCTTTGGCAAGCAATCTCACGTCCCAGCTCATAGTCTCATCACCATACCGCCATCATGGCTGTTCGCTTGCTCCTTGATATGATTGGGCCCTTCACAATGGTGCCAGGTGATTTCACCCATGTATTAGTGGCTATCGACAAGTTTACCAAATGGATCGAGTACAAGCCGATAGCCAAGCTCACACCGGATCGAGTCGTTGATTTCATCTCCGATATCTTGCATCGCTTCGGCTTCCCGAACACCATCATCATAGACATGGGATCAAATTTCACGGCCAACCAGTTCTGGGAGTTCTGTGAAAACGCGCGCGTCGAGGTCAAATATGTCTCTGTTGCACACCCAAGGGCCAATGGTCAAGTCGAGAGGGCGAACGGCATGATAATCGAGAGCCTCAAGAAAAGACTCTATGATGAAAACAGCAAGAAAGGAGGAAAGTGGATACACGAGTTGCCACATGTCATCTGGGGGCTCAGGACTCAGCCGTCCAAAGCCACAGGACAAACACCGTTCTTCCTTGTCTACGGCTCTGAAGCTATCTTATCGGCCGACATCATGTGGAAATCCCCAAGGGTTCAAATGTACAATGAAGGCGAGGCAGACGAAGCAAGGCAGTTAGAGCTCGACTCTGTCGAAGAGGCTCGCTGCACCGCTCTTGTTCAGTCAGCACGATACCTGCAGGGGATCCGGCGATATCACGATCGCAACGTGAGAGAAAGGTCGTTCAGTATAGGCAATTTGGTCCTACGCCGCATCCAAGACAAGTCCAGCTTACACAAGCTCAACTCGAGGTGGGAAGGACCGTTTGTCGTCAAATAGGTTACAAGACTGGGGCTGTATCGACTACAATACCCCGAGGGTCAAGATGTCCCAAATTCTTGGAATGTTCAGAACCTGCGCAAGTTCTACCCATGAGAAAACGTACGGGGATAGCTGTTCTCCGGGCACCTAGGCGGTCTTTTTCTTTCGAACCAATTTGGAGGCTACATGTCACAAAATTCGGAATGTAAATTTTTCTGTTAACATACGGAGGCTACGGCCACATTCATGTTTTATATGAATCGACTTCTTGCCATGACCTTTGATGGTCGTTTGCGATGATGATCGTGTTTTTCCCAGCAAGTTAGATCCGTTCGATCGGTTTATATCTAACTTGTTGGACGGGCTCACATGAGGAGCTATTTCGACTACGCCCAGAGTTGTTGCACTCAGGGTAGTTTTTGACTTCTTGCCATAAGCACGGTAGTCACGCGACGATGCTCGCGTTCTTTCCTAACTGGTTAGACTTGCTCGATCGGGTTATATCTAACTTGTTGGACGGGTTCCTACTCGGAGCTACTTCGACTATTTTCAGGATCGCTGCACCTGGGGTAGTGTCTACTACTTAGCCTTTGAACTTGGATGACAATTCAGAAGTCATAAGGCACATACAAGTGGAGACATCAAATACAAATATATACCAGAAGAGTACTTCAAAACATCTCAATCCTGTAGTACACTTTTTACTATCTTTTCTGCTATAGGTTGGGCTTCTTGGAGGTACTCGTTGAATTATTCTTCAGAGCACTCTGCAGCCACACCCTGCGCGAACGCCTCTAGTTGAGCCTCCGGCCAAAAGGATTCCAGATCTAACTTTCATCATTCGTACCATCACACCAGGTATTTATCATGGGAATATTTTTTCACTACATGCCATGACCTTTGGATTCTTATTTACAAACTTGAGAGATTTGGATTCAAGGCTCGGGGGCTGCGGGATACGTGGCATTGACTACTTATTTTTTCGAATTTATTTGAAAAGTAAGTAAGGAAGATTCAAGACTAATGTGACCCTCAGCCTGATTCTCCGATTCAACCTAACGCTCGGGGGCTACTCCATATGGAGTGAGATTTTTCAATCGCACACCATACCAAAGAAGTAATTCGGAGCATGAGCACCTCATAGCTTCAATGCAGCCAAGAAAGTACTTGAAGAAGAACTTCAAGACGGAGCTACAAAAGAAGTTGGAAGACTACTTCGAAAGTACTCAAGAAGCCTGCAGTACTCAGCTAGGAAGAGCTCGGGGGCTTGTCAGACCCGGGACTACGGGACTATGTACATAACATAGTTTAAACAGGATTAGGAGATAGGGCTTGTCTTATCTCTTATTTGTATTGTACTCTACTCGCATGCGAAGTAGGACTAGTCGGTATAGAAGGAAACAACTCGAGTTGTACTCGAGTACGATTCCTTGGCTAGTATTGGACTAGAATTCATGTAACCCTGTCCTCCCGGATATATAAGGGGGGCAGGGACCCCTTCAAAATAGAACATCTACACCCAAGGTAATACAAATTACCATACAAGACGTAGGGTATTACGCACATCGCGGCCCGAACCTGTCTAAATCTTGTGTTCCTTGCACCTTCGAGCTCCTGATCTCGGCGTCTCCCAACCTAAACTTACCACCTTGGGTATACCCCTTGGTGGGCATCCGGTAAAACACCGACAGCACCCACGACTACTTTTTCTCAAGAAGGCAAACCCCGGAGCATAACCCCTACTTTTAAACTTATACAACTTTTGTTTATATATGGTATTGTGCATTAAGTTTGTAGGAGTTGATTGAAATCCTAGTTACATGATCCTAGTACCTATGATATGAACACTAGTCTGTGTCGGTCGCTAGATTGCCATGCTAATAGGACTCCGGTAAAAGTCGAGTGATTTCCTGTCACTCGTGAGATATAGGAGTTGCTTGTTTTACTTATGTCGGAATCATAAGGTCGACGGATGGGGTTATGTTACAATATTCCTATTGAAGATTGAGGCCCCATTTGTTTAGCAAAAATGCTAAGGTCGCGGTGTGTGGTAGTGATGGTTATGTTTTTGAACGTACTTATCACATGCCAAGAATATCGTAATTGGTAAGCTTAAGTACCTGATCGGATCGGCAAGTGGACAATATCCTCACCCTCTTGACTTCGCTCCCATGGGCACATGGTGAGTGCAAGAGCAGCCATGGTCCAGCTTCATTCCGTGGTCGTGGACCTCTGTACTCAAGGGGGGTGGCCCTGATCCACAACCCGGGAGGAAAGGGGGAAAGTTGCACATTGTAATACCCGCATTTTTATCTTATTTAAATTGCACTACCAATCACTCGCTTAAAAATCTTTTAAACCTTTCCGCCGCTTGAGCTCCCAAAGCCCACCTCCCGATTTTCCGCCGTTCCAACATCACGCAGTCTCTTCCTCTTTTTCCGTGGAGCCGCCCGTCCCTTTTCCTTTTCCACTGGCCCCGCTGTCCCGTTGCATCACCATCGTGTCACGGTCGGCCGCGTGCGCCTGCCCGGCCGCGATCGTCGGTGCTGCGCGCGTGTCCCCTCTTTTCTTTTCTCATATTTTGTTCAAATCCACGCGGGCCAGCGCACGACCCGCCGCTGCCCCCGTTGCTAGCTGTGCACGCGCGCTCAAATCACGCCGCCCGCATTACGCCACGGCCGCCGCGGCTGCTGCTACTCGTTGTGCTGCTGCGTGCTTGCTGCCCATGCACGCCAAGCTAGCGTGCGGTCCGCTGCTGCGCCGGCCCGTCTCCGTCCCATCCCCTCGCCCTCGCAGCTTGCACCTTGTTCCCGAGCATCCCGGCCGCCATTAATGGCGAGGTTCCTGTACTGCTCGTGACCGTTCCATGCCGGCCATCTCCCCTCTTCCTCTCGGCCTATAAATCAGACCCCAAGCCACCCCTCACTCCGCCCACACCGCCCCAGCACCTCCCCTCCTCTACCTCGCGCTGCAGCTTGCCGCCGCCGCTCACCATTGCCAGCCACCACCCATCCCCATGGACAGCTCTCCGCAGACCATCTCCGCACGAGGTGATGGCCGGAATCGGACCCCCTCGGCCTCCTCTCCGTTTTCCCCTCCTCCCCGGGCATTGCCATGCACCATGGGACCGGCGCCCATGGCCTGGCTACCCCCCCATTCTACCATTCCCCTCCCCCTCCTGTTCTGTCTTGAGGAAGAAGAAAGGCAGACTTGTGCATAACCCCCTCCACTTTTCCTCCTTATGCAGTCCGCAACCCTCCACCTCCACTACAAGAAATCTTACTTTCTATGACATTTTCATTTGTTACGATGTAAAATACGTCACAAAATGGTTGCGTTTATGACGATTTTTGTGAGACAGATTTGATTTATGACGAAAAAAGTTATTTGTCATTAATTTTTCCACAAAAATGTCATAAACTAGTTTCTTGCAAAACTATGACGATTTTTTTGTGACACTAACACAATTTTTGCTGAGTTGGACTTGTTGACTGGTCTTGCCTGCTGACATGGCTGCCATGTGTCTGTATTGTCCCCACATGTCAGTATTGGACCCACAAGTCCCAAGTTATATAAAATATAAATTTAAAAAAATGTTGCAGAGGCCAGGAATCAAACCTGGCTCCCCTTGAATGCAGCCAACGCTCCTAACCATCTAGGCTACTGTATACTTTGTTTAGGATCACACTAGTAGATCTATATAGCACTTTTGAGTTCGTTAGATCTCTGAGCCAATGCTAGGTTTTTCCAGCCGCGTAGAAACAGGGGAGGTGTGGCTTTCTTCCTCCTAGATATCGCCGCTGCCCCCATCGGTGCCAAACCCTACCCCAAGTCCCCAACCGAGCAGTGGCGGCTGCAGCCTCCATCCTAACCCAACTTCATCGGCAGCCCAATCTCGGCGAGAGGAGCCACCGGACTCCAATCCAAGTAGCCACCATGCCCCTAGGGAGGAAGGTGCCACCAGCCAACTCCAATCGCCACCCTGCCAACCCCAATCCCAATCCCCACCCTGCTAACCCCAATCCCCAGCCCTCAACCACAACCCTCGGCAAGATGGCGACGCCGGCGGCAGCAGATGCAGCACGCCCACGGCAGGAGCTCACACCAGGGAGGAAAGCTACAGCACATCTACAGCAGGAGGTCGCAGGTAACTGCTGATCTGATTGAGATGTTTGGGATTAGTGCAAAATCCGTTGTTGCCCCTGGCTAATCAGGGCGGATCCGTTGTTTTTTTTCTATAATTAGCAGCGCTGGCAGATCCGTCGTTGCCCCTGGCTAATCAGAGCGGATCCGTTGTTTTTGTCTATAATTAGCAGCGTTGGAAATCAGTGAGGATCCATTGTTGCCCTTGGCAGCTGTTGTGCATCATTGCATTGTTTTTATATGTACATGAATGCTAGTAGAACTCATCGCTCTAGGTATTGTCTAGAATAGAAAGGCAGTGCTGATGAACTCTGTTAGTCTTATGACTGCTGTTAGTCAAGTAGATAATTTAGTTTTTGCTTTGACTGTTTCCATTCTTTTACTTCGGCGCCAAGTGCTTATCTGTACTAGTGTTGTGCCCACGCATTTGTCCCCACCCTGATAATGCAAGGGTGGATGCTTGCTTGACTTCCATAGCTGCGGCTTAAACTTGATCACGGTTCATGACCTCTAGTTTTGACTGAGAAAAATAAATCGAGCAAAAAATTATGGGCAAATTTTGTTTGGTTCTTTTTGTCTGACCGTAGGTTAATGGCTAGTAGCAGTTTTTGTCAACAAAGAAGTCTGGAATGCCTTTTTCATTGTGCCTTTGTGGTCTTTTGTGTTGCATCTGTTGTTGCTAAAATATACTTTTAATGAATGTACAGCTGCACCTTCCACTAACTATGAGAAAGTAAGGGCTCAAAATATTCTGGAGAACCACCGAGTGTTTCGAAGCCTTGGGATTACTTCTTTGTCATCACTATCTTGCGCATGCAATTGTGGAGGATGAAGGTCCTCAAAAATCAGGATCTGAGTATGAACCTCAGGCTAATGAGGGATATGAAGAAGAAGAGGTCAGCAAGGTGTAATTTCTTTTGAGTACACTACAATGTTTGTGTAATGAATAATATCTGCAGTTATGCTAATTATTCCTGGAATCTATTAGAGTGTCCACATACATGCTAGAAGAAGAGGATCAAAGAGGGTGATGGTACCTAGGCAGCAATGTGAACCTAGAGTCACAAGGCAAAGGATTGCTGCCACCCTAAGCTTGACTGCTTCCACAGAAGATGCATTGGTGACACCTAGTTTCCCAATACAAAATGAGGACCTGAACCCTATTGGTGATGAAGGCAAGTGATTAATTTGTATTATCAGTACATGTTTTTACTTCAGTACATGTTTCGAAGTAATTAACTACATCTGTTCACCCATTCAATCTTGTTAGATGCACTCGCTGAAAGTTTAGAGCAAGGACGAAGAGGAAGAAGCATGGGACATGGTTTGGACAGGATAACCAGAGGATTAAAGAGCAAAATATGCATCAATATATCTGAAGGGAAGAGACGGCCGGAGGCACCAATTGAATCAGCAAAGTTTGCATCAGAGGGTGGAATCACAATTAGAAACCATGTACCAATCTTTCCACACTGGAAGCATTACAAGGATAAAGACAACGAGCCTGAAATTGCACAGTACATTGGCAGACTTGCTGTAAGTCATGTTTGTATAATTGACTTGTTCAAAATCTATTGTTTTCTCCATTGTATTCTTAGTCCATAATGTATGTTGTTCACTAGGGGCAATTCACCATGGATACTAGAACTAAGGCGGTGAAAGATGCATGTATTGATTTGTTAAAGGGTGGGCAATGATAGATGAGGTACAGGCTGAAGATGAAGTATTTTAATGGGTTATCAGAAAATCAGGTGCCGAAAACATTGCCAATTAGTTCCATGATAGATGAACAGTGGCTAGCATTGGTGAACATGTGGTCAAAATCAGAGCATAAGGTATCACTAACAGCTTGTTATTCATTGAAAATTTTTCTTGTAACACATGTAACACAATTCTGCCTTCTACAGGAAAAGTGTTCCAAAAACAAAATTAACCATGAGAAAGTGCAGTTTCAGCAACGGACAGGTTCACGGTGCTACATAGCACAAGCTCATCTTGCGGTAAGGAACTTGTTACGACATAATCTATGTTAGCTTGTCATTTATGCAATAGCTTGCCATGATCTGTTCATAGGTATTATAATTTGTATGCACTAATAATCTATAATTGATTCAAGCTTATATTTTCAAATTGGTTCCTCATCATTTCAGAAACAAGAGAAATTTAAAGATTCATCACCCACTGCAATTGACCTTTTCAAGGAAATGCATTGTAGCAAGAAGACAGGTTTCAGTGAATAAGTAAAGCAAGCTATTCTAAGTTGTGTTTCCTTTTTATTGCCTCTTTACTTTCATACACTTGAGATAAATGCTAAGTGCACTGTATAACTGATTACCCATTAATTATTACAAGGTTGATATGGAATCAATCATCGCTCAACCTGTAGAAAATGGAGAGGAACCAAAGACTTGTATCGAAGCTGTGTCTCATGTTCTACCAAAAAATAGTACCTTCCTTGGTAATGTTGGCCTCAGGATACCATTAGTTACTAACAAATCTAGAGGTGGGATATCTTCTCAAGTTCAAGATCTTCAGTTTGAACTTGAGAATGAGAGGATAGAATCAGCGGAACTGCACCTGCAAGTTGAAAAACAATCACAAGAAATGGAAAAACAGTCGCAAGAAATGGAAAAACAGTACCAGGAAATTGACAGCCTCAAGAAGTCCACAGCCGAGACAAATGCGCTCCTTCGTCAGCTGATTTCTTTCAACAAAGGTATGCTCAAATCCTTCACTCTTTCTTTTTGGTAGATGACTTTGAGGGTATTCTCATTCCTGAAAATTAAGTTTTGCATCACATGTGTTCCATTCACTGCTTGAACAGGTGGGCTGGAAAAAAGAAATTAAAGCCATTATTCAAAGGGCAACTGGTATTCTTTTTTTTCTTGTAAAATTTCTGAACCACTAACTATTGTGTTGGCTAATAGCTATTCATGAATGCTAATCTTAGATTGTATATAGAAAGTTGGTTGTCTTCTCTGTAACTAATAGCTTAGTTTTGATTTTTGGTAGAATAATTTAGCTTTCGGTGCTCTTCTTGCACCATGTTCTTTTTGTTGTTGTACACTGTACCTTATTGCCTTCATAAAAAAAAGAGAGCTGCGCAGATTCTCTCACTTCTACTAGGATTAGCCTTTTTAGTGCTAGGTGAATGTAAAGTAATAGCTTGTGCGACGTCAAAAGGGTCCTAATGTTGCTAGATGGCTTGTGTGCAACGTCGATGTTACTAGCCTTTTTAGTGCTAGCTGAATGTAAAGTAATGGCTTTTTAGTGCTAGCTGAATGTAAAGTACTAGCTGAATATTCAGATTGTTACAACCTCTATTAGATGGTTTGAAATTGATTCTAATATACATATCTTACAGGTACCGCAAGGAGAAAGGCGTAGCATGGTTGGAGGCTGCAAGATCAAATATTTTGGGATGTAGTTCGTAGCATGGTTGGAGGCAGCAAGATCAAATATTTTGGGATGTAGTTTGTTTGATCTAGATAAATCTTGTAACTATTCTGGTTTCATACTTGGGATACGTATGTTGGTTGGCTGTTGGGATATATTTTGAAGTGGATGATTATTTGTTTGCTGTCGCTATTTTGTTGATATATGCAATTGGTGAAAATTTATTATATCATTTGTGACATTTTGTTCCTTATGTATGATGTTTTGAGTTATAGTCTATGATGTTTTAATTGTTTTGTTTTGAATTGTATTTGGCCCAAATACAAATGGGCTTTAGTCAAAACCATATTGGGCCTTGTAGTGGCCTAGGCCCAATTGAAAACCAGCCCAGATACACAAAAGCACTACATGGGCTGACTAATTATTAGTGACGATTAAATTCGTCACAAATCCATTTGCCACGTCAACTGCCACGTCAAACATGACATATCATATGCCATGTGGCAGTGCCTTATTGATTGGTTTATGATGTTTTAGCGACGAGTTATGACGTTTTATGTCGTCATAGATATTATGACGAATATTGATTCGTCACTAAATTTTATGACGTTTCTTAAGTGGAATGTCACAAAATGCATTTAGTGACGCACTTTCTATGACGATGGGTATTTCGTCACCGTAGCATCATAAAATGCATTCTATGACATAAAAACCACTATTTATGACAAAAACAAAATGTCAAAAAAGGTCAAAATTCTTGTAGTGCTCCCTCTCCCAAATATTTTTTTATCGAAGCTCTCTATTTCCCTCTCTTTTTTTTGCTCGTCGGCGAACTTTGTTTTTATTGTGTGATTGTTTGTGTGTCGTAGCCGACGGTGTGACCGAGGAGGAGCAGGACCGCGAGCCGGAGCCCGAAGACCCGTACCTCGAGGAGGAGCTTCCGGAAGGCTTTGAGGACGGCAAGTTCAATCCCATCCTTTGATGCATATTTATCCCAGTTTCATAAACACAACCTATTGGCCTGTTTTATAAAATGCATTGTTTTATTGTAAGACATGTTTGGATAGCCACCCCTTGATTGCTATGACTATTCCATGATGACCTAGGTTAATATCTATATAGGATTTGCTCTGTTGGACGTTAAATACTGCTAGAGATGCTTAGGACCTTTTATTCCCTTTATTATATTTTAACCATGACCACAACGTGCTTTATCAAAAATAAAGGTGTGAGTGTTTTAAAAGATAAAACGGGATTTTGGGAAAATAAAAGAAAGATATAACTTGACGAGATGGACGGTGTTTCCTGTGTGAAATGCCACTGGTGAGCTTGTACCTTTGTGGTTGAGCATGGTTGGGAGATGTCCGTCTTGTCAATGTAAGGATGAACTGAGGTGTCATCTTGCCTAACCCACTTTTCGTACAACCACTCGACCGTTTTGTGGGCAACGGCTTAGCATAAACCCCACTAGTTGTTCTGCTAGCCAAAAGGAGAGTTGGTGAGCAATGGGAGATCATGGGGAAGGAATACGATCTGTGTGAGTTATGTCCCAGTTATGACCTTGTTGATAGCTCATTAACCCTATGGTTGCTTCTGTGTTGGCTAGTTAGATTCAGCTAAGGTGGGTAATGGCTTTGTTAGGATCCGCAGCGACACTAAGGTGTTCGTAGTGCGGTACCCTACTTGTGGGTAAAGTGTACAAGCTATGCAGAGTGTAAAATCTATTCGAATAGCCGTGTCCACGGTATTGGACGAGTTACGACATGGTCACTTCAATAGACATTTTGGGATGCTTGGTTTTGTGGCGTGAGTTGCTTTGAAAGTGTCCGGTGGTTGTGCCGTGAGCTACTGTGGATGGGGAGTCTGGTAGCATTAAAACTTAGATCCTTTGTGTAGGATCAAACCCACTTATTATTCGATCACTACAGAAATATTTTGAGAGAATTGTTTTATTAAATGAACCCTTGCATGTGTAAAACCTCGCTTTATCGCAAACGAACCTTATCCTTATGCTTGATATATCCTGTGCATGATCTTTATTATTCCCCTCTGTGGGTGTGGTTGGACTTGTTGAGTACGTATGTACTCACTCTTGCCTAGTTTTTACAGAGGAGGATCCGAACTTCGTTCCTGAAGACGTCGAGTAGGTCACCGTCCTGCACCCAACCTTGCCTGTGGTTCAGGGTCTCCACAGGAAGCTTACCATGGCGCAAGACTTTGATGTTATCTTAAATTTCGTTGGCACTTTAGTTTGGCTTGTAGTCCTTATGTTGTCCCTCTTGATAGTGGCGCTTTAGTGCCCGCTACCTCGACGGTTTGTACGGTAATGAACCATCTGATGTAATAAATGTGTTATCAGCCTCCTGGGACTGATATTTGTATCATATTTAGTCACCTCTGATGAGGGTACGCTTCACACGTGTAACTCTGTGAGTAACCACGTGACGTGTGTTTAGATTTCTCTTGCAAGATTAAGAAATTCAATTCGAATCGTCCATTTCTCATGGCCATTGAGACGGCTTAACTCTTTTACCATGTAGAGTAAGAAGAGGAACTATGATGATGATTAATCTGGTTGGATGTTCAGTTAATTATTTTCCACCATGTGTGATTTGGATAGTACCTAGAATGGTTAATCAACTAGAACCTGCTACTAAAACTTGAAAGCAAAGACTTACTCTTAGATGCTTTTTGGCAAAAATTACCCTCAGCCAAAAGCCTTGCATGTTTAGGAGTCGGCTAAGTATATACCACTAGTCGGGTAAGTCTTGCTGAGTATTAGTATACTCAGCCTTGCTTGTGGCTTTATTTTCAGGTGAGACCTTTGAGCATATGGTCGCTAGTTTGACTTGGGCGTGTACTCTTCCTCCTGGTTGGTCGGTGGAATAGGATTCGTTCCGGCCAACGATGTTAACACTGAATGATGTCATGAACAGGCTTCATCATGATATCTTGTATCGTTGTTAGAATTATCATTTATTTTTCCGTTGCACTATTAAACTCTGAAAGCACTTGTTTATGCATAAATTCGAACTTGGTTTGTAATAATAATTCATGTTGAACTCTATGATGTAAACTTTGTGGATTGTTGTAATATCTGGGCTCACCTTCGTGTGGGTTGTATGTATGTATTGTTTCGATTGAAATTCCAGTGGTTGCATCGGGATATTACCCGACAGATTGTTATTTTACTCTGTTTTAAGTGCGTGTTAGTCTGGATTGCCTCTATGGTGATGGTTAGTGCATTTAAGCTGGATTAATTCAGACGGTTCTGCCATAGGGTGGGCCGCTTCAATGCGAGACGGAGGCCGAGAGGGGGTGCAGTCCGTTGGCGGCTGCTTGCACGGGGGCGGCGCGTCGAGTTAAAGGGGAATGACGTGAGGATGGGAGGAGCGAGCGGCGCATGGAGGGGAAGACAGTAACGGCGCCGGCGGATGGATCCGAGGGGAGCTGGTAGGGAAGGGAGGGAGAGGGGATTTGCGCGGGCGTGGTGGCGGAGGCGGTGGCGAGCGGGTCCTTGAAAGGGGGCCACAGAGGAGGGCGACGGCGGTTTAAAGCTAGGGGAGAGAGAGAGGCAACGACCGGAGGGAGAATGCAGCTAGGGTTTGAGTGGGGCCGGAACAACCTTTATACAGCTCGAGGATTGATCCAGATTGTTATTTCAGAGTTGAACGGCCAGCAGAAGTTAGATCTTGATAGAAAATGACCCACAAATGGTTTTTAATGTAGAGAAATAAAATGTCTTGGGTTTTTAATGTAGAGAAATAAAAAAACGTAAAATGCGGCTAAGGTTTAAAGCTAGGGGAGAGAGAGAGGCGACGGCCGGAGGGAGAATGTGGCTAGGGTTTGAGTGGGGCCGGAACAACCTTTATGCAGCTTGAGGATTGATCCAGATTGTTATTTCGGAGATGAACGGCCAGCAGAAGTTAGACCTTGATAGAAAATAACCCACAAATGGTTTTTAGTGTAGAGAAATAAAATGTCTTGGGTTTTTAATATAGAGAAATAAAAAAAACGTAAAAACGCCAACAGCACGGAGTCGAACCCGCGCCCAGCAATCTCGAAACCAACAGCACAACCACTGCGCTAGTGACATACATTTGATTTGTAGAGATAAAAACATAAAAAATTAATTATGCAAGCCACGACGCAATTTTAAGTTTAGTTAATGAGTCGAAGGTGCTAACTGTAGTCCCCCTTGTGGTTTTTTTCCCGCCGTGTCTTGGTTTTTAATGTAGAGAAATAAAAAAACGTAAAAAGGCCATTGTGCTAGTGACATACATTTGATTTGTAGAGATAAAAACATAAAAATTTAATTATGCAAGCCACGACGCAATTTTAAGTTTAGTTAATGAGTCGAAGGTGCTAACTGTAGTCCCCCTTGTGGTTTTTTTCCCGCCGTGTCTTGGTTTTTAATGTAGAGAAATAAAAAAACCTAAAAAGGCCAACACAGCACGGAGTCGAACCGCACCCAACAATCTCGAAACCAACAGCACAACCACTGCGCTAGTGACGTACATTTGACTTTTGGAGATGAAAAGATGTAAATTTAATTATGCCGCAATAACCAATGTCCTGGATGCAATTGTAGGTTTAGTTAATGGGCCGAAATTGCTAACTGTAGCCCACGAGCACTGCAGTGAGGCCGCGGGCTCCACCCACAAAAAAGTTGGAGTAGGCCAAAAATAATTTGCAAATAAGAGAGAATATGCATAAAAAGAATTATTTCAAAGATTATTATCATAATCAGAATTGGAGCCCAGTGGTAGTACTTGAGTTGTTGTTTGAGGTCGTTGGTTCAATCCCCCTTTGGTTTTCTTATTGCCATTTTTTTTTCCAATCGCAGGCATACTATGGCTAGGCTGAGGGAGGATTTTTTTTCTTGCATCACACGCATACAAAACAAAGGCATCTTATTTTTTTCTTACTCCGCACAACACCCATGTTTGTTTAAGAAAAAGAATTAACGCATCTTATTTTTTTTAAAGTAAGCGACATATTTGTTTTGTCAAAATCGTGGTTGAGTATGGTATCAAATCCATGACGATTTTAATATTCAATCCATGATAGTTATCATAGGTTCGTCACAGAAACTGGGTCCAAATTGGAGCCCAAATGGGTCATTTGCAAATCTGTGATGAAAATCCAAAAATCGTCATAGATGTTACCTGTCTATGACATTTTATGTAAACGTCACACAAAATTCGTTATGGATTAAATGATTTCTTGTAGTGTATATGGGCCCTTCCATTTGCTGTGCAGTTTTCTTTGTCCAAAGAGCTTAACTCTGGAATTAAATAGTAATACCTTATCACCGGCCTTGAACTCCTTAGGCTTGATCCACTTGTTGTGCCACCTCTTGGTTCTGTCTTTGTATATCTCTGCACTATGTTAAGTCTTTTCTCTCCATTCTTCTATTTCAACCAACTAGATTTTTCTTTTTCTCCTGGCTAATTTAATGTCCATGCATGTTTCAGTTTTGAATGGCCCAGTGAGCCCTATGTTCTAGCTCGACTGGCAGATGGCAAGTTTTGCCATAGACGAGCTGGTAAGGTGACATACCGACGGGTGTATTGTATGCTATCCTATATGATAAGAACATCACCATGCTGGATACACCCGATATTTGGTCTTCTACGAGTTACAAGTCGTCTCCAACTTGTTCTTCACGTCCGGTTCGGACTCAGCCGACCACCCTAAATTGAAACGCTGATATCTCCTTCAGATGATATCGAAACGAGGTGTTCTTTGATACGTTGGAAAGAAGACAATGAAAGCTTTCTTTTGGTTCTGGTCTGAGCTCTAGAAGATTCATGGATCATTCTATGTGACCATGACAAGTTGCTGCATCACCTATTTTGGGCCAAGTTGGCTTTGTATCGTGTTGGGCCTTAAGCCTAGGTTGATGACACCCCACCTGGTCGCCCTCAACCCTTGGACGTCCCCCCTTCGGTATAAACTCAGTAGCAGCTGGTATATTAGGGTTTGGGTTTGTTTAATTCTAGTTTTCCAATGAGAAACATACATCTTCATTGTAACTGTGACGTCGAGTCCTTTTGCTATAAATTAGGGCTCCCGTTCTTGTTCTTCACCACTATGGCGATTAGTTCTTTTGTGATCAGAGCTTGAACCCCATACTTGTCTTTGCTTCATACACATCCGCAATTTCAGATTGCGTGCTTATACTTTCTTGCCTATGTTCTTCAATTCGCTTGCAGAATTAGCCTCCTTGGCAAGGTCAATCAAGTTGTGCTTGGTTGATAACCAACGGAGCGGCAGTGTAATGGTTGCAGGGGTTCAAATCGTGTCTCATTAGAAGCTCAGATCGCCAACATCGAGTTCTTCACCAATTAAAACTATCATACCTATCGGAAGATCGGGCCAGTGCTACATCACTATAAGCCGAGAGTGCATGAGGCAGCTTGTTCTTCCAACTTCTTCCCATCTCATGGACCGTCTTCTGCATAATATTTTTTATTTTCTTGTTTGATGTTTCTGCTTGACCGCTGGTTTGTGGGTGGTACAGAGTTGCGATGTTGTGTCTGGTGCCAAGCTCCCTTAAGAAGCTTCAGAAGGTCTTATCGATGAAATGAGACCCTCTGTCGCTTATAGCCATCCTGGGTGTCGGTTCCGGAAATGGCCGACAACTAAACCTACTCGAAGTGTATATCGCGTGTCGTGATCGGAGGTGGCCTAGCACACAATGACTCAAGATTTATATTGGTTCAGGCAATCATGCGCTATGTCTAGTTGGGGGTCAGTCGGTTATATTGCTTGAGCCCAGGTGCTTTTGAGGGTTTCGGGAGTTACAAGCTTGCGCGTGGATGATGTGGTATGATTGAGATCTATCGAGGTTTAGGTCTCTCCTAGGCGGATGACCCTCCCTTTTACAGTCCAAAGGGGTCTCCATTACAGGGGAACCAAAGGTAGAAAGAGTGAGGTAGAAAGAGAGAGTGCTCCTTGCTTCGCCGGTCGGGGTCCCCAGCTCTGTCAGTCGGGACTGCCAGCTCTGTCAGTCGGGACCTTTCGATGACCACCATCCAAGTCTTACATCGTGGGGTGGCCATCTTATCTTGTCCCTGTGTGTCATGCTCTGTCAGTCGGGGAGCGAGCATGCGATGATAAGTATGGAACGGTAGTCACACTCTGTCCCTAGCGCTACGCCCCATCACTGCGCTGTAATAGAGGCATGTTCGCCGCGTCATGATGACATTGCATCCCATCCCTTCATGAGGACGGGCAGGTGAAGTAGTGTCCTCCTGCAATGGTAGTAAGAGAGATTGTAACCCCCATGGAGGGAGTGGTTGGCATGTACGGCAAGTTGACTCCAGCGTGTCCGTTCTTATCCTCAGCACCTGGCCTTGGGGACGGTCAGTGAGCGAGGCCTGGCCGGCCCTCGACCTCATCAGTCGGGGAAAGTGACATGTGTAAGGCGGAGCCTTGTCGGGGGACCTTAGTTAGAGCTGTGGTACGGGCCCAGTCCCTGATCGTCTCCTAGGTCGGGGACGCGAACCATACTTTCCCCGATCGACCAATCGGTCGGGATCATGGGCCTGGGCGGGCTGGACGAAGCTGCGGCTTGTGAAGGTGGGCGTTCGTTCCGGGTGCTGTAATTGGGCTAGTTTGAGTGTCAGTGGGAGGTAGGTCCGCTGGGGACCCCGAGTCCCTAGACCCGTCAGAGGCCCCCGAGCGACTTTACGATTTGTTTAATCGTGAAGGAACTTTTTCACGCCATGCCGTGTTTTAGCTCTAAGTGAGTAGTCGCATCGTGCTTTCCTAGTTGCAAGGAGGCACAATGTGCGACGGGTTACCCTTGACGACCGTGGGTAAATCGGGGGATGCTCTTGTTTGTCCATGAAATGAAGACGCTGCGGCAGCAGTGGCCATCTGCTTTCGACGAGGAATCGTGAGGCCTGCCTGAGGCGGCGTGGGTGTTCAGTCGGCAGCAGATGGACTGCTCGCCATCATCCCCTACGAAGACATCCTAGAGGGAGGGGGTGCAAGAGAAGACTTGCGAGGAAGATGTTCCTCCCAGTCTTCCCGTACTTGGAGCAGCCCTCCCAAGGTTATCAGAGTTACCACCCTGGTGGTGGTAACAGGTTTTTCATACCTTGTAATGGCCGTGGGCTGATGGTACTCTGTAATACTTATTCGCCAGGAATAAAGCGCGTTTATCCTGAGGTGTATTGTATTTGCCGCGCCCGTCCATGAGTCCGGTTGGGGGCTGGAATTTTGTCATCTTTTCCGAGTGGAAATGCGGTGCCCCGACTTGTTGCACCTTTGCTACGATGGAGGGCGTTCTGGTCAGTGGTGTCATGTGCATATATGCGTGGAGGTGGCCCCGTCCGCGGTCTCCACTACCGGAGGGGTTGAACCGGCATCACTTGCCTCGATGGCTCGAGTGACGGGCTCGATGAGCTCCTAACGGGTGTGCTCGTGTAAACTTTCGGGCATCCGAGTGGAATCCGGGTCCGTCGTTCATGACGGGGTCAGCATAGCCCGCAGGTGGCATTCCACTGCTCCCCAGCCCACCCCCCAGCAGATGCTCGCTGGCCTCTCCTCGATGGAGATTCTGTGGGCATGGCTCAAGGTCCGGATCGGACGAGAAGGTTGAGATGACCCGAATCACTACCTGAGCAGGTCGGGCGAGGGCCGTTGGGGCTCATCTGCGTTTTCTCCCTGGCTTCGTTTGACATGAGGTGACCTCGAGTCCTCCTTGGACCGGCCTTCGAACCTTGGTCGGTCGGGTTCCCGAATCGGGATCTATTAGCACACTTTTATCGGCTACGCTATTTTTATTTTATCGGTTTTAATTTTTTCATGAATCGAAAGATTAAATGCGATTATTGACTAGGGATGTGGAACATTAAGGCTTACTTGGGAGGTTGGTGCGTTGCCCCATTTTTCGTGCCCGCATCGCGGTCGTGGTGGGCCACCGACCAGCTCCGCGAACTCAAAGAGAGCTTGGTGCCCGTCGCAACGGCGATTGCAGTGGAAACCGCCGCGGAGTGGGTGAAGACAGCTCACTGCATAGAGGGAAACAACCCTGGGCAGCAGCGGCGTCCAAGCAATAGAAGCTGGGTCGAGTGCCGCCCCCACTGCGCTGGCCCCTAGCCAGGGGGCTCCTCCAGTTGACCCTGCAGTGTGGCCCCTCCCGTCCATATCGGATGGGGTGCCGCAATAAAACGCATATGTCGCGTAGTTAGCTTTCATTTCTAGAGCAGTTTGTGCGAGGGTCTTGAAGCCCCCCCCCCCCGAGTGAACGATCTAAGTGCTTGTAATCGCTTTCATTTTATGGTTTTTGGGAAGCTGATCCCGCCCGTATCCCTTTGTTTCCTGGAGTGATTTCTGCCTTCGCACTTTTCCTTTCGAACATGCTCGTTAACCATAGGCTGCAGTGTGTAGCCGGGGGCTGGCCCGAGTGGCATCAGCTGCTAGTTCACCATAGGTTGTGATGAGGGTTCGGTAGGTCCCGTGGCCCAACAAACATCACTTAGGTCGCGTCGAGAGAATGGATCGCCCTTTCGCTTGGTAGAAAAAAGTTGCATTTTTGTGCGTGATTTACAAAAAGGAAAGAGGGGGTAGCCCTGTGCGTGGCGGGGTAACCCCATGGGGCCCCCAAGCGACCTGGGTCGAGAGTGTTCGGGCCGGGGCACTGTAGGAGGTGGCATTTGAATGAAAGTTTAGGGGAAGGAGCGTCTAACTATTTGATATTCCAAGTGTTGGTGAGGATGTTGCCGTCACTGTCCTTCAGTCGGTAGGTGCCTGGTTGGACCACCTCCACAATTTTGTATGGTCCTTCCCAGCGTGGAGTGAGCTTGTGCCTATCCTTTGTCGACTGCACCCTTCGCAGCACCAAATTGCCAACTTCGAGGGTTCTTCCTCGGACCTTCCTCTCGTGGTACCGGTGAAGGGTTTGCTGGTAGAAGGCATAGTGAACCAGGGCCATCTGCCGTGCCTCCTCCAAGCAGGTCGACCGCGTCCTGCTGAGCTTCTGCGGCTCGGTCGGGGTCAAAGGCTTTGACCCTTGGGGCGCCATAGTCTAAGTTGGAGGGCAGCACAGCCTCTAACCCATATCTTAGGAAGAATGGATTGAACCCTGTGGATCAATTGGGAGTTGTCCTCAAGCTCCAGAGAACAGCTGGGAGTTCCCGGACCCAGTGCCTAACAAACTTTTTGAGCTGGTCGAAGACGCGAGACTTGAGTCCCTAGAGGACCACGCCGTTCGCTCTTTCAACCTGTCCGTTGGGTGCGTTGAGGCGAAGTCGATCGTCCTTCTTCCTTTTCTCCTACCTTGAGGAAGGGCCCTCATCCTGGTCGTCCCGCTTGGCCTTGCCCTTGGCCCGACCGTCGGTGAAGACCGCCCCAACCGCCTCCTTGCCGGAGGCGTGGTTTGTGGCGACGTCCAGGAGCTCGTGGGTGGTGCGTGGCTTCCGGCAGCCGAGCTTGTGAACGAGGGACTTGCAGGTGGTCCCAGAGAGGAACACGCTGACGATGTCTGCGTCGACGACGTCAGGGAGAGAATTGCATTGCTTGGAGAACCAGCGGATGTAGCTTTGCAAGGATTCGCCAGGCTCCTGTTTGCAGCTCTTGAGGTCCCAGAAGTTTCCAGGGCACACGTTCATCCCCTGAAAATTCCCAATGAAGACCTGTTTGAGCTCCGCCCAGCTATGGGTGCTGTCGGGCGGTAAGTGTCACACCCGATTTATAAGAACATAAATCGAGCCATCATATATGCGCCAGGATCAAGTCACGCATATATACAACAGATTATCAAGATATCACAACACATGTCACGAATAAAAGCGTATAAATTATAAAAGGAATATCTTTATTACAACTGAATCAAGAACCAGTTCAAGGAATGCGGAAGCGTAAAATAAATACATGAAGAGTAGAGCGCCACAGGGACGTCAACTGGGAGACAACGCCTAGAAATCGTCGAGTCCGCCGATGTAGTCCTCCACGTCGCCTGGTACTGAGCAGCAGTCGAAGATATTCCAAAGAGAACAGAAGAGAGGAAGAGGCAAGTGTGAGTACACAACTTGTACTCAACAAGTATAACACGAGTATGAGGCTCTAGGGTTAGCTGACTCAACTGCACTAGCTTTTAATCTTGGCAAATTTTATTAAAACTATTTAATATAAGTAGATGAATTACCATAAACCCATATTGCATAAGAAATCAATCAATATTAGTTAAGAACTACTGAGAAACCAACCAAACCAAAACCACCCGGGGAAATCTCCCTAATCAAAGGTTGATAACCCCACTAATCAAAAGGAGGATCTGGGCCGCTCATGACTGTGAGCACAGCTGATATATCAGTTTTACACTCTCGAGAGGTTGCACAACTTTACCCACAAGTCGTGAGCTACGCTAATTGTTCATCACACTTCCTTAGGTGAGATGGCTAGCAAGCACACTACGAGACCGTTACAAAGGATCACGTTGGTAAGGTGTAACCGCTAAGGATTCTGGATCAGCAACGATGGGGCCCACCTTCGGGGGTACAAGACACACAGCACAGACCAAGCCGGAGGAGCAGGGACCATTGAAGCTTACCACCCCTCTTGCCCACGCAGGTAAGTTACTCCCGAACCAACACGACCTAATTAGTAAGTCAAGACCGTCCCATTCCAGTCTTGTGGTTGCGCGGTTGTCCCAGGTTGTCGCTCTATGAACCGGTCCTTATGGAGAGTGGCCAACCAAGCACTAAGCACCGTGCTGACCCCCTAAACCAAGTTTCTAACAAAACACCTTTTACGGAGACGTGAGCCACTCAAGCACACAGCACAGAGGGCCACGCTCAGGATTAAGTTGCATAAGACCATTAATTAAATTTAATTAAAAAGGACCAAGTTTGTTATAGCGCAGCATCCTAGCACAACTAACCAAAATGCAACCCAAGGATATATATATAGGATATAAAGTGGCTCGGAAAGTCCTTATAGGCATACAGTATTAAAATGCAGTATGAAATCTGTATTTAAAAGTGATAGGATGTTCATGTTATACTTGCCTTCCTCAAAACTCTCCTGCTGCCGCTCAAACTGCTCAGAAGATAGCGGCTCCTGGTACTGGTCCAAAGGCTCCGCGTCTACTCACGATCGTAATGCCAAAACAGGGTCCCGCACATACACATACATGCAAACAAGGACAAAATATAAGAGATAGTACAACATTTCATCAAAACAGTACACAAAACTAGTCTAAAGCTATTCTATGTGTTACAATGATCGCGTGGATATAAAGAGCTCTTAAAACGGAGCTAAAACGCAAAATCTAGGGCTAAAACAAGGTCCAGGGACCTATTTGTAAGAAAACTGAAGGTTCGAAGGGTTCTGCGCAAAAACCGAAGGTCTAAACGCAAATAAAGGGGTAGACACAGGGGCTAGCACGTGAAAACCCAGGACTTGGACGGCGGGCATGAAAACTGGAAAGCCCAGGGGCTTAAAAGCATAAAACAGGACCTAACCATAGTTATTTTTGAACTACGGGTGGACTGCGAGTTGATTCTAGAAAAAGCCAGGGACTCTTTAGCAAAACTAACAGGCTGAACCGGTATCTTCTGTTCTGGGCCCTTGGATCGCCATCTAACGGTTCGGATTAGATCTATTATGCGAAGGGGTACGCGCGCCTAACAGCCGTTGGATCTTGATCCAACGCTCCTGACCCTCACTTCCCTTGGATCTAATACGGTGCGCTGGATCGAAGATGGACGGCTCTGATTTAAAACAAGGGCGAACCGGTACACGCGATTTGGGTCCCTCAAATCTTGATCTCATGGCTCTGATTCACCTCGAGCTCGATCTAATCCCGTCCGTTAGCCTCGGATCCTACGGCTTGGGGCTTCTGGGCGCTCGGGGCGGCGGCGCTGGTCGTCGGTGACCAGTTCCGCAGCGGCGCGCGGCTCGGGCTCGTCGGAGCTCAGCGTTCCCGCCGCTCCGGGGGTCAAATCGACCCGGCCTTGGGTCGGGCGTGACCTGCGCGATACGTGCGACCTACCTAGGGCCAAAGCGAGGCACGGGGAGGGGTCTAGCGACGATCACGATGGCGGGGGTGGTTCGGTGCGGCGGCGCAACGACGGCGCGCGCGTTCCGGCCTCGGGTGCGGTCTACAGCCTACGACAACCGGCCCAAAAGGAGCAGGGGTGGAGGGGATCGGCTCTCGCGGGGAAAGGTGATGCCGAGGGTCGCCGGGCTCCTGATCACCGGAGATCGACGCGTGAAGGTCCTGTGAAGATGCCAGAGGGATTAGGGAAGTTCGGGGACCGCCGGCGACGAATAATTGCGGGGGTGGCACAGCTCACGGGCGGCGATGGCGTGGCTCGATTCCGGTGATGCCGGGGTCTAGAGCTCCACTTCACGGCTCGGGAGGCTTCTAGGGGACGAGGCGGAGCTCTGGCGGGGGCTGTGGTGGTCCGGGGCGCGGCGGAGCGGCCTGACCACGGTGAGGCCAAGGTGATCGGAGCGGGGGAAGAAAGGGGGCGGCGGTGCTGGAGGTCCTCGGGGCGACGCAGGAGTAGGATTAGGGTTCTGGGGCTCAGGAGGTGAAGCGTCCCCCCATCAGGGAAGACTTAAAAGTGTTGCTTTATCAGTCCCAGGAGGCTGATAACACTTTATTACATCAGATGGTACATCACCGTACAGCTCTACGCGGTAATGGGCAGTGAAGCGCCACTATCGCGAGAATTACAACTACAACCCACACTACTACACTAACTACGAAAAGAGGATCATCAGAGTCTTGCGCCATGCGGAATCCAACGGTGGCCTCAACCACAGGCAAGACTGGGTGCAGGACGAAACCCTACTCGTTGTCTTCGGGGACGTAGTCTGGGTCTTCCACTATAAAAGTAAGAATGGGGTGAGTACATACGTACTCAGCAAGTCCAATCATACCCACGGAGGGGGTTATAACAGAAATCAATGCACAGGACAGTCCAAGGGTAAGGTTAGGGTTTATTTGCGGAAAACTCGGTTATATGCAAAGGTTCGTTTAAAAACATTTTCAAAACAAGTTTTCTAGTACCAAGGAGCACATGATGTTAATCCACACAGGATCCAAGTTTTAAGCTGCTACCGGACTCCCCGTCCGCCGTAGCATACGGCACAACTGCCGGACACTTTCCAAACAACTCACTCCAGCCCAATCATTCCCAGAGAGAAACACTAGTTATGTGACCACACCATAACTTGCCCAATACCGTGGGCACGGCTATTCGAATAGATTTTAACTCTGCAGAGGTGTGCAACTTTACCCACAGGTGGGGTACCACAGCACGAACACCTTAGTGCCGGTGTAGATCCCAACAAAGCCATTACCCACCTTAGCTAGACCTGACTAGCCACCACGGGATCCATCAAGGGGTCATTCGACCTATCTCCGAGGTTTAACCGGGGCATAAGTCACACAGAGCTTATCCCCTTCTCCTTGATCACCCGTTGCTCTCAACTCTCCTGATGGCTATCAGGCTAACTAGTGGGATTTATGCTAAGCCGTTGCCCATACAACGGTCAAGTGGTTTGCACGACAGGAAGCTAGGTGAGATGACACATCAACTCGGTCCTTAGGGGTGACAAGATGGATATCTCCCTTCCTTGCCCTACCACACAGGTACGAGCACACCAACGGCAATTCACATAGAAATGCCATCCATCCCGTCTGACTCATCTTTCGAAACCACATTTTATTCCTTCCCACACACACACATTTTCTTTATAAAACCAGGTGGTCAAGGTACGGTTATCACAAACAAGGGTGGCTATCCTACCATGTTTTCAGCAAGCAAAACTATGCAATTTTATAAAACAGGCCACTGGGTTGTGTTTATGAAAACTAGGACAAAAACATGCATCAAAGGGCGGGATTGAACTTGCCATCGTCAAGTCCTTGCGGGAGGTCCTGATCGAAGCACTGTCCCTCGAGTTCGGGGTCGCAGAACTGGTCCTTGGTTGCTTGGTCGCAGTTGGGAACTCCTTCGCTCACTCCGTGTCCTACGACGCAAACAAACAGGCATGCAATCAAGCGAAAGAACTAAAAGCTTTTATCGTTGAGCTTGAATCGGAAATAATTTAGTTACGGGGGTAGGGGTAATATTTCTAGGTGGTTTCTTAATGGCAGGGCTAGAACTATACTAGAAAGGGTGTGGTAAAGTTTCGGGTCGATCGGAGGTCGTTTCGCACATAAAATGACGGGTCAAGGACGGTTTCAGGGATTAAACGGGGGTCCAGGGGCTTGTTTGTAAGTATCTGGAAAGAGTAGGGACTTATTTGTAAATCCTAGAAATACTCGGGGCATGCTAAAGAGTGTCGAGTATGTCCTAGGCCTATGGTGCGGAGGGTTTGGTTTGAATTAATGAGAAGAGCAGGGTCCTTTTTAGTAAAAAGGGGTGAATAAGACGGAAAAGGTTCTATAAGCAATAAAGTGAGAAAGGGGGGGGGGGGGGGTTTTGGGCAAAAGCCCCTTCTTCCTCCTCTCCTCCCCTGTGACTGAAACAGAGGAGGGGGGCAGGGGCGACGGCGGCGGGTGGCGCCGGCCGGCCAGGGCCCACGAGCGGCCCGGAGCAGGGGGAAAAGGGAGGGGAGGGCGAGGGGAACCGGTCCCCGGCCTCACCTCGGGCCGGGATGGCGTGTGCAGGCGGGGCGACGGAGGCCGACGGGCGGCGGCCGTGCGAGGCGCGGCGGCGGTGCGGCTGCGTTCCGGGGGCGGGCACGCGCGTGCGCGAACGGCGCGGTGAAGCGCGGGCCAGGGCGGAGCGCGGACACGGCGCGGCGCACGGCGCGGCGCTCGGCCACGCGCTACGCGTGCGCGCGTCGTGGCGTGGCCGGGGTGGAGCGGCGCCCGGGAACAGGGGAGAGGAGAAGGGAGGAGAAGGGGGAAGAAGAGAGGAGGGAAAAGAAAAAGGAAAGGGGAAAGAAAAGAGAGGAAAAAGGAAAAAAAAAGAATAGGAGGGAGAGAGAAAAGGAGAAAAGAAAAGAGAGGGAGAAAAGGAGGGGCGCGTCGGCGCCGGTCGCGGCGGCGACCGTGGCCGGTCGGCCACGCGCGCGCGGGACTCGCGCGCTGCACGAGGAGCGCCGGCGCTAATCGCGGCGGGCGGTCGCGCGTGAGCGGTGCGGGATGAGACGGCGGTCAGGCTCGCGTCAGCCGTCAGTGTGACGGTGAAACGGAGAGAGTCAGGGTTTTACGACAAATAAATTTTCGGTCAGGACACTTTAACGCGTAGTTTAAATTTGAAATTTTCGGGGCGTCACAAACCTACCCCACTTAAATGAATCGCGTCCTCGAGATTCGGCTGGTCCCTAAATAGATGGGGAAACTCCTTCTTTAGAGCCTCCTCGCGTTCCCAGGTTGCTTCCTCTACTCCATGTCTGCTCCATTGAACCCTGCATATCCGTACTTCGGAGTTTCTTGTCCTTCTAGTGACAGTGTCCTCCTCGCGTTCCCAGGTTGCTTCCTCTACTCCATGTATCGCAGATCCGGTTGCAGGTCTATTGTTTCCACTGGCACGTGTTCGCCTTCGGGCACTCTCAAGCATCTCCTTAGTTGCGAGACGTGAAACACTGGATGTATATCCGACATTTCTTCTGGTAACTCGAGTTGGTATGCTACTGCTCCGACTCTCTTTAGAACCCGATATGGTCCAATGTATCGAGGGGCCAACTTTCCTTGTACTTGAAATCTTCGCGTCCCTCGAATAGGTGAGACCTTAAGATAAACAAATTCTCCTGGGTTGAAACTTAGTTCTCGCCTTTTCTTGTCTGCGTAGCTCTTCTGTCGGGACTGAGCCGCTTTCAGCTTTTCGCGGATCTCTGCTACTTTTTCTTCTGCTTCCTTTATAAGTGCGGGTCCTACTAGTGCACGTTCTCCAACTTCCGACCACATCAGGGGAGTTTTGCACTTTCTTCCATAGAGAGCTTCGAATGGTGACATGCCTAAGCTGGCTTGGTAACTATTGTTGTACGAGAATTCCGCATAGGGCAGACTCTGCTCCCAGTCCTTTCCGTAAGTCAGGACACATGCTCTCAGCATATCTTCCATAATCTGATTTATCCTTTCGGTTTGACCATCTGTCTGTGGGTGATATGCAGAGCTGAAATCCAACTTGGTGCCCATGGCCTGATGCAAGCTTTTCCAGAACCTAGAGGTGAATTGGGTCCCTCTATCCGAGACAATTCGGCTAGGCACTCCGTGTAACTTTACTATATTTTCTACATAAAGCTTTGCCAGCTTTTCTCCACCATAAGTGGTTCGTACAGGTATAAAGTGAGCCGATTTAGTGAGTCGATCCACTATTACCCATATGGAATCGTGTCCCTTCTGTGTTTTAGGTAGACCCACTACAAAGTCCATCCCTATCTCATCCCATTTCCACACCGGGATAGGCAAGGGTTGCAATAATCCTGCCGGTTTCTGATGTTCGGCTTTGATCCTTTGGCAAGTATCGCAATGAGCCACGAATCGTGCAATGTCCGCCTTCATTCCATTCCACCAATATTTTTGCCTTATGTCCATATACATTTTGGTGGATCCTGGGTGGATGGAGTAGGCCGAGTTATGGGCTTCGTCCATGATTAATTGCCGGAAATCTCCATTCCGGGGAACACAAATTCTATCCTCGTACCATAACGTTCCCTTATCGTCCACTCTGAAACCTGGCGCTTTGTTTTCTCCGGTTTGTTTGCAAATTTTCATTAATTCCTGATCCAATCGTTGGGCCTCTCTAATCCCATCATCTAGTGTCGATTGGACGTTTAGCACTTGGCTGGAACCTCGAGGAACAATGTGCACATTTAATCGTGCCATTTCCTCGCGCAGATTGTCATCCTTGAGTCCATAGGATTTCTGGCTTAAGGCGTCGGCTACCACGTTCGCCTTTCCGGGGTGATAATGGATTTCCAAATTGTAGTCCTTAACCAATTCCAACCATCTCCTTTGCCTTAGGTTTAAATCTGGTTGGGTGAATATATACTTCAAACACTTGTGGTCGGTGTAAACCTCACACTTATTTCCAATTAGGTAGTGTCTCCAAATCTTAAGGGCATGCACTATGGCTGCTAATTCCAAATCATGAGTCGGATAATTCTGCTCATGAGTCCAGAGTTGGCGGGAAGCATATGCGACGACTTTCCCGTCTTGCATCAGTACACACCCTAATCCTTGTCGGGATGCGTCACAATAAATGACAAAGTCCCGATGAATGTCCGGTAGAGTCAGCACTGGGGCGGTTGTCAACCTCTGCTTCAATTCTTGAAAACTTCTTTCACAAGATTCTGTCCAGGCGAACTTCTTCTCCTTAAGAAGTTTCGTCATGGGTCGGGCTATCTTCGAGAATCCCTCAATAAATCTCCGATAGTACCCGGCCAGTCCAAGAAAACTTCTGATTTCACTAACATTGGTCGGCCGCTGCCAGTTGGAGACCGCTTCGACCTTCTCTGGGTCCACTGCTACGCCTTCCGCGGTCAGAATGTGACCAAGGAAAGCTACTCTCTCCAGCCAGAATTCACACTTGCTGAATTTAGCATATAGCTTATGCATCCTCAGCCTTTCCAATACTACCCGCAGGTGTTGCTCATGTTCCTGAATACTCTTAGAGTAGACAAGTATGTCGTCGATAAAGACTACGACAAACTTATCTAGCTCGTCCATGAACACCTTATTCATGAGATTCATAAATAGGCAGGGGCGTTGGTTAGTCCGAAGGACATTACGGTGAACTCAAACTGCCCGTAGCGGGTGACAAAAGCTGTCTTGTGGATATCATTTTCCCTAATCTTGAGCTGAAAATATCCTGACCTTAAATCGATCTTGGAAAAGTACTTGGCTCCTTTTAGCTGATCAAACAGGTCATCAATCCTGGGGAGGGGGTACTTATTCTTAATGGTAACTTCATTCAGTGCCCGGTAATCTACACACAACCTCATACTTCCATCCTTCTTCTTGACAAACAGCACTGGGGCTCCCCATGGCGACGAGCTTGGTCTAATGAAGCCAATTCGCTGCAGTTCTTCTAGTTGTTTCTTTAATTCTGTTAACTCAGAAGCCGCCATCCTATAAGGTCTTTTGGCTATAGGGGATGTCCCGGGGATAAGGTCTATGACGAACTCTATATCCCTATCCGGCGGCATACCGGGAAGCTCTTCGGGGAATACATCTGGGTATTCGTTTACTATCGGGACTCCTTCTAAGGGCTTGGCTTCCATGCTAAATACCATTGGGTCAGATTTACTATCCCGGGTACGGCAGATCACTTGTACTCCTTCGTGGTTTGTTAGGTGTACCACTTTGTCGGTACAGCCTATGAGACCATTGTGCCGGCTTAACCAGTCCATTCCAAGGATCACGTCTATTCCCCCAGACTTAAGTACTACCAAATCTGCTAGAAAGTCTACCCCACTTAAATTGATCCTTACCCGTGGACAACCTAATTGACAATTGATGTCGCCTCCAGGTGTCCGGGTTAATAGGGGTGTTTTTAGTAGTACCGTAGGTATTTTGTGTTTCTCCACATAACTCGAGGATATAAACGAGTGCGACGCTCCAGAATCAAATAGTACTGTTGCCAGAGCTGAGTTGACTAAGTACTCACCGAGCACTACGCCCTGAGCTTCTTGAGCCTCCTGCGCGTCGATGTGATTGACGCGGGCTCGTCCAAATGATTGCTGCTTCACTTGCTGGCTGCCATCGTTGTTGCGGACGGGCACTCGGTTGGCACCGGTCAGGGCTGGTCTAGGCCCATTCACCGTGTTGGAGAAGGCCGATGTTGCCGGCTTATTCTTGGCATAAGGGCAATTGGCGATGAAGTGCCCTGTCTCACGGCAGTTGAAACAGGCCCTAACATTGTTGTTGTCGGAGGCGACCAGGCTTGTGTTGCTCTGCGGGGCCCTCATGGTATTCTGACTTTTAGGCTGTGCTTCAGGGGCTCGTGATCCTGTCACTTGGGACTGAGTCCTATACTGCATTGGGGCCTGAGATCTTGGTGCGGTGTAGTTGGAGTTCCTCGGTTTTTGGAAGCGGTCATGTTGGCGGGCCTTACTTTCCAGGAATTTGCGTTTATTATCCTTCCTTTCTTCGGCTTTGGCCCTTTCCGTGAGGATAGACTTGTTCATCAGGGTATTGAAGTCCGGATAGATCTGTGGGGTAAGCAAGGTCCGGAGTTCTGGGCTTAATCCCTTCTTGAACATATCTTGTTTCTTATCGTCGTCGCTCACTTCTTCCGGCGCATATCGGGCCAATTCTATGAACTGGTGGGTGTACTCTTCCACCGTCATGCTTCCTTGTTGTAGTGCGCGGAATTCATCCGCCTTGCGCTTCATGGTGGCTGAAGGGATGTGGTAGCGGCGGAACTCCCTTACGAATTCTCCCCAGGTGATGGTAGAGGCATCCTCGGCTGCAGCACAATAGTTTTCCCACCAGGATAATGCTGTTCCGGTGAGCTGGTCGGCTGCCAGAAGAACTTTGTCTCGGTCTTGGCATTCGAATGGCTCGAGCTTCCTCTGAATCACTCGCAACCAGTCATCAGCATCCAACGGGTTGCAGGACCCGGCAAAGGTAGGTGGCTTGGTCCTTAGAAAGGCCATCAGCTTGTCGTTCATATTCTGCCCTCGTGGCTGCCGGTTAATGAGGGCATTGGCCAGCGTCTCCAGTATGAGGGTCTGGTTATGGATTATCTGCGCCAAGTCTCCGAGGGGTGGGGGTGGTGGTAGTTGCTCTCCTTCTTGACTTCCTCCTCGGTTCTGGCTTACTTCTTGTTCTCCTTGGGGAAGATCTTGTTCAACGGGCTGTGCTCCGGCACTAGCGGCTACGGGGTTCCGGCCACGGGAGGCCCTCGCGACGTTCCGGGGGGTCACCTGTTGATCGGGTAGATTGGGGTTACGTTTATGTGATGTTTAAGTTGTTTAATTCGTATATATAAGGCAGAATCTACCTTCTGCCGGTACTCATATAAACAATCAGCACACAACAAACCAGCACACAACATCACAAACAACAAGCACAAACCGTTTTATTACTGCAAGGGGGGGTACAACTTGGGGGTACGACTAGGTCTCGTGCTACTTGGCCAGGGTCTTGTCCAAGGGCGCGACTTAAAAAAAGGCTGGGGGTACATTACCAGGGTGGCGTCGGTCATTCTACTTGCGGGGCGTGCCTTCTTCTGGGGCGGGGAGCGTGAGTGATCCTTGCTCGCTGTCCTCTGGATTTCCATTGATCCAGGGTTGCGCTGCAGCATCTCCTTCGGCGGCGGCAGCGGAACTTTCAGGGTCCTCGGGTGGGGCTTGTGTGTTTCTGAAGAGTGTCCCCCATCCTATGATGGGTGTCCCGAGTAAAATATGGTCTTCCCCAATTGCCGGGACTGGTGTCCCACTTCGGGTCCAATCTTGCATGCGCCAGTCTCGGGCTTGCCTGAGGCTTTCTTGGGCGACTGCTTCGTTACTGACCGCGGCTGCGGCTCTTGCCTCGGCGTGGGCGGCTCGGATCTGCTGTAATCTCACTGCGAGCTCCGCTTGCTCGGCTCGATGGGTCTGCTCCCTTAGAAGGTTGGCTTGCTCATCAAAGAGTTGGTCCAGGGCGGCTAGGTAAGTAGCCACTTGGTACAGGGGGCCTTCTTCGTGGCGACGTCGTTCCAGGTTTCTCATGCGTGCTTCCCAGACTGGGGTTCTGATGGCCAGCGGAAAGAACTTCGCTGGTGTGGGGGCGAGGTGTTCTTCAAAAATCCGGCACAAATAACGGAGTGCTTTTCTGATGGCCAAGGGGTAGGTGTCTTGGTGTCTAAACCCCGTGGCGATCGCTCGCCAAGGCTGAATGTCGGGGTAGCGGTTGCTCCTGGCGATGACCAGGATCACCCTGCAGCGGAGGGTACCATGGTGCTCGTACTCTCGGCTGTAGTACCTTGGGCGTTCTGTAACGCCAAGGTCCTCCAGGGTGTTGATTAAGAGGCCGGGAAAGCCAGGTGCTGCTTGGCAATCGCCCTGGGTCCATCCTTCCTCAGCCATCTGAAACATGAACAGGGTAAACAGTCTAGCACAGATACAGAAGGGAGTGGATGACATTTATTATTGCAATACGGGATACAATTTTCATGGGCACGGGGTTATTAGGGTCGGGTTCTAACTTGGAGTGCTAATCCTATTACGGGGATTCTTCCTCGGTCCTGATAGAGCGCTTCTTTATTGGAAGGAACCGATCCATCTCATTTTCGGTCTGAGTACCCTTATCCCAATGGGTTTCCATGGGTTCTTCTTCTTCTTCCTCTATCCATCCACCTATTCCGTTGCGGTTCTCGTATTCTTGCATCTGAGCTTGGAGGGCGGCTAAGGAATACTCGGCGTTTGCGGCTCTTGTCCGTTGTTCTTCCAGCTCCTGGGTTATCTTTTCAATCCCATGGATTAGCTGCCTCAGTTGCGCCGCCTGTTCGCGGTAAAGTGCATCCAAGCCAGTAAGGTAGATGGATAGGTGGGAGACCGTATCTTCTAGGTCTTCTTCTTCTCGTCCAAGTCCCCTCATTCGGGCAATCCAAGTGCGTCCTCTTCCTTCAGCGGGTGGGAAAAATCCCATAGAAGTCCGCTGAAGGTGGTGCCTGTAGAGCACACGCAGCCGTCGCAGGGCTTTACGAGCGGCCTTGCGGTAGGTGTCAGGGAAGCGGAAGCCAGCGGTGGAGATGAACCAAGGATCCACATCAGGGTAGCGGGTGCTTCTCTCCACAAAAACCATCATGTCGCACCGAAGGGTGCCTCCGGCGATGTACTCACGGTAGGCATACTCTGGTGGTTCCATAATCCCAACGCGTTCCAGGCTGAGCAATAGTAACTTGGGAAGGCCGAGCTTTGCGTGGCAGATTCCGTTAACCCATCCATTGCCAGCCATCTGGAACAAGGCAAAGACCAGTGGTAAGTGTTCGTGAAAAAAAAGAGCTGAGTTAGAGCAAGTCCTAGGGTTCGAAAGAGGGTCTCGTTTCTAGAGTTGCGTCCTACGGCCAGCCTACGGCTCTGATACCACCTGAAGCGTCCCCCCCATCAGGGAAGACTTAAAAGTGTTGCTTTATCAGTCCCAGGAGGCTGATAACACTTTATTACATCAGATGGTACATCACCGTACAGCTCTATGCGGTAATGGGCAGTGAAGCGCCACTATCGCGAGAATTACAACTACAACCCACACTACTACACTAACTACGAAAAGAGGATCATCAGAGTCTTGCGCCATGCGGAATCCAACGGTGGCCTCAACCACAGGCAAGACTGGGTGCAGGACGAAACCCTACTCGTTGTCTTCGGGGACGTAGTCTGGGTCTTCCACTGTAAAAGTAAGAATGGGGTGAGTACATACGTACTCAGCAAGTCCAATCATACCCACGGAGGGGGTTATAACAGAAATCAATGCACAGGACAGTCCAAGGGTAAGGTTAGGGTTTATTTGCGGAAAACTCGGTTATATGCAAAGGTTCGTTTAAAAACATTTTCAAAACAAGTTTTCTAGTACCAAGGAGCACATGATGTTAATCCACACAGGATCCAAGTTTTAAGCTGCTACCGGACTCCCCGTCCGCCGTAGCACACGGCACAACTGCCGGACACTTTCCAAACAACTCACTCCAGCCCAATCATTCCCAGAGAGAAACACTAGTTATGTGACCACACCATAACTTGCCCAATACCGTGGGCACGGCTATTCGAATAGATTTTAACTCTGCAGAGGTGTGCAACTTTACCCACAGGTGGGGTACCACAGCACGAACACCTTAGTGCCGGTGCAGATCCCAACAAAGCCATTACCCACCTTAGCTAGACCTGACTAGCCACCACGGGATCCATCAAGGGGTCATTCGACCTATCTCCGAGGTTTAACCGGGGCATAAGTCACACAGAGCTTATCCCCTTCTCCTTGATCACCCGTTGCTCTCAACTCTCCTGATGGCTATCAGGCTAACTAGTGGGATTTATGCTAAGCCGTTGCCCATACAACGGTCAAGTGGTTTGCACGACAGGAAGCTAGGTGAGATGACACATCAACTCGGTCCTTAGGGGTGACAAGATGGATATCTCCCTTCCTTGCCCTACCACACAGGTACGAGCACACCAACGGCAATTCACATAGAAATGCCATCCATCCCGTCTGACTCATCTTTCGAAACCACATTTTATTCCTTCCCACACACACACATTTTCTTTATAAAACCAGGTGGTCAAGGTACGGTTATCACAAACAAGGGTGGCTATCCTACCATGTTTTCAGCAAGCAAAACTATGCAATTTTATAAAACAGGCCACTGGGTTGTGTTTATGAAAACTAGGACAAAAACATGCATCAAAGGGCGGGATTGAACTTGCCATCGTCAAGTCCTTGCGGGAGGTCCTGATCGAAGCACTGTCCCTCGAGTTCGGGGTCGCAGAACTGGTCCTCGGTTGCTTGGTCGCAGTCGGGAACTCCTTCGCTCACTCCGTGTCCTACGACGCAAACAAACAGGCATGCAATCAAGCGAAAGAACTAAAAGCTTTTATCGTTGAGCTTGAATCGGAAATAATTTAGTTACGGGGGTAGGGGTAATATTTTTGGGTGGTTTCTTAATGGCAGGGCTAGAACTATACTAGAAAGGGTGTGGTAAAGTTTCGGGTCGATTGGAGGTCGTTTCGCACATAAAATGACGGGTCAAGGACGGTTTCAGGGATTAAACGGGGGTCCAGGGGCTTGTTTGTAAGTATCTGGAAAGAGTAGGGACTTATTTGTAAATCCTAGAAATACTCGGGGCATGCTAAAGAGTGTCGAGTATGTCCTAGGCCTATGGTGCGGAGGGTTTGGTTTGAATTAATGAGAAGAGCAGGGTCCTTTTTAGTAAAAAGGGGTGAATAAGACGGAAAAGGTTCTATAAGCAATAAAGTGAGAAAGGGGGGGGGGGGGGGGGTTTGGGCAAAAGCCCCTTCTTCCTCCTCTCCTCCCCTGTGACTGAAACAGAGGAGGGGGGCAGGGGCGACGGTGGCGGGTGGCGCCGGCCGGCCAGGGCCCACGAGCGGCCCGGAGCAGGGGGAAAAGGGAGGGGAGGGCGAGGGGAACCGGTCCCCGGCCTCACCTCGGGCCGGGATGGCGTGTGCAGGCGGGGCGACGGAGGCCGATGGGCGGCGGCCGTGCGAGGCGCGGCGGCGGTGCGGCTGCGTTCCGGGGGCGGGCACGCGCGTGCGCGAACGGCGCGGTGAAGCGCGGGCCAGGGCGGGGCGCGGACACGGCGCGGCGCACGGCGCGGCGCTCGGCCACGCGCTACGCGTGCGCGCGTCGTGGCGTGGCCGGGGTGGAGCGGCGCCCGGGAACAGGGGAGAGGAGAAGGGAGGAGAAGGGGGAAGAAGAGAGGAGGGAAAAGAAAAGGAAAGGGGAAAGAAAAGAGAGGAAAAAGGAAAAAAAGAATAGGAGGGAGAGAGAAAAGGAGAAAAGAAAAGAGAGGGAGAAAAGGAGGGGCGCGTCGGCGCCGGTCGCGGCGGCGACCGCGGCCGGTCGGCCACGCGCGCGCGGGACTCGCGCGCTGCACGAGGAGCGCCAGTGCTAATCGCGGCGGGCGGTCGCGCGTGAGCGGTGCGGGATGAGACGGCGGTCAGGCTCGCGTCGGCCGTCAGTGTGACGGTGAAACGGAGAGAGTCAGGGTTTTACGACGAATAAATTTTCGGTCAGGACACTTTAACGCGTAGTTTAAATTTGAAATTTTCGGGGCATCACAGGAGGTTCCTTTTATAGTGCGGCGGCGCTGCCTTGGCGTGCGGGCCCGAAGGAGGGGAGGTCGCCGGGGATTTCAGGCCGTTGCGCGCCTGGGAGGAAGAAGGAGAGGGAGAAGAGGCGCTGTCGCGCGGGGCCGGCCTGGCAGAGAGAAAAAGGAGAGGAGGGCGCGTGGGGTGGCCGGACTGAGGGAGGAAGTGGGCCGGGGCGTGGCCCATGCGGGAGGGAGAGAGGAGAGGGGGGGCCCGAGGGGGGAAAGAAGAGGGGGAGAGAGATAACTGGGCCGGGCCTATGAGGTTTGGTTTGCTTCCTTCCCTTTTCTCTTTTCTTTTCTATACTCAAACATTCAAACAAAACTGTTTGGATTCAAATAAATTTGAATTCAAACCCTATAAACTCCACACAATTAAAACAATGCTCCAGCATGAATGCACAAGCAAGTTGATCCTATAATAAATTTTAATTTCTTGCGTTATAAAATTACTTTAAATGCGAGATAAATTAGAGAAAAACCCTGGAAAATTTGGGAAAATTACATTAGGGTGTTACAAACCTACCCCCCTTACAGGAATCTCATCCCGAGATTCGAATAGGCTAGCTAGCAAAGAGATCGGGATATGTCTTCCTCAGCTCATCTTCTCGCTCCCAAGTAGCTTCGTCCTCTGTGTGATGACTCCACTGAACACGGCACATCTTGATCTTCTTGTTTCTGGTAACTCTCTTGGATGTCTCCAGAATCTTCATCGGATGCTCGGTGTAAGTCAGATCTTTCTGTACATCCAACCCTTCTAACGGTGCTTGCTCCTCTGGCACCCTCAAGCACTTCTTCAGCTGAGACACGTGAAACACATCATGCACCACTGAGAGGTTGGGAGGTAACTCCAAGCGATATGCCACTTCACCTTTCCGTTCCAACACCTTGAACGGGCCAATATATCGAGGGGCTAACTTTCCTCTCACATTAAACCTGCGGATTCCTCTCATCGGCGAGACCTTCAGATATACATGATCACCCACTGCAAAGGTCAAATCTCGGCGACGAACATCCGCGTAACTCTTCTGACGAGTCTGAGCGACCCTCAGATTCTCTCGCACCTGCTGTACCAACTGTTCTGCCTCCTCAACAATATCCGGAACAAATACCTGCCTCTCGCCAATCTGATCCCAATACAGCGGAGTCCTGCACTTCCGACCATACAGGGCCTCGAAAGGAGATTTCTTCAGACTGGCCTGATAACTGTTGTTATACGAAAACTCTGCATACGGCAGGCATTTATCCCAGCTGGTACCATACTGCATAGCGCAGGCTCGAAGCATATCCTCCAACACTTGGTTGGTTCTTTCTGTCAGCCCATCTGTCTGAGGATGATAAGCAGTGCTGAAACGCAGCTTCGTATCCAACGAATCATGCAACTGCTCCCAGAACCGTGAAGTGAACTGAGATCCTCGATCAGATATAATTTTCTTCGGAACACCATGCAGACAAACGATTCTGGAGATGTACAACTCTGCGAGTCTAGCGCCGGAGTAAGTAGTGTTCACCGGAATGAAGTGGGCAACCTTCGTCAACCGATCCACTACTACCCATATGGAGTTATACCCTTTCTGAGTACGAGGCAAGCCAACAATGAAGTCCATAGTGATTTCCTCCCATTTCCACTCTGGAATCTTCAACGGCTGCAATAGACCTGCTGGCCTCTGATGCTCTGCCTTGACATGCTGAGAAGTGTCACAGATAGCCACGTACTCCGCAACTGAGCGCTTCATTCCGTACCACCAGAATCGTTCCTTGAGATCATAATACATCTTCGTGCTGCCTGGGTGAATGGAATATGCCGTATCATGAGCCTCACTCAGGATCAGCTTCCTGAGATCTCCTACATCCGGCACACATATCCGACCCTTGTACCACAAGGTACCCTGATCATCCTCCCTAAAATGAGGTGCTTTGCCAATCTTGAGCAGCTCACGAATCTCCTGCAGCTTCTTATCTTCTTTCTGATGTTGTCTGATCTCTGCCTCTAGAGTGGGTTCTGCCTCGAATGATGCACTCGAGGTATGATGCAAGAAACCCAGACTCAACTGCTCAAACTCCTCGCATAACTCCTGAGGCATTTGAAAAGCCACGGCCATGTTAACATAGCTCTTTCTGCTCAGAGCATCTGCTACAACATTGACCTTGCCCGGATGATAGTGAATCTCCAGGTCATAATCCTTGACCAATTCTAGCCATCTTCTCTGCTGCATGTTCAGCTCACTCTGAGTGAAAATATACTTGAGGCTCTTGTGATCGGTGTAAATATCACACCTCTGCCCAAACAAGTAATGCCTCCATATCTTCAGAGCATGCACAACTGCGGCTAGCTCCAGATCATGAGTGGGATAATTCAGCTCGTGCCGACGCAACTGCCGCGAGGCATAAGCTATCACTCTGCCTTCCTGCATCAGGACACAACCAAGACCATCCCTCGAAGCATCACAATACACTGTGAACCTCTTGCTCTGGTCTGGCAGAGTAAGGACTGGCGCCGTAGTTAACCTCTTCTTCAGCTCCTCGAAGGCCTTCTGACGCTCATCAGTCCAAGAGAAATCCACACCCTTCTCCAGCAAGGAAGTCAAAGGCTTCGCAATCTTGGAGAAATTCTCAATGAACCTCCGATAATAACCTGGTAAGCCCAGAAAAGAGCGGACTTCCTTCACTGTCTGTGGTACCACCCAGTCAAGCACATCCTTCACCTTCCCGGGGTCCACAGCAATACCTCCCTTGGAGATCACATGACCGAGGAATGGAACCTCGTCAATCCAGAACTCGCACTTGCTGAGCTTGGCATACAGCTTGTGCTCTCTGAGCCTCTGCAATACAAGCCTCAGATGTTTCTCATGCTCTGCTTCTGACTTGGAATATATCAGGATATCATCAATGATTATCACCACAAAGGTGTCTAGATAATCCATGAAAACCTTGTTCATCAGATGCATGAAGAAAGCCGAAGCATTGGTCAAGCCAAAGGACATGACCGTATACTCATATAGCCCATACTTGCAGGTGAATGCCGTCTTCGGAGTATCCTCAGAACGAATCTTCAGCTGATGATAACCCGAACGCAGATCAATCTTCGAGAATACACAAGCGCCCTGAAGCTGATCGAAGAGATCCTCAATACGCGGCAATGGATGTTTGTTCTTGATAGTGACTGCATTCAGATCCCGATAATCGACGCACATTCTGTTCGCTCCATCCTTCTTCTCTACAAGCAATACAGGAAAAGCCCAAGGAGAGAAACTACGACGGATATAACCCTTAGCTAGCAACTCGTCGATAGTCTTCTTAACTTCCTCATGCTCAACAGGAGCCATACGATAGGGCCGCTTAGCAATAGGAGCTGTGCCAGGCAAGAGATCAATAGAAAACTCAATATCGCGATTAGGTGGCATACCTGGCAAATCATCCAGAAAGACATCCGGAAATTCAGACACCACGCGAATACCATCCGTGGGTCTAGCCTCCATCTGATGAAGAAATCCAGATGGCTCTGAGGCACCCACAGTAACATCATGACCATCCGATGCTGACAGAAGAACCGTCCTCTGAGCACAATCTATCCGGACTCCCCACTTAGCAAGAGTCTCCATCCCGAGGATCACATCAATACCCTTGGTGTCTAGCACCATCAGATTAGCACTGAACTCTACCCCCTTATGACAACACTGACTCTGGGACAGATAACATGAGACCTCAACTGCCCTCCCGGTGAAGTTACTAACATGCCCCTCTTTAATGTGCTAGTATGAATACCATGATGCTCAATAAAAGACTGGGTGATGAAAGAATGCGTAGCACCAGTATAAAAAAGCACCGTAGCAGGATGGGTGTTGACGATGAACGTACCAATAATCACGTTGGGAGCCTCGGCCGCTGACTCGACCGTCACGTGGTTCACCCTGCCTTGAGCTGGAGCCTTGGGCGGCGCTGCACGGCCCTGCTGTCCTGCCTGCGCCTTCCGGGGACAGACGTTGGCGTAGTGCCCCGGCTCGCCGCAGTGGAAGCACACTCGAGGAAGTGCAGCAGCCTGCTGCCCAGGAGGAGGAGTAGGCACTCCCTGCCTAGGAGCTGGTGGGGCCGGTGGAGCCGAGCGTGCCGGAGGCACTGGAAGCCTCTGGCCCGGTCCCGCCTGCTGCTGCTGCTGCGGACGAGGCGGGTACTGCTGCTGGCGCTGCTGGTACTGCTGGACCTGCCTCTGGTGCTGCTGCTGCGGGTACTGGTATCGAGGCCGAGTGTTGCTACCCGACGCAACAAGAGCCATCTTTCTCTTCTTGTCCTCAATCTCCCAGCGTTTGCGCTCGGTGTTGAGGGCAGCATCAACCAGCTGGTTGAAGTTGTCGAAGCGGTGGTTCATGAGCGCGTACTCCAGGTGGTCATCCAGTCCCTCCCTGAAGCGCTCCTGCTTATCGCCATCATGGGTGACCTCAGCGGGGGCGTAGAGAGCGAGCTGGAGGAAGCGGTCACGGTACTCAGTCACCGTCATAGCTCCCTGAAATGATAATCACCGGAAAGAAGATGGGAATTTACTCAGCGTTTCTTACAACTAGGGTGGGTTTGAGCTCAAAAAAAAATCGCGGAAAGATTTTACTCGAATTTTACCTGCTTAAGCGCAAGGAACTCCTTGTGCTTCATCTTCATCACTCCAGCAGGGATGTGGTGGTGCCTAAACCGCTCCCGGAACTGGACCCAAGTGAGAGTGTCGCGGTCCCGAGCTGGGTAGGACTCCCACCAGTCGAGGGCTGAGCCTCGCAGCTGCCCTGCTGCGTACAGGACTCGCTCCCTATCGTCGCACTGAGCGACGTCCAACTGGCGCTCCACTTGACGAAGCCAGTCGTCAGCCTAAAGTGGATTAGCCGCATGAGAGAACGTCGGCGGGTGACCCCTCAGGAAATCCGCGCTTCTGTCGCGGGGCTGCTGCGGTGGAGGAGGTGGCGGCTGAGCGTGGATCTGCTGCAGCGTCTGAATGGTGTTGTTCAGGGTGGCCATCATCTGCATCTGGAGCTGGAAGAACTGCTCCAGAGTCAGAGGTGGAGGCATCGGCAGCGGCTGGTCAGTGCTCTGGTTATTCTGCCCCTGCTGGCCAGAACCGGTGCCGGTGCTCCTGGTGTTCACCATCTGTTTGCAGCACAGCGAAATTTATAAGAGATAGATATGGTATATCTTCGGGGAGGAAAACTCTGATAGGATAAAATAGAGAGGAAGGAATGTACGGTTTTACCCCCAACGTTCTAACTCAGCTTTTGATTATTTAATTCAGGAATGTACGGTTTTGCATGAGCAAGTCTTGCTTCTAACTATGCAATCAACCAAAAATCCAAATCAAACATTGGCACAATAACAAACATTCAATATTCACAACTTAGTCGAGTTTATCACACTACTCGACTAACACTCTCGTTCTAGTGTATTATCATTGGGATAGCTTAAACTTATAGCTTATAGGGTTAGACACTCGGGCCAATGTCTACGGAAAACTCCAGCTATTTCTCAGAAAGGACAGGAGAGAGATAGCAAATCAAGGACTTAAGGCTCAAAGAATAGAAGTAGAAACGAATGTTTGGGTTTTGCGGAAGCAGAGCAAGCGAAAAGAAGTCCTAAACTCGACCAGTTCTATCTAGGCTTCGTCCTATAGTCGACACGGCTCTGATACCAATCTGTCACACCCGATTTATAAGAACATAAATCGAGCAATCATATATGCGCCAGGATCAAGTCACGCATATATACAACAGATTATCAAGATATCACAACACATGTCACGAATAAAAGCGTATAAATTATAAAATGAATATCTTTATTACAACTGAATCAAGAATCAGTTCAAGGAATGCGGAAGCGTAAAATAAATACATGAAGAGTAGGGCGCCACAGGGACATCAACTGGGAGACAACGGCTAGAAATCGTCGAGTCCGCCGATGTAGTCCTCCACGTCGCCTAGTACTGAGCAGCAGTCGAAGATATTCCAAAGAGAACAGAAGAGAGGAAGAGGCAAGTGTGAGTACACAACTTGTACTCAACAAGTATAACACGAGCATGAGGCTCTAGGGTTAGCTGACTCAACTGCAGTAGCTTTTAATCTTGGCAAATTTTATTAAAACTATTTACTATAAGTAGATGAATTACCATAAACCCATATTGCATAAGAAATCAATCAATATTAGTTAAGAACTACTGAGAAACCAACCAAACCAAAACCACCCGGGGAAATCTCCCTAATCAAAGGTTGATAACCCCACTAATCAAAAGGAGGATCTGGGCCGCTCATGACTGTGAGCATAGCTGATATATCAGTTTTACACTCTCGAGAGGTTGCACAACTTTACCCACAAGTCGTGAGCTACGCTAGTTGTTCATCACACTTCCTTAGGTGAGATGGCTAGCAAGCACACTACGAGACCATTACAAAGGATCACGTTGGTAAGGTGTAACCGCTAAGGATTCTGGATCAGCAACGATGGGGCCCACCTCCGGGGGTACAAGACACACAGCACAGACCAAGCCGGAGGAGCAGGGACCATTGAAGCTTACCACCCCTCTTGCCCACGCAGGTAAGTTACTCCCGAACCAACACGACCTAATTAGTAAGTCAAGACCGTCTCATTCCAGTCTTGTGGTTGCGCGGTTGTCCCAGGTTGTCGCTCTATGAACCGGTCCTTATGGAGAGTGGCCAACCAAGCACTAAGCACCGTGCTGGCCCCCTAAACCAAGTTTCTAACAAAACACCTTTTACGGAGACGTGAGCCACTCAAGCACACAGCACAGAGGGCCATGCTCAGGATTAAGTTGCATAAGACCATTAATCAAATTTAATTAAAAAGGACCAAGTTTGTTATAGCGCAGCAACCTAGCACAACTAACCAAAATGCAACCCAAGGATATATATATATATAGGATATAAAGTGGCTAGGAAAGTCCTTATAGGCATACAATATTAAAATGCAGTATGAAATCTGTATTTAAAAGTGATAGGATGTTCATGTTATACTTGCCTTCCTCAAAACTCTCCTGCTGCTGCTCAAACTGCTCAGAAGATACCGGTTCAGCCTGTTAGTTTTGCTAAAGAGTCCCTGGCTTTTTCTAGAATCAACCCGCAGTCCACCCGTAGTTCAAAAATAATTATGGTTAGGTCCTGTTTTATGCTTTTAGGCCCCTGGGCTTTCCAGTTTTCATGCCTGCCGTCCAAGTCCTGGGTTTTCACGTGCTAGCCCCTGTGTCTACCCCTTTATTTGCATTTAGACCCTCGGTTTTTGCGCAGAACCCTTAGAACCTTCAGTTTTCTTACAAATAGGTCCCTGGACCTTGTTTTAGCCCTAGATTTTGCGTTTAGCTCCGTTTTAAGCGCTCTTTATATCCACGCGATCGTTGTAACGCGTAGAATAGCTTTAGACTAGTTTTGTGTACTGTTTTGATGAAATGTTGTACTGTCTCTTATATTTTGTCCTTGTTTGCATGTATGTGTATGTGCGGGACCCTGTTTTGGCATTACGATCGTGAGTAGACGCAGAGCCTTTGGACCAGTACCAGGAGCCGCTATCTTCTAAGCAGTTTGAGCAGCAGCAGGAGAGTTTTGAGGAAGGCAAGTATAACATGAACATCCTATCACTTTTAAATACAGATTTCATACTGCATTTTAATACTGTATGCCTATAAGGACTTTCCTAGCCACTTTATATCCTATATATATATCCTTGGGTTGCATTTTGGTTAGTTGTGCTAGGTTGCTGCGCTATAACAAACTTGGTCCTTTTTAATTAAATTTGATTAATGGTCTTATGCAACTTAATCTTGAGCGTGGCCCTTTGTGCTGTGTGCTTGAGTGGCTCACGTCTCCGTAAAAGGTGTTTTGTTAGAAACTTGGTTTAGGGGGCCAGCACGGTGCTTAGTGCTTGGTTGGCCACTCTCCATAAGGACCGGTTCATAGAGCGACAACCTGAGACAACCGCGCAACCACAAGACTGGAATGGGACGGTCTTGACTTACTAATTAGGTCGTGTTGGTTCGGGAGTAACTTACCTGCGTGGGCAAGAGGGGTGGTAAGCTTCAATGGTCCCTGCTCTTCCGGCTTGGTCTGTGCTGTGTGTCTTGTACCCCCGGAGGTGGGCCCCATCGTTGCTGATCCAGAATCCTTAGTGGTTACACCTTACCAACGTGATCCTTTGTAACGGTCTCGTAGTGTGCTTGCTAGCCATCTCACCTAAGGAAGTGTGATGAACAACTAGCGTAGCTCACGACTTGTGGGTAAAGTTGTGCAACCTCTCGAGAGTGTAAAACTGATATATCAGCTGTGCTCACAGTCATGAGCGGCCCAGATCCTCCTTTTGATTAGTGGGGTTATCAACCTTTGATTAGGGAGATTTCCCCGGGTGGTTTTGGTTTGGTTGGTTTCTCAGTAGTTCTTAACTAATATTGATTGATTTCTTATGCAATATGGGTTTATGGTAATTCATCTACTTATAGTAAATAGTTTTAATAAAATTTGCCAAGATTAAAAGCTATTGCAGTTGAGTCAGCTAACCCTAGAGCCTCATACTCGTGTTATACTTGTTGAGTACAAGTTGTGTACTCACACTTGCCTCTTCCTCTCTTCTGTTCTCTTTGGAATATCTTCGACTGCTGCTCAGTACCAGGCGACGTGGAGGACTACATCGGCGGACTCGACGATTTCTAGGCGTTGTCTCCCAGTTGATGTCCCTGTGGCGCCCTACTCTTCATGTATTTATTTTACGCTTCCGCATTCCTTGAACTGGTTCTTGATTCATTTGTAATAAAGACATTCCTTTTATAATTTATACGCTTTTATTCGTGACATGTGTTGTGATATCTTGATAATCTGTTGTATATATGCGTGACTTGATCCTGGCGCATATATGATGGCTCGATTTATGTTCTTATAAATCGGGTGTGACAGTAAGAATTCAAACCACGCTCGAACGTACTCCCCGACACAGATGGGGAGGTACTGGATGATGAAGTAATCATCATCCGCTCCTCCGGCTTGACAGGCGAGCCGGAAGTCTTCCAACCATACAACGGGGTTCGTCTCCCTGGTGTACTTGGCGATATTAGGGCGGTTAGAAGTGCGCTGGGAATGGCTCTTTCTGGATGCGACACCCAAAGGCCGCAGGCCCAGCCGTCTAGACTGGGGCTCCGGTCGCCGTCCTAATCACACGGTTGCCCACCACGATTGGCGATGCCCTCCTCGTGCACATATTTGAGCACACATGTCGGGGGAGTTATCACTCTCAAGTTGGGTTTTTATGGTGCTTATCCAAATTTTCACAAGTGGTCTTAATGATGGATAAGTAACATAAAAACCCAAACCATGTTAGCAATTTACTCTTGTGTGAAGTGCTAACTTGCAATGCGCCTAAATTCCATATCTTTGGAGAGTTGTCATCAATAATCAAAAAGGGGGAGATTGAAAGGTGCTTGTTTGGTTTTGGTAATTGAGTGACAACCTAGATGGACTAATAAGTGATTATGTTGAGATACATAGGTGATTAGTGCACACAAAGACACTAGTACGAGCAACATGTGCCACAATGACGAAATGGCTAAGTGTTGATGCTATGCTCATATAGTGTGATGAAGGACTCATTGCATATGAGACATGACATGGAGTCTTGTTGCTAGATGGAGAAGATCAAGACAAGGCTTTGCGTCGATGGACCGGTTGCAAGTGTGAAGGGCAAGTTGGAGGCTTTGAAGCGACATGCCGCACGTGGTGGGTGTCGGTGTTTAACCGGCTGCCCACCATGGGATATACCCAAGATGGTAAGTTTTTGGTGAGGGGACGCCGAGATTAGGAACTCGAAGGTGCAAGGCACACAAGACTTAGACAGGTTCGGGCCGCACGGAGCGTAACACCCTACGTCCTGTATGGTTTGTATTGCCTTCTGTATAGAATGACCTAATGATCTTCTGTTTCGAGGGGGTCCCTGACCTCCCTTATATATCCGAGAGGCCAGGGTTACAAAGATGCTGACCAACCTTTGCCGAGGGATCCTACTAGAACATGTCTCGGATAGATCCTCTCCGTGTTGGTTAGCTCTATCTCCTATTTAAACGGGATAAATAAAAGATAAACAAATGAATAAGAGATAAGACGAACTTAATCTCTTAAACCTCCGTAGACTACGCTACATGCCCAGCCCGGTAGCCCCGGGTCTGACAAGCCCCCGAGCTCTTCGTAGCTGAGTACTGCAGGCTTATCGAGTACTTTCGAAGTAGTCTTTGACTTCTTCTGAAGCTTCATCTTGAAACCCTGCTTCGAGTACTTCCTTGGCCGCATCGAAGCTATGAGGTGCTCATGCCCCGAATTTTAGTTCTGTTATGGTGTGCGATTGAAAAATCGCACTCCATATGGAGTAGCCCCCGAGCCTCAGATTGAATCGGAGAATCAGGCTGAGGGTCCCATTAATTTGTAATCCTCCTTATCCTTCAAAGAAACTTGAAAAATAAGTAGTCGATGCCACGTACCCCGCAGCCCCCGAGCCTTGAATCCAAATCCCACGAAATTGGAGATAAGGGTCCAAAAAATCGTGGCATACAGGCTAAACAATGACACTGTAAGAGGAGACCAAAGTGATGGTACAAATGATGCAATTAGACCAAAGATTCGAAAAACCCCTTCTTTCGGGCTAATTGGCCCTGAAAAAATGATTAATCAAATATTCAATCTAATCAGACCACCAAGTGACCCCTCACCTTCGGAATATTCCACAAAACGACTCTTGGTCTTCTAAACAGTAACTTTTCCCCATCCCGCAGGTTACTTAACCCCGCGGCCATAGGAGGGAAAATTGTGCTTTCAGTCCGCATTCCGCCAAAAACCACCAAAACCCCAATCTGAGCCGGACGCCGCCGCCACTGCCCAAGGAGATCCTCCTACTCCAACTTCCCCGCCCCTCTCCCTGCAGCCCCCGAGCATCTCGTGGCGTAGCGCATTGGAGATGGCGCCTAAGAAGTCGGAGATCGAGGGGAAGAAGAGAGCGGCAGAGCCATCAACCGAGGAATGGTCACACAGTAAGTGCTCCCTTAACAATCTGAACAAACTGGTTTCCGAGGGGTTGCTCCAAGAGAAAAACCTTGTTAACTGGCGCCCCTCTTTCCATGAACCTTTCCCCATGGAGAATGTCGACGAAATCGTCACATTCTTCTATTTTGCCGAACGGGGATTGGCCCTCCCCACTTGTTCTTTCTTCCGCGGCCTTCTTTACTGCTACGGGCTTGAGCTCCATCACCTCAACCCGAATTCCATCTGCCACATCTCCATTTTCATCCACTTTTGTGAAGCATTTCTCGGAATTGAACCCCACTGGGATCTATTCCGCTTCCTCTTCCGCGTGAAACCCCAGCCAACCACGAAAAAACTCGCCGTGGTAGGGGGCGCCGGCATCCAGCTGCGACAGCAGGCCGGCGAGAAATACCTTGCATATAGATTCCCCTCCAACCTTCCTGGGTGGAAAAACCTCTGGTTGTACATCGAGAACCATGCTCCCCCCTGCCGACGAAGTCGAGCAAACCGCCCGTGGTGAGGGGGGAGTGGAACCTTGAACCCTCCGGCATGGAAATGATTCAAGTCAAGGAGCTGCTGGAGGCCATCGATGCACTGAAGAAGGAGGGGGTGACCGGCGCCTCCGTCATGTTCTCCTTTTACAAGCGCCGCGTCCAACCCATCCAGCAGCGTTGTAATCTGGGCTTCGAGTACACCAGCCCCGCTGACCCTTCTCGTATGTGCACAGAAGAGGTACCTGATGAAGTCGCGCTCCAGCGTGTTCAGCGGGTGCTGCTGGACGCGAACGCCGTGCCATACGTGCCCGCTCTGTTCTCCGCGCAAAATCCGCCCCCGCCGGTGAGTGTTCGACTTCTTTTACTGAACAAATCTGTTACTGCGCCGATGGTGTACTGAAAAACTTTTCTGCAGGGGCACTCGGAGTTGTACTGCAGCTACCCGCCGCAGCCGGACCTCCCCCGAGCGTATCACCTCCTCCCCTCTGCGGCTGCAGCCGCCAAGAAGGCTCGCCTTGCTGCGGCTCAAAGCCGCAACGAGTCCGCCGAATGCGCGAGCCCACGGGCGGGGGAAGAAACCGGAGAAGGACCGCGCCCGGCCGCCGCCGTTGCCACCAAGACAACTCGCCCTGCTACGGTTCGAGGCAGCGGCGAGTCCTCCGAGTGCGTGGACTCGCCGGCGAGTGAAGGAACCGAGGGGGTAGCGCGCCGGGAGAGCTCCTCCGACCAGAGCTTGGAGTTGGCCGGCGCTTTGCCACCGGTGCCGAAGGGCCAGCGGCAGATGCGCAAACGCAAGGCCGAAGAAGTCGAGTCCTCCAGGTACGGAGTTGCTGTTTTGGCCAGTTACCAAGTTCCAATGATGCCGAACACTAACAGCACCGCCTTGCAGTCTTCCTGCTCCACCACCCGAATCTGAACCCGAAAGGGTGGGGACAGGCCCCTCCGACATCGCGGCGGTGACAATTGCCGTGGCGGAAACCCCTCCATTGGCCGGCCAAGCCTCGCCATCAGCGACGAGTGTTCCTCGGCGGGCCTGGCGGGTGAAGAAGGCTGCCAAGAAGAAGTCGACACTGTAAGTTTTGCTTCGATCGCTTGAAAAGCTTGACCGCGCCTGCGTGGATAACCATGTTGTCGATGTCGCCAGGGCTGCAAGTGCGGTGCAACTCCAGCTGGAACCGGGCAGGGCTGCGGCGCCTGCCTCAGCTGCAGCAGCCCCCGAGCCCTCGGCGCCTGGGGGGCCTGTACCCGCAGAGGTGGCCCCTGAAGCAGATGCGGGGCTCCCCGACTTGCCGCCTCCCGAGTCCCGACAAGAAGGAGCCGGACCCGGTGGCGATGAACAAGTCGTGGCCCCGGAAGCGGATGCGGGGCTCCCCAACTTGCCGCCTCTCGGGTCCCGGCAAGAGGGAGCCGGGCCCAGTGGCGAGGAACAAGTCGTGGCCCCTGGTGCCGCTCCTACCAGTGGTACAGGTACGCGCTTACCCGCCCGCGGCTTGATGCCAGGGTTCGGGGACAATGTGGTGACTATTTCGTATGCGTGCAGGTGTCCAGCCGCCGCCGTCCGGGGATGCCGCCGGGCCCTCGGAGAGTCCCCGTGAAGTGCTGAGGACCGGGCCAGGGTACCAGAACATCATCACCACCGACCTGGTGGATGATCTTCTGCTAACGGCCGAGAACCTGAAGACCTTCAAGAGCACCTTCAAGGAGTTATACAACTTCTCCATGGTAGTACTCGCGTAAAGTTCCGGGTGTGTGCATTGGTGAGTTGTTTAGTACTCATTCTCCTCCTTTGGCACAGCATGTGATTACCAAATCCTAGAAGAAGTCGGAGAAACTCCGCGCGGTTGTGAGTGACGCGCGGGAGTTAGGTGCCCTGCACGAGCGCATCTCCGAGGAGAAGACGAAGAACTGCTATCTGCAGCGCGAGCTTGATATGATGAAGCAGGAAAGGACTCGAGAGACCTGGCTGCTCAAGAATGACCTGAAGAACCTTGAAGAGGCCAACTCCGAGCTCCAACAATGGGTCAAGGAGCAACAAGCAGAGTACCAGGGGCAGCTCAAGGCAGAAAAGAAGGCGCACCAAGGTAGGCCCCCACTTCCTTCGAGTACTTTTCCTTAGTGATTTCCCTTGCTTGCTGAAACATCTTCACCACAGAGCTTAGGAAAGTAATAAAACACAAAGAGGAGCTGCTTACTGACGTGAAGAATATGCTGTATCGTCGTACAGATGAAGTCGAAAGGCTGCGGAAGGTGATCGACGACACTGAACGTCAGTTCGTCGACTGCCTTCAGCAAGTCAAAGCGCTGGGCGAGAGGGATGAGCAGCGGCGCAAGGAGCTGGAGGACCTCCAGGGAGCCGCCCAGGAACTGGTGGACATGGTGGACCCGCTAGAAGAAGGCGAGGTAGGCCCGCGGCCCCTGCTGGGACGGCTCCGTGAAGCCCCGAAGAAAATGCTCAAGTTCTTATCCGAAGCTCCAGTCGCTTGCGTAAGCAACGCCCTTGCATATGTAAAGTCCTTCGTGCCCAATGCGCAGTTAGGCATTTTTGCGCAGGGGATGGCGGCAGACTGCTCGGACGAGCGTTTTGAAGAGTACCTGCGTGAAGCCCAACCTGTAGCAGAACAAATTGTACACAGTGTACTGCAGGATTAGGGTATGAGGAACAAGTACTCGTTCTCTTGTATATATGTTTATGTCGATGTCTCTACTTGTGTGTGTGTGTGCCTATGCTGAGCGAATGTCCAGGCTTACAAGGCGCAAGTAGTAGACACTACCCCGGGGTGCAACGACCCTGAAGGTAGCCGTAGCTCCGTGTAGGAACTCGTCTAACAAGTGGCCCACAACCCGAAATTGTAGGCCTAAACTCGTTAGGAAGGAACGCGAGCATCGTCGCGGGATTGCCGTGCGTAGGGCGAAAAATTAGGACTAGCTCGAGTGCGGCGACTCTGAGTGTAGTCGAAAATCGCTCCTGCTTATGAGCGTGCTCCGTAAGCTGTGTAAGACCCGGGCGGATGGATCGGGCTTGTTAGGAGCAGGTGCGGTCGTTGCCGCGTTTTGGCCATTCTTTTGGCAAAAACATGACTGTTCTGAGTGCCGCCACTCAGGATGTAGTCGAGGTAGCTCTTCATGCGAGCCTGTCCAACGTGCTGTTTTGAGCCAGTCGAGCGGATCAACTGAGTTGGACAAAGTGCGACTTCGGTCGCGTGCGACCACCCAAGGTCGCGGCGGAACTCGATATGTCGAGAAGTTTTAGCCGGAGCAGATGGTTCGACAAAAAGTAAAGTCGATAAGTTGTGAATGTAGTCACAACTTTATTCACGACAAGCGGCCAGTCTACACGAGTCTTGGTTCGTGGCCGTGGCTGTCGTGCGCCGGAGAATGAATGTTCAACCCGAATATTGTGGCTCATAGCCTCCAATATGCATCGAAGAAAGGAGATCTTCCAAGCCCCTGAGGAATTCGGATATCGCCAGGTATTTGCTTATGGGTAGAACTTAAGCAGGTGTTGGACGTTCCAGGAATTTGGGATGTCCTGGCCCTCGGGGCATTGTAATCGATACGACCCTGGCCGTGTGACCTGCTTGACGACGAACGGGCCCTCCCACCTTGAATTGAGTTTGTGTAGGCCAGATTCGTCCTGGATACGACGTAAAACCAGGTCGCCGACGCTGAATGACCGCTCCTTGACGTTGCGATCATGGTATCGGCGGATCCCCTGCAGGTACCTGGCTGACTGGATAAGGGCGGTGCAACGAGCTTCTTCCACAGAATCTAGCTCTAACTGCCTCGCTTCGTCCGCCTCGCCTTCATTGTACATTTCAACCCTTGGGGACTTCCACATGATATCGGCTGGTAAAATGGCTTCAGATCCATATACAAGGAAGAAAGGTGTTTGGCCTGTGGCTTTGGACGGCTGAGTCCGAAGCCCCCAGACTACATGCGGCAGCTCGTGTACCCATTTGCCTCCCTTCTTGCTGTTTTCATCGTATAGCCGCTTCTTGAGACCGTCGATTATCAAGCCGTTCGCCCGTTCGACTTGTCCATTGGCCCGCGGGTGTGCAACTGAGACATATTTGACTTCGATGCAAGAGTTCTCGCAGAATTCCCAGAAATGGTTGGCCGTGAAATTTGACCCCAAGTCCGTGATGATAGTGTTGGGGAAGCCGAACCGGTGCAAAATTTCTGAGATGAAGTCAACAACCCGATCTGGCGTGAGTTTGGCGATTGGCTTGTACTCGATCCACTTCGTAAACTTGTCGATAGCCACCAGAACATGAGTAAAACCGCCTGGCGCCGTCGTGAAGGGCCCGATCATGTCGAGACTCCAACAAGCAAAAGGCCACGATGGTGGTATAGTGATGAGGCTATGAGCAGGAACATGGGTCTGTTTGCCGAAGAATTGGCAGTTTTGACACCTGCGCACGAGATCCTCCGCGTCGGTGACTGCGGTGGGCCACCAGAAGCCGGCCCTGTATGCTTTCCCAACCAGTGTTCTTGACGCCGCATGGTTGCCGCAGACGCCTTCGTGGATCTCTCGTAGTATGCCGTACCCATCTTCCTTCGTGACGCACTTCATAAGAACTCCTGACCGAGCGCCACGCCTGTAGCGCTTGCCGTTGACCAGGACGAAGCCCTTGCTTCTTCTTAAGACGCGCGCCGCTTCCGCACTCTTAGCGTCAATTCCCGCTGGTAGCCGTTGGTCCTGAATGAAGTCGATGAAAGCCGCTCGCCAGTCCTCCCCCAGCATCAGAACCTCTCGATCGTGTTGTTGGGAACCCGAGTCGATGGTTACTTGCGGAGAAGGCTTGATGGATGGCTGATCAAGCTCCTGGATGAAGACTCCCGGCGGGACTTGAGCGCGCGTTGACCCTAACTTGGACAGGATATCCGCGCCAACGTTGTGCTCCCGTAGCACATGGTGAACCTCCAAGCCAGAAAACTTGCCTTCCAGCTTGCGCACTTCCTGGACGTATGCATCCATTGTTTCCTTGTTGCAGTCCCACTCCTTATTGACCTGCTGAACGACAAGAAGAGAATCGCCATACACAAGTAATCGCTTGATCCCTAGTGATATCGCCAAACGAAGCCCGTGAAGCAAGGCTTCATACTCGGCTTCATTATTAGATACCTTCCATAAGATCTGAAGGACGTACTTCAATTGTTCGCCTCGTGGGGAGATGAGAAAGACACCAACGCCTCCGCCGTCGAGCTTAAGGGACCCATCAAAATACATGGTCCAGTGCTCTGGCTTGTCCACTGGGGTTGGGACTTGATTCTCCCTCCATTCAGCCATGAAGTCGACTAGAGCCTGTGACTTGATGGCAGTGCGTGGCTTGAAGTCGATTGACAAAGCCCCCAGTTCCACTGCCCACTTAGATATGCGTCCCGTGGCATCTTGATTATGGAGAATATCCGCCAGCGGGAAGTCCGTAATCACAGTGATCTTGTACTCGTCGAATTAATGGCGCAACTTTCTTGATGTGATCAAAATTGCATATAAGAGCTTTTGAACAGCTGGGTACCGTACTTTTGACTCGGAGAGGACCTCGCTGACGAAATAGATGGGCCTCTGCACTCCGAACGCATGGCCTTCTTCGCCTCGCTCGACTACAATAGCGCTGCTGACAACATGGGTTGTTGCCGCAATGTAGAGTAGTAGGTCCTCTTCCGGTAGCGGAGCGGTAAGGATCGGAGGTGACTGGAGGTGAATTTTCAAGTCTTGTAGAGCTTGCTCGGCCTCCTCCGTCCATTGAAACTTGTCTTGGCGTTTTAGGAGCTTGAAGAAAGGTAGTCCTCTCTCCCCGAGTCGGGAGATGAACCTGTTCAGGGCCGCCATACAACCTGTCAGCTTCTGCACATCCTTGATTGTGGCCGGAGCCTCCATATCAGTGATGGCCGTGATCTTGACAGGGTTGGCCTCGATGCCCCGGTTGCTGACGATGAACCCAAGCAATTTCCAGAAGGTACTCCAAAGACGCACTTGCTGGGATTGAGTTTCCACCGATATCTGCGTAGACTACTAAATGTTTCTTCCAAATCTTCGATCAGGCTATCGGAATCCCTGGTCTTGATGACCACATCATCCACATAAGTGTAACACCCTAGCTGGTAATTTCCTCAAA